>NC_136903.1:75716251-76316251 GCF_949606895.1 Notothenia rossii | reverse complement strand
ACGCCCACAGGCAGTCTCAGAGCATCGGCCTGGACCCCAGCACTGGCATGCATCTCCCAGAGTCTCCAAACAAACATGGCTTCTCCAACTGCACCTGGGATGATGGTGAGTTGAGTGTGGAACATGCTAGTTCTTTGCAACAATCACCCTCATGCCTCATCTCTGTATTTATCTCCTTTGTCTTCTTGTCCTCCCCTACAGTGGACTCTCTCTTGGACCCAGACAACAGACTGCACCTGACCACAGAGGAGCAGCTGAAGGCTTTGCTGGACAAACTGGACGTGGTTGCATCCATGCGCACCAGTGGGGGTCGAACCAAACGCATCAGGCTGCTGCGGCGAGAGATCAACAGTCTCAGACAGAAGAGGAACCAGCCGCAGCAAAACTCTCAGTCTGTAAACGGTAACGACAAGGAGGAGGACGTGAAAGAGGAGGAAGAGGAGGAACAAGAGGAGAAGAAGGAAAAGAAAAAGAAGACAAATGTTAAAAATGGACCTTTGACAGCCGTCTCAAACTCTGCATCAGGTCAAAATGATTTTCATGTCGTTAATGCCTTTTTTAAATGTTTTTATCGAGCTGCAACTTCATGAGTCCAGTGTGATGTTGTTTTGTCCTATCGACAGTTCAAGACCAAATTGTTCATGAATAATACAATAAAATGCACTGTATCCTAACATTGCAGAAGCTAAACCAGAGAAGTCTCGAGATTTGAGTTAATAAATGACTTATTACGTAATCGTTTTAGCTTTATTTATGGTTCTTCTATAACATTTGTCTTTGATGCAGATGACTCTCCGCCTGTGCTGGAGCTCACCTGCCCAGTGTCCTCACCTCTTCCTGGCGAGGCTCCTCTGGAACCCCCCGTCCTGGGCATCGCCCCTGGAGGGCGGCGTTCTCCTGGGCGCTCCTACAAGCGTCAGAGGTCATCCCGCAGCGGAAGCAAAAGCCAAGGTGAAGACGAGGCTGAAGTTGGTGAAACACCGTCTTCACAAACGGAGGCTGTTCACGAGGTCACTCCGCTGGGAACCCCCCCGACTCAGCCTTTGGTTGGAGTCGGTCGCCGTACGTCTGTTCTGTTCAAAAAAGCTAAGAATGGAGCGCGGATGGTCAAAATTAAGTCTCCGCCTCAACAGAACGGGCTAATATCTGAGGGGAAAACCAACGGGATGGACAGCACCCCGGTCAGCCCAAAACCCCCCAGTGTGACCAACATCACCACCTTACCTCCCACCCCCAACGCCTCCCCCACACCCCCCTCCCCTTCCTCACACCACCTGAGGTCCAGAGGCCCCAGCTCAGAAAGTGATGCTGATAAACTCCCTACACCACCCAGAGAAGAAGGTAAGAAATAAATATTGACTAAATTACAGCTAGGTATTTTAAGACGTCCATTTTTTGTCACTAATTCAGTTGTGTTCTGGCCAGGCCTGACAAATGGAAAGCACACCTCTGAGGATCATGATGATGAAGACCAAAAACTAAAGTGAGTACGGAGCCACACAGGCAGTGGACCCCATGCAAGAACCTCTCCGACTTCTCTTGAATCTCACAAAGGAGCACCTCGTCATGAGCAGTTTGCATTTATCACGCTAAAATAAGACATTTACAACAGGTTTAGTTTTGGTGAATCCAACACTCGTCCAAGCAAAACCTCCAAGGAGAAAGTTCAATGTTCAGCACAAAAATAAAAAACATATTCTTGCATGAGGCCCATTTGTCTTTGACATCCTTAGCCATTGAAGTCTAGCTATAGTCTCACCATACATTTTTCTAATCATAATTCTCCTCTTGTTTACAGCTGTAGCGTCTCCCCGCCCAAACGAAGTCGTGGAAAACCTGCATTGGCAAAAGTTCCAAGCAGTGAGAACGGAGACATCTGTGGCTCTGGTGTGTATGATGATAAGCCATGCATCTAAAAACTGTAACCATCTAAAGTAGTTTAACATGCCTCTGCTTTTTGTGTGTTTATTGGATCATAATGGAAAAGCTTTCTATGAGCCATACAGTTTCAAAAAATAAGATGTCCTGAATACAAATGAATTGAATGTATGGGAATATCCTCTTCACAGGACAGTCTACACTTCTGTGTTCAGATAGTGAGACCGAGCTCGGACCCCTGGACCTAGTTTGGGCCAAATGCAGAGGGTACCCATCATACCCAGCTATGGTGAGGATGTAGTTATCTTGGAGTTATGGTGCATCAGTCTCAGAGCTGACATAAAGAGAAAAGCCTCCCTGCTTCCTATCAAAGGGCGTGAAAATCATGTAACTTAAACTGACATTATTCATTGTTTCAGATCGTTGACCCAGACATGCCCCAGGAAGGGCTTCTTCACAACGGCATCCCCATTCCAGTGCCTCCCGTGGAGGTGCTCAAACTGGGAGAACTGAGAGAAACAGAAGAAGGGGAAAAGCTCTTCTTGGTGCTTTTCTTTGACACCAAAAGAACTTGGTAAGATTCAGACAAGCCGGCTTAACCTCATACTGAGTTTCAAATCAATCATGAGCAGTCTTGGTCATTTTGTCTCTTCTGCTTTTCAGGCAATGGCTA
Source organism: Notothenia rossii (assembly GCF_949606895.1). Classification (NCBI taxonomy): domain Eukaryota; kingdom Metazoa; phylum Chordata; class Actinopteri; order Perciformes; family Nototheniidae; genus Notothenia; species Notothenia rossii. The sequence goes on along the minus strand of NC_136903.1, from coordinate 76,313,700 downwards.
CCTCGTGACAAGCTTCTGCAGATGGGGCTTGACGACACCGTGGACAAGCTGCGATTAATGGAAGGCAAGAAACCCAGTGTTCGCAAATCTGTGCACACTGCGTACGACCGGGCCATGGTACATTTAAATCACATCAGGGGAAATGTTAACTTCACTCCCTCCAATTTTATATAACATTTTAGTTTAAATATTTTATCATGAAAATGTCTGGGTATATGTATAGAAGCTTTATCAATGCTATTTGAACAGGCGGGGAAGCTGGTTGTATTTGAAGGTTTTTTGCTGCCTAGAAGTGATTTATAAAATGGATAGAAAAAGTGCTTGAAGACATTTTCCTAGATGAATTTGTTCATTTATTCCTGTAATTTTTGTAAAAGATTTTACACAACCACTATTGCTATGTGTTCATATAAAGTTTTTATTTTAGGGCAAAGTGAGTCAAGACTAGCTGAAAAAAGTGTAAATATGAAATTGTCAAAGGGATCGTCTTGATTCAAAACATATTTAGATTGTATTTGCCATTGAAATGTCACTGTGTTTGATGGGGTGTGAAAGTCCCAATTAATGTTCACGTCATATCTGGACTGCAAGTTTGGCTTTGGAAGATAATTCAAAGACATTTCCTTCTGAATGATCTTCTCTCCGTTGAATTACAGACCCTATTCAAGTGTCAACTCATTTAGCGAAATTGCTCGATAGATACAACAAGATAGATGTTAAGAACAATTTGGCTGCCAACTCTTCAACTTGCTGTCCAGCTAAGATGTGTGGTCGGTGGGGCTTAAGAGGTCTTTACTTATTTTTCCATATTGTGAAACTGTGTTATGATACTAGAATGTCGGAGTACCTGATGCAGCTACTTGGTTAGTGAGATGTGAAACCACTACAACAGTGAAGCTGGTTATTTTGTGCTCATAACAAAGTCTACTGCGATCACTCACTGGAGAACCGGCAAGTTGTCTGCTAATCTGGCTGAAATGACTTGAAAAGCACAATCGGTTCGTTTAAAAAAATAAAGAAAAAAAAAACGTGTAGGATTGGTGTAGCCATACACTGTATGTGGCATTACAGTGCGTGTGAGTGTATATACATATATAAATACAACCTCAGTGTAGTAAAGGTGCATGTGTATAGTTTTGTAAATATGTAAATCTATGTTTATATTGGCTTACATGAAGTAATTTAAGGAATGCGAAAATCAAATTTAGATTTTAATTTATAATTTGTGGCAGGAGAGTGTTATTTAAAAAGTAAAATATTGAAAAGATTTATGTATGATGCTAAGTAGCTCTTTGTAATAGTGATGGTATTCACCAACATGTCAGAATATATTCTGTAGGAGTGAGGAGGAAGAGAGCTCTGTAGGCAGCAGTGAACGCACCGTCTACAGCAGGACGTTTTGGATCATGTCACATGAACTGTTCTGCAGGATCTATAATCTGAGACAATATTTTCTCACACAAGGATAAATGCTGTTTGAAACAACTTCCTGCGTGTGTTGTCTGTTGACTTTTCACATTTTGTCCGACATCTTCCTCTGTAGGTCAAATGATTGTTTCAAGCAGGGTTCGAGTTATAAACTGAGCTCTATGGGGGTCTTTAAAACTAACGCCTGCACGCATGCACACATAGCAGCAGCAGCCCTCGACTTGCTACAAACTTAAATATGAAAAGGTTCAACTACGCACACCACATAACATAACACATCATCCTCGGCTCGCGCAGCACGCTCACAGGCATAGATTGCGCAATAATGTATTGCGCACCTTGGAGGGGCAGTGCAGGTGTTCTTTTGGAAAACCCTATTTACCTCGTTAACGTAAATAATACTCATTACATTGACACATGCATTATTTGGGATTAAAATAATGGTTGTTGGTAATGTATTAGCGACCCCCACAGACGTATGATTTCACTGCGTCCGTGGGAGCGCAGACCCTCCTTGTGGGAGCTCACCTCCCATTGGCTCCCACATAACTCGAACCCTGGTTTCAAGTATGTCTAAGTATAAGGAGACGAGTTAACATTTGAAAGTTAAAGTGGCTTCATTGTCTGACATCAGGGCCAACGACATGGAACACTAGGTAGTCTGGGAGCCAAATATTATTGTATTATTACATTATTATTTTTAAATGATGCAACATTTCAAGTGATGGTGGAGTTCAAGTTTGTGTATGCTGCTTGTAGGATAACATGTAAATAATTCGGCAGCTCTTGTTTCTTTCCGTTTTGTCTTCTGTCAACAACTCAATTACCCCAATTCATGAAAAGTGCACAATGATAAAAAGTTAAAGATGAATTTGTTAGCATTATTTATTACATTTTTCAAATTGTATTTAGGTATTGCGCACATTTCGGTGTCATCAATTATTTTTGCCACCACAATTGTAGTGAAATCCTGACAGCCTTAGTGCCACATTTTGATAGTCTCACAGAAAATATTACAGAAAATCAGACATTACTTACAATGCGATGAAAATGTGTCATTTTCTGCTAGGTAATAAATGATGCTTGTTCACAACATCTCCACTTAATCAGGACAAGTATAGATTTGTGCAATCTGGGATTTATTTCATAATACTATAGACATACTCTTAAGACTTGAATTGACAAGAAAATCCTCAAAGGACATAAGGATGAGGCTACCGTTTATAAACCATCTTTACAAAACTCATCGAAAAAAGTCGCCTGAAGTCACTGCATCGAGTGTTGAGTGATAATCATTGAGTGAGCTCAGTGGCATCTTCTTAGCTAGACTAGATGACAATGAAAACACTAGCTGAAAATAATGACGTTGTCAAGTAACAGGCTGAATCTCCTACTTGTTTTCTGCACAAAATGTAACATGAATGAAACCTGATCATCTTAAAATTTGAATGACTGGGAAATAAAGTTCCATCACTGGGATGTGCAAATCAACAGAGAGCAATTTGCCTGTTGGTAACGCAGCCTGAATGACACATGGAGGCCCATCCCTGTTCTGGAAGCCAGTTGTTGTTTTTCCCGTTTATGCTGAGCCCGAAAACATGCCACGCATTCATGCCTTGCATATCCCGTTTTGTCACATTGGGTGCTTTTGTTCCATGAAATAAATCTCTATTACAGAGTTTGTGAAAGGTAGTTTAAGTTATTTTTACTTCCTCATCTTTACTTACGGCTATTAATAGTTATAGCTTGTGAATAGCCTGTCATCTGCGATACATTCACTGTCCGCGAGGGAATTTCCTGTCTTAATGCAGTAATAAAACAATATAAAAACATTTAAATATCATTGCAATTATTTGTCTACCACAGTTCAATTTAAAACATACTAATGCTGTTTCGCCCTGACTGCTTCTGATCAAAAGCAGTGGCGCAATGACATGCTTTCTTGTTCAGGTAAAGAAATACTACTATATTGAAAGAGTTCATTCCTTCTTAAATATTGTAAAACGTTTGTAGTGTTTGATTCCAGTAGTCGATGTTTGTCTAGTCCAACATGTTTCAAAAGAGGCTTCGAAAATATCTTGGAACCAGTGTACAAACTATTGTTGAATGAGGCGGAGTGCTAAGAGAGAGAGTCCTATAGAAGAGATAAGAAGCCGTTATCTGTGGAGTCCTGCTGGTCAGATTTACCACCTCGAGAGCTCTTGCTGGGATTCGGGGTGGTTGAATACTTTGGGGGGTATCTGATGAAGAGACGCTCCTCCTCCTTCTTAATCCACCTCAGAAGCTTGGTGATAGCAGTGATAGCACAGGCCTTTGTCACCAGAGGACTGAAGCAGGTGTACAGCTCAAACTTACTGGTGACCTGCGGCAGAGAAGAACAAAGACAAATTAAAGTCACGGTCCGCATTATTATGAGAATATTTGGACATTTTTGAAATACTTTTTACTTTCTTGTTGAATTAAATGAGAGAATAGATATAGGTTCTTTAAATATAAAGCTACGGCCAGAAGATAACTGAGCTTAGCATAAATACAAATGACAACAAATCCACATACAAGCAACTTCAAAGCTCTCTAATTAACAGGTTTTATAAGAAAATCAATTATAACCTGCTAGTGATGTGTCGGTCGCGAACGAGCCGATTCTTTTGAACGGCTCTTTGGTACGAACGAGGGGAACCGAGTCGTACTTGGTGAGAGCCGTTGTTTTTATCGTTCAATCGTTGGTCCGCACTCACTGACTGCCAAAATCCACTCGCCTGTTAAAAAGCTTGATTTTGTTCCCCAAACGTATTCTGTGAAGACCCGCCCCTACTCTGATTGGTAGGTTTCAGCACGAGGAGTGAGATGGGGTGGGTCTTAACGGAATACGCGAGATAGAGAAGTCATAACAAGTGGTACAGGACAGGTAGACGACGTGTGTTTCGGATGGAAAATGAGCCAAACGCGAAACCGCAGCAGGATTTGGATGCACTTCAACCAAAACCCAGGCAGTGATAAAACGCTCCATTTGTAAAGGCAAAATATCCTTTAAAGCAGGATCAACAAACTATCTCCATCGCCACTTAAAAACACAGTATCTAATATTAAGAGTTGCGTGAATTTTATTCAAGGCAAGGCAACTTTATTTACTTAACACATACAGAGGGTAAATTCAAAGTACATTCACTGACATGAATGACATGGATATGGCGCCACCGGTGTCGATGTTTACAATGCCGATTATTGACATTAGGTCTGGCAATGCAGTCAATCATTATCCTGGTGATTATTTCGCAGATAAACCTAGTAACCCCGCTCCCTTTTAAAAAATGGCTCTTTTGAACGGCTCTTTGAAAGGAACGCAGCCATAAGATCCGGCTCCCTTCAAAGAGACATAATTCCCATCACTATAACCTGCTGCCTCAGAAATGATCAATAAGATAAATGCTGTTTTCAGAAGTTTGTATTTTCTTTTTAAGTTTATAAACTGTATTTTCTACACACCTGAAGGAAATCAAGGTATTTATTATTGAAGTGTTGTTAAAATATTCATTTTTGAACTCTAGTACAGTTCATCAACAAAAATTGCAATATCGTATTGTCTTCCTCTCAAACTATAAAAACGGTGTGTTATTTGCAGATGTTAAACCAGCTTTACCAACAATCGTATCAGAATTTGTAAATGCTAACTTTAAATAAATGAAAGCAATTTGGCTTTGTATTGCATCAGAATAAAACATAATGTAATTGTCCCATTATCGGCCACATAAATATAGTTCATCCCAAATATGTATTAGTGACAGTGCCCAGCCGTGTAATAGTACAACACCTAACCCCCAGTTAAACCACAACAGCTCAATGTTCCCCTTATTTCCATTTGTTTTTATGCTAAGCTAAGCTAACAGTCTCTTGGCTCCAGCTTCATATTGAACAGACACCTAAGAGGGAAAGTTTGATCTAATCTAATCTTTTTGAAGGAAGCAGATGAACATACTGTATCTATAAAAATGTTTCCTTTAGTAATCCTTCAAACACATCTCCGGTTCACACCCTCATGTCAACATTAGTGAATATTGGCCAAGACAGTATTTAGAAGATGTATATGGCGACAGTGCTACATACCCAGGCGAGCAGGGTCTCCCTCTCAGCCACGTGGTAGATGAGCTTGAGGGGTCGGGAGGTGCTGTGGATGCGGCTGTGCATATACCGGTAGAGGTCCAGCAGTCTCATCTTCTCCTCTTCACTGCTGTACGGGGCCTCCATCTCTGGGCTACATGCAGCAACACATTGCACAGTAAAGGTTAACGACAAAAAAGCATTCAAAGCATTACAAATACAAAGAGACAGTCAAATGCAACGGCTACTTTTTCTATCGCTAAAATAATTGAATTTGAAACCTGGTGAGATACACTTGCAGTCTAAAAAACAGTCCTTTAGTTCTTAAGTATTATTAATATGTGAAAGATTTTCCTTCTGTTATCAAGGTTTAATTGGCTTTTTCTATTTAACACCTACTAATTAAAATTAATCTCATTAAGGAGATAAGTAGAGTGAATTGGCCTGATTAGTAGAACCGTCTGAATTTCCATCTAAGTTGTATTCAGTTTCTCTTAAAAATCAGACACATTCAATCATAAAAAGACAAATTGATTGATTTTTAAAACCACACACACACACACACACACACACACACACACACACACACACACACACACACACACACACACACACACACACACACACACACACACACACACACACACACACACACACACACACACACACACACACACACACACACACACACACACACACACACACACACACACACACACACACACACACACACACACACACACACACACACACACACACACACACACACACACACACACACACACACACACACACACACACACACACACACACACACACACACACACACACACACACCCCCTACCTGGTGAACTGAGTGAGCTGCTGGTAGGTGTCTGGCACGTCAAAGGGCTTGTACATGAAGTGTCTGAGGTCTGAGACGCCCACCTGGCTCACGCTGTACGACTGGACTTTGGCAATGAGGCTCAGAGAGTTCTGCGCCATCATGGCCTCCTCTATCTTCCTCTTGCACTCAGCTACAGCGTAGAAAGCCTCCTTGTCTGTCGAGAGCAGCAGCAAGCAAACAGTGCATTCTGGAGGGTCCAGGTAAGAAATGTATGCATAAAAGTAACAGTCAGGATTAAAGAGGGGGAGGCAGATGGGAGTCCAGATCTCCCCAGCCTGAAAGGCAGAGGAGGCTCCGATGAGGTTGAGCAGGAGATGGATGTCAGCGGGCTCCAACCTGGAGTCCTCGATGACTGTCTTTTCTTGGACGATGGTGAGCAGCTGGTTGTTGGCGATGAGGATGGAGAAAACCAGATTTGGGGTGATGGCTTTCTGCAGTATCTGGCTGATATTGTCCCTGAGAGAGGAAGCCAAGGGTAAGCACTGTACAGCTACCAGCAGGAAGCTAGGGTCAGAGTCCACCAGGTTGAGAAGACCGTCCAGAATCTTCTCTGAGCCCGCCAGAAGTCTCCTCAGGTCGTAGTTCTTCTTGTGTTCAAAGATGCGAGATATGCTGGCTTGTGTGAGCATGCTGATGATCTGATAGTAGACATAGAGGAGCTCTCCACGCAGCTGCTTCTCCGTCTGACGACTGCTGGAGACACACACCAGCACCAGAGGCCCTTTCTGTAAAAACACCACGGTGTGCCCATCTGATGCACGAGAAAAAAAGATCACCAAGTGTTAATGTCAGTACTGGTAAATTCTACAAACAAATATGATAGTTGTATTTATCTCATGGAACAGTTTTAGTATAATAATAATAATAATAATAATAATAATAATAATAGGAAGTGTGTCTTTTGTGGGCTTTTATATTCCGCTTCTCAAATACTGCACCTTCACACACACACACACACACACACACACGTTGTTTTAACTGCGCATGCATATTCATATTGCAACTGCGTAGATGTCTTTTAAACCTGAATTGTAAACAAAAAAACACATGTCTAAAATTAAAGATATTGGACATGTTGTGGACTTGAATGTGTGTGTAAATAGTAGTATAAACTTCCAAAAATAAATTGCTGTGCTACTTACAAAATGAATGTAAAATAGTTGATTAAATGTGTAGTTGATATTAACGTCTCCATGCTCATGTCATGATTATTTTTTTGGTAATCATTTCTTGTCCACTTTGGCAAGCTAGAGTCACTGCGGCCACATCTACCAACTGCTCTTGGCACCCACTTCCTCTGAAAAATGCTTACACTTGCTTTAATTAATACAAATAGAAAATGGCATCTATAACAAAGTTGCAAACGTTATATGAAAGAAAAGAAAAAATGCTCTCACCTGAATAGATTGAGCGGATAATATTATCTCCACTTTGGACAAAGGAAACAAGCGCCATCATGACTCCCATTGTAGAAGAAAGAGCCTCTTCACTGCCGTAACGGGAATATATGGGTTTGCCTGCTTCACTCAGAACAAAAACATGCTTCCTGTGCTGCCTCCAGCTGTCAGCTGTCACATCCTCATCACGATGAGACATAAAAGCAGGAGGCTCCTGGGTTTCTGCCTCCAATAAGGGAGAAGACCCTCCCTTCACGCCTAGTCCTTGCTCCTCCAGCTTGGCCTTGGCCAGCATTGTGACGACAAACTCCCCAGAGTCGCTATGCTCATTGTCCGTGGCAGTATCCTCATTTTCTATGTCCAACTGCTGGGTGGACACATTGTTCTGACACTCAGAGCTTTCGGTCTCTTCAGTCTCTAGCGGTGTTACCTGGTGAGAGTGGGGCTCTCCATCCAGACTCTCCTCCTCAGCTGTAACGTCTGACAGTGAATCTGCAGGCTCCTCTTCAACAGCGCTCCTGTGTTTTCTCTCCAACGGATAAGGAAACATGTGATTCCCCAAGAGGGAGAGAGAAGTCGCCAAAGTGTCAGCTAAAATAAAACAACAACAATTAGTTTATGTAATGAATGATAAAGGCATGCCAGCTTTAAATGTGAATAGCTTGAAACAATAACTTACCAGGTGGATTGCTCTCACAGGGCGGATCACAAATCTTCACTCCCTCTGTCTCTTCTACTTGATGATTGTCTCTCTCCATGATACCATCCCAGTCACTGGAGATTTAAAAGAAATTACAATAATATTATTATGTATTATATTAAAACAAAACAATTCGAAATAAACAGCAGTATAACTAACTTATGTATAAAGGTGGTTGTAGCTAAAGCATGCATGCACATCTCAGTCTCTTATGAATAGGGGCAGTCATACTGGAGCAGTGGTCAGGTCACATGATAACAGAAAAAATGGTTACAACTCCAAGTTACCAAACAGACTTACATATTACACTGATTTAATCTTCTAGCAGCCTGGCTAATGTGACACTGCAGACACACGGCAGTCGGTTAAGAGGACGGGGAGTACCGGTAATTGGTGTTTGACCGCCAGAACTAGAGAACAGACGTTTCTTTAATAGTAGCTTAATTTACAAACACGTTTCTTAGTGTACGAACTCCTTCACAATCAAGAAAGCCTACCTTAACATATGTGACTGTTAATTCCGATGTAACTAATGAAATGTTGCTGTATACACTCTGCAATTACATGGCTAACACTGCTTGCTAGCAAGCGACACTCACAGATCAATTTCATGGCCTCGGCTTAACAATTAGCATGCCAGTAATCGTGGTCAGCTAAAATCAGACAGATAAAGGCAAAGAAAAATACTTACGATTTTGAGCCGTCTTAACGTTGAGTTGAATATCTAATTCGCTACATCAACTTTCATCAACAGTCCGGCTCCAAACAAGCTGTCAGGAATGAGAAGCAGAAAACAAATGTTCCTCTTACGACAGCAGACATCCGGAATCTCTGATGACAAGCGAATCTGACCAATCAGGCTGCTCTGCGGCGAGGTTTAGCCCTGCCCCCTCAAGCTACGTTCCTTATGCACTGCGTATGAGAGTAACGTACGTTGTAGACTTTATACATAAAGTACACAGTCTATGGTTGTAGCTGGATGAGCGTAATATTTAAAGTTTATACTTTATAAATTTAAAACAGGAATCCCATCTTGCTATTTCAGCATTAGCCACATTGTGCCATCAGCGCTCCCTACGAGTATGTGATCAGCAGTGTTCCCTACCAACATCTTAGAGAGATACACACATCTTTTTTTGTAAAGCTGTGGGTTTGAACTCTAGCAATATTTGTTATAATAAACAAACAGTCTCCTGTATGTCCGGATCGATACAATACTTTCACGTGCAACAGTAAGGTTTACTTGACACCCTTACTTATGTGACCGGCAATGTGCAATATACACAACAACCAATTGTTATGTGAACAAAATATTTGTTTAGAAATGTCCCGACCTTTTTAATAATGTCTCAACACCTTAATATGTTATGTCGTATACGTTTTTTTAATTTGTAGGCTACTAATTGGAACTTTTTTTATTCTATTACTAACGTGTGTTTTTCTTCTCTATATTTTAAGTTAGCTAACACTTATTATCGCTTGCCTTTTTTAACTGCTCTTCGACTTTTGCTGCAACACTGTAAATATCCCCGTGTAAAGAAAGGAATTATAATTCTGATTCTGAAATGGGTTGCTAAGCAAACTCTATGGTAGTGCTGGGCTCACAAATGTGACTACGAGCTAAGTAGACTCACATTTATGCTGGTTTTAGCGTTACATTTGATTTGAAACACATACTAAACAGCCGGACGTGCTGTAGACATATACATGCTCCAGTACATTATTTATTAAATGCAAAGTTGGCTAGAGAAGACACCGTTTATTTGAACTACGTTTGTTGTTGTAAGCTAGCAGGGCTAAACTACGTAACATCAGTCTATGAACGTAACCTACGTCATATCCGATTATCCAAACCTCGCCACTGACACAAACAACGTAACGGTAGGGACCAGGGAAGAGATGGCGACCAGTATGTCAAACGCTAACGTTACCTAGCCAAGGTGATGTTTTTTAAACTACCCATCAGATAAAGAGTTTACCTTGTCTATTTCACATAAGCTAAATAACCGGACACTATGGAGGAACCGTGGGACTTTGAGTTTCTGTCCCGCATCGCTGACAGCTGCTTGTCGTTCCTGTCAGAATTTGTTGACGACTGGCTCGCCAACGATATGAGAGTTTGCATATTCAAAATTCTACTCAGCTGGCTAATTGTAAGTCTTATCGCCATTCACTTTGCCTGGAAAGTGTACGGGAATACAGTCAACGACATGTATTATCGGCAAGGTACGTTTTCTTTGAGCTTATCTGTATCAGTTGCTAAACTAGCGCTAGCCACGTTGGCTTCATCTCGTATGTTTGTGTTGATTTTTAGGGACTGGACAGAATGGAGGCACTCCTGAAACAGCATCTCATCTGAGTGGATGGTAGGTATCCGAGCATCCGTGTCGATACACACAGGTAGATGATCCTCCTCACACTATCTGCTGCTCTAAAGCTTCAGTTTATATAGGCCTGAGCATCAGTGCAACAGTTAAGATCTTTGCTATTTATTATTATTGAATACCTAATAATTAAGGGATATATATATATCTCCTAGTTAAAAATGTTGAAAGGATAAAGTGTAATCTAAACTTAATACATTATTGCCAAAAGATCACTAATAGGGGTAGGGAAAAAAGTTTATAAGAGCCTGAGGTGTTTTATCATATATATTTTTTTAGCAAAAGCATTATGTTGTTCTTGCAGGGAAGGCAAAGCAGGAGATACCCTAAAGACTCATCGCGATTAACAAGACATGGGTGTCCGACCTTTTCCAAGTGAGAGCTGGACTCCTGTAACGAGACATTAAATGCACCCTCAGACTTTGCTTCAATGCATTCAAGATGCATGCACATTCTTGCAACTGCCCGAAGAAACATCTGCTATGCATACCAACAGTGTCACATTGATATCCACTGTATCAACTACATAGTGCTGTGAGTTGTTTATTTTGGCTTGTCAACATTGGTCATTGAGCAGAACCTTGCTTGAATTGATTTGTTGACAATGGTCACCTTTTTTTAAAGAGGCTTCAGTACAGATGGGTCCTACAATGATGGGATTGTGTTTGAATTGAGGTGCTTTAAGAACACGGACACTGTGGCACACACTTACCGCAGAGCAAAATAATTGGACCTGTTTAGATGATTTATGGAAAGAACAATTAACACTGTTTCTCATTACCTGAGAGGAACATTGTGTGAACCTAATGTGAGATACAGAGTGCCTGATTAGAGTATTTACCCCTCTTTAACTTTCTCATGTCATTTATTAAACATTGAACACTCAGCCAACTCCTGTGCCAAAATAAAACAACATATCAGATACAAAGGATCAAAATTAGATTCTGATATTAAATACTTTGACTGTTTTGTTAAGAAAGGCAGCATTGTACTGCACTTCACCAGTTTTAGTATAACATCTGCAGCAGGAAAAACATACGTGAGATCTGGGCTGTGCCAGCCGCCACGAAGCATTGCAGCACGTTGTATGGATGTTTCTGTACAGGAGGCCCTAGTGGCTTATGATGGGAGAGGCTCAGCTGAATGAACCACAATACAGGAAAAGTCCTGAAGGAAAAACTGCTGCATTTAGCTTGAAAACAAAGCCAAAATGGCTTTCAACAACAATGTTGAAGTTCTTTAGTGATCAGTTCAGAGTCCACACCTCAGTCCAGATTAGATAATAAGTTGGTCATCAGATTTCCAAAACTGAAATAAATGTATCCATAATTAGTAGATTCAAAGACACAATTGCTGCCAAAAGTGCTTCCTTTACCTGAGGATTAACAAATGTTCCTATATGTGATCAACCATTTAGAATTTGTTTTCTGTTAAGTTGCAAAAAGATTAGTTAAATCCACTTGGGATTTAGTGTAAAATAATAAAACATGAGAAATTCAAAGGGGAGTGGAATACTTTCAAAGTGCATTGTGTGAGCCATCTTACCATCAGCTATTATAACTGACGTTATATAATACTGTTATAATGGTGAAGACAAGACAATGTACTGCAGTGTGTATTTAAAGAAATGTTTAATGATGTGCATAGTCCTAGTCAAAGGAACTCAACTACAAAATCATCAGCATATTTTAGATAACTTGAAATTCCTGAGAAGAAAAATACAACTGTGCAAGTTTTATGTAAATGCTTGGTTGATATTAAATGTGTTGTTTTTGTCATTGCAACTCTCATTTAACGTTTTGTATACACTCTGTGGCCGTTAAAATGTAAACAGCAATACTAGTTTTGCCTTCAAGTAGATAATACTAATAATAACTAACTAATAGTTTCACAAGTAAAATATCTAAGTTGACTTGGAAGAAACAGACACTACAATGCCAAGCCAGATAGACTGGTAAATTACTTTATTTATTTGATTTATTCCCTAGAACTATCCTCTTATGTTGTGAGCTTTATCCTATGTTAATAGGGATTGGTGGAATTAGCAGCATGTGCACATCCATCACATTGGTGCAGGTTAAGCCAGGTACAAGTAAGCGCTGCCCAGCAGAAAGGCGTGAAAAAAACGTGTAAGAATCATTGTTGGTGAGGAAGTTGTTGACGTCCAGCGCCTGTGCTTGTGCCTCTTCGTACAACCCCCCGTCCGTGATGGCCCCCGCTGCATCAGTGGGTCCATCCTGACCATCAGTTCCACCGCTCAGGAAGACGGGGCCGGTAGGCGGCAGCTGCATGCCTCTCAGCTCCAGTCCCACTCGCAGAGCCAGCTCCTGGTTACGACCACCTCGACCTTTGCCTGTCAGCTCCACGGTGGGCTCACCTCCGGCTAACAGACACGTGGATCCCCATCCTTCTGTACGTCCTTCACCCAGAACCTGCATGGTACGGCAGAGGTCCCAGCTCTCCACTCCTACTTCAGGCCCCAGCTTCAGCAGCTCAGCAGCAATCTCTGGAGGAGGTTCCTCTCGAGAACATGCAAAGCGGGCCAGAAGGCCGTAGAGTTTGGAGACTGCCCTCACATCACCACACACTCCTGGTGCCAGCACAAGAGGGCGGAAGCCTAACTCTAGAGCACGGCGACCTGCCGACTTTAGGGCAATGCTGTTGGATCCAATGATGGCGTTGAGAACACGCCCTGATCTGCTGGATTCATCTGTTTTATGGCTCCTACTTGGACTTGGTCTCTCAAGGACCTCCTTTACTGAGGCTGGAAGCGAGTTCAACAGCTTGTAACGTTCAAGGACTGATAAAACTTCTTCAGGCCACACCTCACTTGGCACTGTGGGGCCGCTGGCAATCAAGTCCAGAGGGTCCCCAATAACATCTGACAGTATCAGTGAAACTACCTGTGAAGAAGTAATTAGAGAAGTGATGTTTAAAGGTAAAGTGGGGAATGAGTTCCGTATGATAAAAAGTGGATTAAAGAAAGGTGTATTACCTGGGCAGGGTGAGCATAATGCGCAAGTCTTCCGCCCTTCAACAAAGACAGGGCGCGTCGCACAGTGTTCAGCTCTTGAATAGTGGCACCAGCACCTGCAAGTTTGCGGGTAACATCCTGTTTCTCTTGCAACGAGATTGGTGGGATGGGTGCAGGTAATAGCGCTGAACCTCCACCTAGACACAGTTTTGACACTTTGCATCAGTGATTTACATTACAAGGTATCATTTTGTAAAGAAAAAGCAACTAAAATATCTAATTCTTGCCTGATATCAGTACAAGTAGCAGGTCTTCCTCCGTCAGTTCACGGGCTAATTGCTTGATTACTTCAGCGGCCTTCTGGGCATCAGTATCAGGCAAGTTGTGTTTAGCTCCCTCCATGACTCTGATGCGACTGTTTTCTTTTAACAACAGGTGGCTGGGATAGAAGGGATACATTTTAATATTCTGATTACTCCTATTTTTCTAGAATCGTTGTTATTTACATCCTATGGTTTTTGCTTACTCTTTTCCGTTCTGCTGCAATGTCTGCTGAATCCCATGTGGCACGCTTACTACTCCTTTGACCAAATGATCCCCCAAAATCCTCTCTGCCTCGGCAGCCATACCCAGTACAGCTTTTCCGAAGCCCACCAAATGCAGGTTGTGTTTGAGTGTAAATGTATGACCATTGATAATGACCGAGTCCTGCTTGCGCTCTATACTCTGTCGGACCACTGTGTCTGGCTGCACAGCTTCCACTGCAGCTGCAAACACCATGCGTGCCCTGGAGTCCATTGACATTTTGCACAACGCAGGTTTTCGCCTGCCCACGTGAACCAGAAAAGGCTGATGCCGAAACAGGGAAAGAACACGGGCCATGGAGAGTTCACTTGCTCTGAGCAGTGATTGCCTATGGAAATAAAAAAGTAACAGTTACAAAGACGGTTCCCACAAAACATTTTATTTTAAAACGCCACATAGAATTTAGCAATGTGCAGAGAGGGAAATGTCAGACATTTAGTTTTTCACAAAATTGTTTTGTGGCCACTTTTAACTCAAGTAAATATTGAAAAGAACAGGGCAATTGTTTATTTACAGTGAACCTGCTGAGTTTTCAACATTGTGCACCCTAACCCATAGAACTACTATTTCTGCAGTTATAACTGGAATAATTGGCTCAGAACTCAACAGTAAAGTAATACATTTAAGGCGAGTGGTCACTAACAAATTGAAATATCATGCTGCAGAGTCCACTGACTTCTGGCTCTATTAAATATTACCCATGGTTAAATCTAAAGAATTCATGATAAGTGTGGTATCTACTCGCATACATGTATCATTTCTTTATGTGTTGCTTGTCAGCTTACTAAAAGGCTGAACAGAAAGTTTTCAGAACCTTCAAACAAAACCCTACATAGATAATAGTTATCATCATAAGCCAGTAACACATTTCCCGGAATAAGCTTTCCAAAGACTCATGAGACGGCCTACCTGCAAAGGTTGTAAATGGGATATAAAGCCTGTGGATTTCTGTTGAAGCCTGTATTGTCGACTCCAGCTCAGCAGTCCGGCAGTGTACGGAAATATGACCAGAGACTTACTGGAGTTGTTTACCCTGTGTGTAATGATTGACTTAATAGACCACAGGACCCATCAGACCCCTGACCACCCAGCTGTGCATCAGTCCCTGTAGTTGTTTATTTCTGTCCCCCAGGACTGGGCGAACGAGAAAGAGACTGAGAAAGAGACCACTGAGTAGACTTTGGAGCCATTCATAATAGTTCAAAGATTACAAAACCTACAGTATAACTAGTTTGCACTGAATTCATGTTCATGCTGGTGACAAGTCTTGTTGTCTCTAAGTATGCCAGGAATTGTTTTTTGACATAACGTACATTATAACTGATCTTTATCAATATCACATTGGTAAAGTCAAAAATAAACATATTAAATACATTTGTTAGTGTAGTTTATTATAGGCCATGACAAAACCTTTATTTTTCCTCTGAGAAAATATAATTGAAGATGAGGGAATGCCATAACAGAGATGTTCAAATTGCGTTTAACAAAGTGTCAAGTTTGCACGTATCGTTTCTGAACATAGTCTACCATTTATTACCTTAACACCTTGTTTATCTATGCTAATATTAAGAGAATAACCTCTTCTCTTGTGCTTCTCATGCGGGATAATATGTCCAAGTGAAGATTAATAGTTACAGGTTGAAAGAATAGCTTTAGGTTTAAACATCAATGGACAGTCTCCTCCAAAACCAAATTCTCAAAATAAACCAAATTATTTATCCCTTATATTAAGAAAAACACACACAGTGACTCGCACTGATTGAACCATAGGCTGTGTAACCGATTAACCATAAGATGCTCTTTAGTATTTAATGAATGCACTACTAATTCAACAAACTATGTATGTCATTGTATGAGACAAGAGTACAATAAATAAAATACAATTCCCTTATGCGTCACAGCTTTTGGTGAAAGAGAACTGAACCTGAGGAGTTCCCGAGCACGAGTTTCTACTTTACCATGGTCGCCGTCGACATTTTACACTGTCCCATGTTGTTGTTTTTTTAGGAACCTCTAATATATCTATGCACCTGTGCAAATCTTCGCACTTTTGACATTATGAAAATACAAGGGCTGCTAACGGATCAGGTAAAGTGGATTCCTACCTCACAATGTCTTGTTTGTGAGAACAAGTGTGATGTTTTCTTCCTCATTTCTCCTGTGTCCATTTCGCTACCAAGGGCAAAACCTAGAAGTTGATAGAAAAGAGAACAGACAATAAGCTCTGTCTGAGAGCAGGCAGACAAAAGTGGCAGAAAGTGCTGGACCAGACTGTTGACACAACACAGACCTTATACGTCCATTCACCAGACAGGCAAAGAGAGGAATAAACTGTAAGATATAATTGTATTCTTAATTGGCTGTGTGAGCAAGTTATTGTCACTTTATTCGGGT
This sequence comes from Notothenia rossii, assembly GCF_949606895.1. Lineage (NCBI taxonomy): Eukaryota > Metazoa > Chordata > Actinopteri > Perciformes > Nototheniidae > Notothenia > Notothenia rossii. Next base: position 76,296,854 of record NC_136903.1, on the reverse strand, counting down.
TCTTTCATGGCTATTTTATGGAGGAATATACGGAACATGGATTATTTTTTAGGTCTTCATAATGCAACTATCGCGATATCTAGCGTAGTTTCCGGACAATGCGCGCGTCAGGTGATGCGCGTCCCCGACGTGTGGAAGGAAGGCGGTGCGTCTTTTCTCTCCCTCCTATTCCGAGGATCACCAGTATTACAGGCGGGCTTTTGTAGTTGTTTTTGAACTATTATACTTGTAAAAATAACTGTTAGCGCCATTGCAGTTCACATATATATATCCGAATTCTAATAACGGACATCCGTAAACCGATTTACAGTAGAACGAGGGCCTGCTTCCTCTCAGCAGTAGAGGCCATCATGAAGCTGACGGACAATGTGCTGCGGAGCTTCAGGGTGGCTAAGGTGTTCCGAGAAAACTCAGACAAAATTAATTGTTTTGACTTCAGTTCAAACGGAGAAACGATTATTTCCAGCAGCGACGACGATTCCCTAGTCTTGTACGACTGTCAAGAGGGAAAGTAAGAGCCGTTTCTCTTTATTTTTGCTCTATTGTTTTTGACGTGAGGTACATGCTAAGCTAGCTAGCTAGCTAGCGGGCCTGGTACAGTACGATAATGCTCCGCAGGGATTTTGTGAAGAAAACATGTTAAATGTCTGTATTTGCATGCAGTTTGAAATCCTACATTGATTCTGATCGGTAATTTATTTATTAGGGTTATTATTTAGTTAATATTTATATGATATTAAGCCATCGTATTGTTGGAAAAGGCTACGAATTATTTTTAAATTACGTGCTGGTACGTTGCATAGAATAGCAACCTTGACCCGTTTGAGTTTATTGCAATCCCTATTGGTTGATATGGGCTGCTTCTAACATATTATTTACTTACACGGATTATCAGTTATATTGAGTAATGAGCTTAATATTTCTGAATCAATGAGTTGATGCCCAGAAAAATAAATCGACACCCAAATTTGCAGCTTTACTTATTTATTAGTATTTACATTAATCGTTAAATGGGGTCAAGAATGTTGATCAGCAGTCCAAAAAATCATTGAGTTTTACGAACATAAACTTTCCAATCTAAAAAAACCCGACTGTCTTTGAATTTGGGCTAGAACTTTGATGTGCTGCATCTGCAAGGATTAATGTAATACCAGTCAATGATCTAATGTTTTCTTTTTTACTCTCATCTCTGATTTATGGCAGACCCAAGAGGACCCTCTACAGCAAAAAATATGGAGTGGATTTGATCAGATACACACATGCTGCAAACACTGTGGTCTACAGTTCCAACAAAATCGATGGTATGTTGATGCTCAAGGACATGTTTGTAGTTTTTGTAGCATGATATGTTGTGTCATGTGATATTGTTGCTGTAATTGAAGAATGCCAAACGTTTCTGTTTTGCAAATACTAAATGGATTATTGTACTCTAGTTATAATGTGAAATTTGTGTTCATAGCTACTGGGGAAACAGTTTTGTTGACTACACCGAAAATGTTGTTTTTGAAAAGCTAACCCATCATGAAATACTGATTCAAGCAGAGTATTGTGTTGCATAAAACATTTTGGAAATGATCATGTCTTTCCTATTCGAATACATTCGACTTTTGGAACTATCATCGCTCTGCGGTTATTGCAAACAACCACCCGCGTGCCACCCTACTCACTTTGGTCTGAGGTAGTTGTTTGTACAGTTTGAGGGTCTGTGATTCTGCCCCATACAGGAGCTAACTGTACAACTGACTGCCTTGCCCACGGTTGAGTCTACTCATCATCCTCAGAGCCTGTATCCCACTTCCTGTTTGGACCACGGCCTAATTCTTGCTGTTGTTGGTCAAGTTGGATGTTTGCATTGTCATTTTTAACTTGTGTTAATATTTTTTAAGATACAATCCGGTATCTGTCCCTTCATGACAACAAATACATCCGCTACTTTCCTGGGCATAACAAAAGGTGAGGACTAGATTTACAAAGATGGGTTGATTTGATGTTAGGAGTTTGAATTTCCTCTTTTCTCACATGTTCCTCTTTTCTTGTGTGTAACCAGAGTGACCTCGCTCTCCATGTCTCCTGTGGACGACACATTTATTTCTGGTTCGTTAGATAAAACAATCAGACTGTGGGATTTGCGGTCACCTAACTGCCAGGTGAGAATCTTTTTATTGTAGCATCCACCCTGTTCAACTAATATGTAATATGAAATTGTTTAGACTGGAAAAAGTTGATATTGACCTCCTCCTTTCATCTTTTAATTTCAGGGGCTGATGCACCTCCAGGGGAAGCCAGTGTGCTCGTTTGATCCAGAGGGTCTTATTTTTGCTGCCGGAATAAATTCAGAGATGGTTAAACTTTATGATCTGCGGTCGTTTGACAAGGTAAGAGGTGTTTGTGTGACAGAGACTTACCATAATGTATGGCAGTGTAATACTTGATATTTAGCTTTATTTTTACAGGAGCTAAACATATTTATGATATCTCTTGTCCACAGGGTCCTTTTGCAACCTTCAAGCTTCAGTATGATCGAACGTGCGAGTGGACGGGACTCAAATTTAGCAATGACGGGAAACTCATTCTTCTTTCTACAAATGGTGGAGCTCTTCGTGTCTTAGATGCTTTTAAGGGTGCTATTATACATTCCTTTGGGGTAAGACACATCTCATTGATACACATAATGTCTGAAAACACTTACCACTTAAAAGTAAAAAAAAAAATGTAAACAAAATCCACATCTCAATCACACACTTGCACAGTGTGTCTGTTTTTAAATTCAAAGCATCTGGAAAACCCTCACATGGTCAATCACATACATTACTGACCGTTTATGTTTTTAAGAAATGATGAGGATCATTAAACTTCCTACCAGTTGTTTGCTGTTCTAGTTCTCATGTGCACATAATCATTTCTAATAGATGAATGTTCGTTCACCCACAGGGCTACAACAACAGTAAATGTGTAGCACTGGAGGCATCGTTCACGCCGGATTCTCAGTTTGTAATGATTGGTAAGTTTCCCGTTTCCTCTGGACAAGGTCAAATAGCATTATAACAATCATAAAAAGCCTCAGGAGAGGAAAGTACCTCAGCAAAATACTGTGGGCTGTGGTCACGTTTTCATAAAATATATTTTTATTTTGTTCATATCTATTCTTAGGCTCTGAGGACGGAAAGATCCACGTGTGGAATGCAGAAAGCGGCATGAAGGTGGCTTTATTAGACGGGAAGCACACGGGACCCATCACCTGCCTGCAGTTCAACCCAAAGTTCATGACGTTTGCAAGTGCCTGCTCCAACATGGTGAGTGGGGGGGGGTGTGGAGGAAAAAGTGTAACTGTTGAAGATTCCAGAACCTTTGTAGATGCAATACATGGAGAATGTAGTTAATATAAAATGGTGTCACTACACTGAGCATCTCATGGACTTAATCATCTTGTTCTTAGTAAAATTAATATAAAATGTACTTATTGTGTTTTGTTACATCCTTAAAGCTCACAATTACTTTTGTGTAGACAAAACAAATGTATTCAGTACTATATAATGTTTGCTTTCACCTTTTTATTTTGTAAGTAATTGTCATTTTATCAATCATTGTCTTTCAATTTGAATAGTGTCATTTTATCATTGTCATTTAAAATGATTTCATATTTTACGATTAGTACTCCCACCTGCAACTGGTGCTGTTATTACCGATGACCCTCTGTGAACCTACTCATGACTAATAAAACGTGAATTTGACCTCCAAACTAAATCTGTACACGCGTGATAAAACAGTGTGACTTTGAGAGCGCCATAAGTTTGACGGAGCGTCATGACTTTCACGGCCCGTCCACACAGCGGCGTGCGTTGAAAGCTTCACCATTCACTTTGAATGGGGTGGCGTCACTTTTCGCCGAACTGCATTCTGGGAAGCGACGCGGCGCTTTGCTGGCGTGGCTCGCTGCAAAAGTTGAGCAATGTTCAACTTTTGAAGCTTCGGCAGAAGCGTCAGCCAATCTAATCATATGCCAGTACAAGCTCAAGCCAATCAAACCACTGCTTGTGTGTCAGGGGCGGGAAATTCATGTGATTGGTTGTTGGTCGAGTTTCAGAAATGCCCGCCGGCAAGCTTCAACGCACGCCGCTGTGTAGGCGGGCAGTCAGTCTTTGTCTCAGGAAAATGGAGAGAGCTAAATACTTTTTGGGAAAACTGAGAAACCTCGTATTTTTTGATTCGCCACACAAAATCACCAGCAAACACAAAGCGGTTCCGATGTGACGATACATTTTTAAAACGTTTTCTTCTTTCAGGCGTTCTGGCTCCCGACCATTGATGACTGATGAAGGCAAAGTGAAGGCTTCTGTTGGAGGCCAGAGACAGAGCGAGCAGCAGGGGTCAGCACAACCAGCACGGTGTACATTTCACAGGAAGTGCTGTCTGTTCAATACAATTTGTAAATAAGTTCACAGAAATAGATCAATTGTCTATTCTTTTTTTATATTTTATATTTAACATTAAACTGTTTCTTTGTAAGATTTTGGGTTTGTCTTTTTCATTGCTGTGGTGTGTGTGTTACACAGGTCAGAGAGAGTCCAGTGTTACCAGAAGTAATTGATCTTATTGAGCCACTGACTCAAAGAAAAGAAAATGTAATTGAATATGTTTTTGTATTTTTGTCCTGATTCACTTTGGTATCGGTTTAGATAGTCAGATTAAAGAAAATGGTTGACACATGAAGAGGAAATAGTGAACTACTATAAATGTCAATGCTATTTAAATTACAATCTTACAACACTTTTGAAAAGTACAAATGATGTTTTTTCTTTCGTAAAATATTTATTCAAGCATTAAATCTGTTTGTTTGATAAGTCTTATGAGTTCCAGTTGTGAGATTACTTTTTTTTAAAGGTTGAGTTCACAGTTAATGTGTATAGCCTTATTTTTCTAGGAGTTACTAGGAAGTTAGTTTTAGATTTGTGGATCAGAGATTTGTAAAAAGCTGCCACCATGTTCAGGTGATTTACACCGGAAAAACATCTTACACAATCTGTTGACTATCAAGGTTGCTATGCGTCTAGTAAACTGAGATTGACAAAGGAAAATATGTAAACTTTCCAAAACAGTATGCTCCTCTTGAAATAAAACCAAGCAGCTCCTCTTGCAGATGTTTTCCTTCTCATCCCAAATCATTGTGATTTCTAAATAATAAACCACAGAAAGCCTCCGACATAACAAGTAGTGTGGGGGAAACTTCTGTGTAGCAATGCAGGAGGAGTCACCGACTCAGGAAGGAGAGCTGGAGCTTTGATGTCAAACACTGATGGTTTATTTAGGAGCTTCGTCCGGAGAATTCACAAAACAAGAGCCGGAGGTTCTGACTTCACGGTAGAGTTGCCACGTCAATTGTGAAGAACTCTACCCCAGACCCATGTATTTAGCTAGTTCAGAGAGAATAATCAACATTGTGAATAACAAGATAGAATCATAACACCTCTATCAGCTGACGCCAACAGGCAGGAACAGGGAGACAAAACACTGAGAGCACAGCAGCCAAGGTTACAGGTGTGTGTGCTCAGTCAGGACACAACTGATAAACTGGGTCAAAGTTATGGGCCTTGGAAAATATTTCCCCAGCAACAAGTACTATCTTACCAAACACTTGCTTGTGATAATACTTCTTGGCACAGAGGTAATTAGGTCTGCAGGTCAAAGTGACTTCCTACAGGTCCTGCTGAGTGGGGGATGGGTGTGAGTGTCACAGACTAGGACCCGGGGCTGGACACTCAGTCATTGGGAGCTAAATTTGGGAGAGAGGTGATCAGGTTCCAGGTCTGTGCACATGATACCGTCCTACTTACTTGAGCGATGCCCCTTCTCACACTAACACACTCTCAACAAGAGCAGACACACTCGGCGAACCTCTTTCTCAGAACTGAATTTAGTCTGATCATCTGAAGTAAATAACTTTTTTTAAAAGGCTTCCCTTTTTGGAGTTCAGTGTCTCTTGACTGGACTGCATATTTGGGCCTGGTGCTGTGGAGCCCCAGTCCATTGAGTTGCTTTTTCCTCACCCGTCTTTCAACACCCGTACTCCAGTGCTTGGTGGGAGGAAGACACCGCTGACTCGAGATGTTCCTCGCACTAGTGGTGACGCCAGAGCTGAGGGAGTTTCTGACCAGAGCGAGAGGTGGAGCACTCCGCCTCCTCAAGGTGTGCATCCAAGACGGTGAGTGAGCCACAGAGCAGCAGGCGACATGGAGATGAGTTGGCCCTCAGTGTGATGTAAGAGATAGCTCATTCATGGTGGTATTTTTTGTTTGTTTTGGAAAGATTTATTTGATTTCTTGTAGGTGGATTACTTTGAAACTGTGAAAAACAACATGTAACACAATGTGCTGGGCAACTTTCCAGAGCTTTCAAATTACAAATTGACCCTCAACAAATCACTGTCATCTGGAAAAACAAGTTTGTTATGCAAGTAGTGATTGTCCATGATTTATTGCTTTTAGTTATTATCAGACGAAGAAACTAAGGTGGTCAAAGGATAACATGTTACATTAACACTCAGCATGGTCCCAAGATGTTAGCAGACAAAGAAGACACAACAAATCAAACAATCCCAGAATCTAAAAAGTTAAACATGTCACAACGATTTAAGAAACAACAATACAAAAAACTAAAAGAATGACAGTTAAATTCATTGTTAATTAATGTCATTAACCATTTGACAGGCAATTCCTAGAAATATCTGCTCGTGTTTATCACACATTTTCGCCTCTGTGTGGACATTTCAATCAAATTAGAGTTGAAATAATTAAGTGTTTTGAGAAAAGTAAACACAGCATGAAAATGTAAACATAGTTTTATGCAAGAGTAATACATACATTGGTTTTACTCTCTTACCCCTTTGATAATTTGGTGACCCCTCAGATTTACTTGGGACCCTTCAGGGGTCCCACCAACAACTTTATACTATAAATTAAAACATGTCTGTAGTGACCTCGAGTGGCTCAAAATGCAAAGTCAAGTTTTCCCTTTTTCATGAGCTGCAATCTTTTCTTGAACTATAGACCTTTGGTTCCCAAAAAGAAAAAAACATATGTAACATCTGTATTGACTAATGTAACCTATCGGTCAAAAATCTTTATTATCATGCAAATCATGAGAGGCCTAAGAATCATTTTATAACTGTTAGATTTTGTTTATGTAAAGATGGCAGAAGGTATCCAATGTATGTACATGGCTTCATATAAAGGGGTCACGAAACAAAAACAAAGTTGCTTAACCGGAGTTACAGACCGTATCTAACTGGTAGGAAAATAGTGGAGGCGTGTGAAAACAGCCATTCAGAGTGTCAGCTGAGCTGTGACAAATGATCATTGAGGCAATAGGTCTGTAGATGGCAGCTTATGGATGAGGACTGATATGTTCATGAGATGTTTATATCTTGTTTTGGTATCTGACACTGTAATCTGATTCATGGCAGACACATTCTGGGGCTATCTTTGTGGACTGTGCCTCCCATATCAAATATGTGTCCACATATTTTGAAGTATTGATGTCAACAGATATGAGTTTGCTGCTATAGAGACGGCCCGTCTCGTGGCAAAAAGAGTGACAGGCCTGCTTCACTTTCTTCCTGAAGCACTGGGATCTTTCCAGGCGTCACTCGACTATTTTGAGCGACACGTGACGTGACTTGGTTGCTTGCTGCTGCCCGCTGACACTCATGTTCGTTCCACTTTTAAAAGAGAAACAAGATCCATCTGGTTGATTTCATTACAGCTGGCTTTGGTACGCGACTCGGTTATCAACAAAAAGTCCTCTGATAGCTTATGACTGTATAACCTTGTTTTAAACTTGAAGTTAGAAACACTTCACAAGTCATGTGTTTACATTCAGTTAAATACTGACATGGACCAATAAAGATTGAGCGTATGGCTGAGCAGGAATGTGTTGTGGCTCAGAATAGAAATGAGCCCCAAGAGACAGTCAGGAAATCCCCCCGCACCCAACAAGGACAGCATTTAGGTGTATGATTCGTGATTTCCAAGCCTAGAGTTTTGATTAGGTCATGTTAAAAACTCATCCTGACAAAGCAGTCAGACATTGATCAGTGAACTTATACCACCACAGGGTGAGGGTCACCACATGAAATAACAATGTGGACTCTCAGCAGGTTTTCAGATGTTGTCAGTTTAGACTTGAGGTAGTGACAAATGATACGTGTTTGTTTCTGATGGAACAGGGGGCTGAAACAGTCAGTCCGAAAATATTTTCATAATCAACCAAAAATGCCAAACTTGTTTTAGGTTCCAGCACCTCTAATGTGAAGGTGTGCTTTTGTCAGTGTTATGGCACAGTGTACTGAACACTGTAAACTGGAATTTTGAAAGTATCACCTTTGACTTTGAAAAGTGAGTATTTTGACAATTTATAGAATAATCCATTAATCTATTTATAAGAAACATAATCTGCAATTTAATCATGAATCAAAATCATTTTTGGTTGCGGTTCTGTTTGACCTAAATAAAAGGATAAAGATTGACAAGGGCTACGTAGACAGTTTTGAGAGTTTGTTATTGTATTTGAATACCATCACATTAATATGCTTAAGTTGGTTACTCTAAAATATGAATACTTCACTAAAAAAGTATATGGTTTGTTGAGATTATGTTTATTATCAAAAAGAAATGACTTCATTAAAGATTTTTTATTTTATTTGACCAAGTTAGTATGAATGTGCATGTTCAACAAACAATGACAAATAACAATGGCATTCTGTCTGAAATTATATATTAAATGGCTACATATTTAATTATCCTCCTTCATGTAAATGATTATCGTGTGGCAGTACTGTCTGTGTCAATGTGCACAGGGCATGCTCCATATGGGGGGGTGAGATATGTGATGCGTTGTGGTCTGATTTTCAGAGCAGCTGGTGCTGGGGGCCTGCAGAGAGCCGGAAAAGAGCTGGGAGCAGGACTATGACCACTTCCTGCTTTCTCTCCTTTACGACCAGGAGCCCTGCTACATCCTGTACCGTCTCGACTCCCAGAATGCACAGGGCTACGAGTGGATCTTCATATCGTGGTCTCCTGATCAGTCTCCAGTATGTCGTTGAGCATATTTTTCATTCTTCACTAAATACTAAAGATTCATGCATACATTGCTGTTGATAAAGAAAGCCTCAGATATATACACTTTAAGGAAATAGTTCTATAGAACAGCACCTCAGTCAAGCTGTGCCGATACTAGGTTGACTTAATCACAGCAGATCAGCGACTGGTCATTGTACCAAAGGCTTTCAAATACTCTATCTAAGATATCTCTGATGAAATCATCAGGGTTTCAGGTTAAATCAGAGGGGTGCCTCTTTAAAGCAAGTCTTTTTTTGCTTGGTGACTTTACCAAATAAACAAAGTTTATCACCTGAATCTCCTCCTAGAGCACCATTGTGTTCTTTTTAACCAAATATCTCTCTAGGGGCGTGGGGAGTGGCTCCTTATTTTCATCAAAAGTAACAGACAGAGAATCAGCACTTCTGAAACAGGGCTGAAACAGAGGGGATTATGGGATGCTACAATGCACGATCTGTTTGGTGTTTAGAGCCAAAGACTTCAGAGACATGTTTTGTATATATCTGAGACCTATAATATATTGATGAAAAACAGTATAATAGGGGACCTTTAATGTACTTTGAAGTAGTTTACTTCGATATTTCATACTAAACCAAATTCAGGAGTAAAATGTTCACTTTTATTCCCTAGCATTATTTTAGACCAAGTTATTAGTTTGTTTGCAGATTTAGATCATTAATACAAAATATAAATCATCCAACCAACTATGGTGTAAACCACATGTATTACTGTAGATACCCACCTGCTGAGCAGTGCTGAGTTAGCTCTATATTTAAAAGTTGAAAATAAAAACTGATGGAAACAAAATAATGCATCCCTAATTATATTCCAGAAATATTACTTATATTATTTCAAATTTGCCCATGCTGCAAAATAAATATTTATACTTTTGTTATATTGATGCTCTATTGATACTGTAGTTCTTTCACTAAGTAAGATTTTGATATGCTGGACTTTTACTTGTGACAGAGTATGTTTACACCTATCCTACCTTATGCTATCTGGATACTTCATCCACCCCTGAGTAATCTTTAGCAATTAATTGAGCAATTTTGTCTTTTCCCTTAGTGCAAACCATTTGAAAGCAACACTCACCAGCAACACACAGTATACAAACAGGGCATATCTTTTCTCCTCCTTTGGCTGCAGGTGAAACAGAAGATGTTGTATGCTGCCACCCGTGCCACAGTAAAGAAGGAGTTTGGAGGTGGCCATGTGAAGTACGAGATGTTTGGCACAACCGAGGTCAGAAGTATTTGAAATTCTTCCTGATCTACTGTTACAGATTGTTGTTTTTTTAAGTGTGATGACGTGTGGTGTTTGACTGTTGTTTGTTTCTTGTTGTGTTTTCAACACTAGGAGGACATTTGTTTGCTGGGATACCAGCGCCATGTGTCCTCCTGCTCAGGTCCTGCTCCGCTCACACTTGCTGAACAAGAGCTGCAGAGGATTAAAATTACAGAGGTGAGAGGTCGCCATACTCTCTGCAGTGTTGGCATTGTTTCACATGCCTTGTGTTCGTAATACATCCTCCTTTCTTTGAAGTGTAAAACTTTGATGTGATTTTATTTTTTTCAGTGCCGGGTTAAACAGGTATGTTGATACAGTGTTATTCATGCACATTTGAGCTGGATGGGGAAAGACAAAGAGAACATATATCCATTGTTTGTGATAAGTGGTCATTTGATATAAGTATACGATATATACTATAAGGTGTGTATAACATAAAATAAATGTGAGGCTATGTTATCCAATGAAATACGTGCTTAATTAAGACGCTTTAAGAGATAGTCAACTATTTTGTGTTTGTGTGTGTGCGTGTGTGTGTTTGCTGCCCCCTGCAGGTGAAGACAGAGATCAGCGTGGAGAGTAAGCACCAGACACTTCAGGGTCTAGTTTTCCCTCTGCAGGAGACTGCCAAAAGAGCCTTGCAGCAACTTGCCCAAAAACGCATCAACTACATTCAACTGGTGAGCCGTAGGAGATTAGTTCAAGAGAATGAAAATAAGCTACCTCGTAAAAAAGCCAGTGGCATTTTTCCAGTTTAAAAAAGAAGTTATCATCAGGAGCAATTAATTCCCCTGTGCTTCTGTGGTTGTATTCTAAGAAACACATCCTGTACACTGTGCATTATTTATGTGTTCCAGAGGTTGGATGTACAGAAGGAGACAATCGAGCTGGTCCACTCCAACCCGACAGAAACTCGTGAATTGCCCCACAGAGTTCCCAAAGACACTCCCAGATATCACTTCTTCCTTTATAAGCACTCCCACGAAGGAGACTACCTGGAATCTGTTGGTATGTCACTGATTTCCTGAAAATCCTCTGCTATTCACATCTGTTTCAATATGTACACGCAGGCACGATTAGGTTCACATCTGTACACCTGGACTGCAGATGCTCAGAGATGTTGAGAGAGAGTGCAAGAGTACATGCCTTCATCCGCATCAGTGGTTCCCAACTGTTTTGCCTCGTTGACGCCTTAAAATAAAGCAACAGTTACATTTGTGAATTGCATGACAGAAAATGGCTGCTGTGAGCATTTCAACTGAATATCGATTTTTCCTGCTCTATTTATTTACCTTGAGGAATTTGTGTAGGCCTTGGGAGGTGAAATAGTCTGTATTTACAAGAATACAACCAGATTTTAAGGAGCATTTTTTATGTAAAATAAATACATTTGAAACCATCCAGGTCTTAGGGACCTCTTTTGGGTGTTTGTTCCCTGATCCACATCAACATAACACATTCAAAAATATTTTGTCTTTTTTTCCTGCCTGCAGTGTTCATATACTCCATGCCAGGATACAGCTGTAGCATTAAGGAGCGGATGTTGTATTCAAGCTGCAAGAGTCGACTACTGGAGGATGTGGAGAAAGATTACCATTTGGAAGTTGCTAAAAAGGTACCAAAGGGATACAAAGATCATTGAAGTTTAATACATGGTTGTAGTAACCATTGTAACAGTCGGGTCACGTTCTCTGAAATATTTTCATTAAAAAACGAAATGAAAAAAAGATATTGAGTGTTTCTCCTCCAGAGTTGTCTTAGCCCTGTGAAAGGCCTTGAAAGACACTCAGATTTGAATACAGAATTTTCAGAAAATCTAACTGAATTGTTGATATATAAATAATAAAACAAATAAGGAGGGGGTGGTTGCATTAGGGGGATTAGAAACATGACCTCAGCATTTTTTTAAATCCTGGTTTCAGTCCTGGTTGTATTCACTACTTTTAAATGTAATTTATGTTCATACTAAACACTGAGTACTCATTCACCTGCATGCTTGTTTCCATTGTTCTGCCTCTTTTGCAGTTGGAGATCGATGACGGAGACGAACTGACTGAGGACTTCCTGTATGACGAGGTCCATCCCAAGCAGCATGCTCACAAACAGGCCTTCGCTAAGCCCCGCGGCCCAGCAGGAAAAAGGGGACACAAGCGCCTCATTAAGGGGACAGGAGGCACCCTACAGAACAGCTAGAAGCGGACCCCTTCCTCCCCATAGTCCCCAGACCCTCTAACACCCATAGGCCCAGAGGAATGAGCACAGTGGTGGAATTCCTCTGCTGCTTGTGTACAACACTTGTGCTTTATAAATATGTTTTTGATTATACAACAATAAGTCAAATACAGTATATGTCTCTCCCACAGACATATCAAGTCTTATAAAGACAAACTATAGATAACATGTGTAAGAAAACATGACACAAATCCCTAATCAAAAAACAATCAGGCTAAACACTGACAGATTAGCTTGTTGTTGTTGTTGTATAGCTAATCTGTCTGGTTCTTTCATATGTAAAAAATTGATTTCTGCCGTTTACAACATACAGATTACAAGTTTTGTATCAGCAATGTTTGTATGAGAATATGAAAGAAAATTCCAAATAAATGTTGTTTATACTGTGATCTTAGACCTTCTTAATACAAATGTGTGTGTTATTATTCAGCATGCAATGTTTAACCCTAAATATATATAAATATATATATAACACTGAGTTAAATCTTTAAACTAACATCTGTCTTGATCATAACAACCAGATGTATATTTTTCGTTTTCACATTTGAGCCCTTTAAGTTCTATTTTGTTTACATATTGCCACGGATAGCAACAACACTGCCATTATACAGCAGCAATCGGTGGAAACCATGAACAAAATCATTTGTTTTTCCCACAGGGAAAACATGATAAAGCCGTTTTAAAATACAATTTTGAAGCCAGTGCTCTATATTGAAATACATACAAGTGCATAGGTACATGCTGTAATGGCATGGTCAGCAAATGTTTTTTTTTACGAGACATTTTTTTCCTTAGTCCCTGAGTGTATTTAGCTTCACAGTTCATTAAAGACTTATTGAGCTGTGGTTGCTGTGGCTGTTTTTGCACAAAAACTGAAGCCACATTAGAAACATGGAAACCCAATGCATTAACTTGACCAACATTATTGTAAAATTAAAAAGCCGTAACTATTCCAGGAAAGGCACAAGGGTTAATCCATGGACTTAGTGTTGTTTGTGGCCTAAATCTCAGAGAATAGGAGTTTTAAATCAGACGAACAGTTGTGAGCCACCAAGGGGACAGCCCTCTGGTCATGGCAGTGAGGCTCCAGTGTTTGAAACGCTGCACCATGTTGATTTAACAACATCAGCAGGAGTTCTGGCTAATGTGGCCTCAGAATACAAAAACAATGCGCAACTCTGCCCGCGTCAAACAGATCAATAGTTACAAAATCACTTTTCCGGGCTCTTTTAATGCAGACATTCTTTTTCAATTTGTATTTTAAATCTTCACAGTCTGTGTAGATGCTGCATACTTCTTCAACATGCTTCTGCAAAACCTCTGAGGAACTGGACCACACTCTTGTAGTCTGCCACTAATGAGTGCACACACAGCAGAGGGGATGCTCTCTCTATAGGCTGTTAGTCAACTAATTGGTCATAAAGGCTCTTGGTTGACTAAGAAATCTTAAGCTGATTAGATGTGTATATGCTTTTATTTTGAGGGGGGCTCACAATCACGTTATGATCAGGAATTATAACTACCAGGTCAACTGCCTATAGTTTATGATTTGATCATTAGCACTGAACACAACTGCTACAGGCAATAATACAGGCCGGTGGGTTTCATTTGATTAATAATGATTTTATAAACTAAAATAATGGGCTTAGTCAACTATTGGCTTCATGGTTGTTCTGTATGTAAAGTAAGGATGACACAAAAAGCTGTTAAATACACCTTTAGGGACGATGACTTTTACTACTAGCTTTCACAACTTTGAACAACCCAATATTAGTTCAAATGTTTCTATCTGGACTAAAGTGGTGGACAAACTAATTTCTATTGCTGTCACCTCCTAGAGCAAAGCTGCAACTATGGCAAAAATACCACTGTCAATCTGTTTATTGTTCATTGTGTAGTTCACTGTCGTTATCACATTACCACGTCACCAAATTATAGTTACAATTGTTGGACGAAAACAAACCTTTTGTTCTGATCCCTGTGAACAAAGCTCTGCTGATGAATAAAGTTTTCTCTCTATAACCAGTGGATGGATTTATGTTGCTGATTCCAGGCCATTAAAGCTTTTCTCAGAAATACTCTGGACAAAGGCCCTTTTTTTCCTCCATGTTGGAAGAGACAAACAGTTATTCATTTGTGTCTCAAACATCTTATCAATTCTTAGAACATTCTCGGTATGTTAAAAAATGGAGTAAGCTTCAGGAATTTCTTGAACAACCCAAACTATTTTTTAAAATCTTTTGCGGAATATTTTATTAGGTAGGGTTCAGTCGACATCGCTGTTCAGACAAAATATCTTCATATACAAACAATGAAAACCAAAAACTGTGAATTACTAGATTTTGAACACAAGTAACAATATTAAATTGTTGTTATAGGAACACAAATGATTAGCTTTTTCTGTATATTATCCATGCTTTTTTAGCTGCAAGAGAATTCCAATGGTTTTTGCTGTATTTGGCCTTCAACAACACACAATCTTTCTGAAGCCTCAATATCTCTGCAGTGATACACAATGCATTGTGCTGTTGCACCTGAACAAAGATAAGAGGTTTTTCTGAAACCAAATTAATGCTGTATAGTCCGCTTACTGTTTCCAGAAAACTTGCCCGGTTTAATCTTATTACCAAAATGGGGAATAGCACAATTACAAGAATTCAATCGACAAAGTATAACAATAACATATCAGACAAGCAACATACTTTATTTCCGGTTTAATGGGCCTCTAATCACGTCATAACCGAATAATCACCACATAAAAAAAAGTTTTCGCCTTTCTTTGTCTTCTTCTAAAACGACTGTCAGGATAGTGTAACACAGAAATAATGCAAATGCCAGAATAGGGTTTTGTAATCTGAAAATAGTAAAAAGGGAAGCTCTGCATTCTCAGATGCAGCTCAAGTAAACATAGGAAATATAGTTCCCAATTGTCCAAACAAGAGCTGAAACAATTGGAACATTTCTCCATTAGCTCAACAACTGATAACAAATCTAAATCCTTTTATTTATTTGTTTACATGGTCAATTTAGAACCAACCCCCCCCCTATCTTGGTTTCCATCAGTATTTCAGTATGAGTTTTAATTTCCCTCTTTTATTTGTTATAACTCATACAAAACATACAAACCCTAATCTAACATGACATGTCACAAAGACCAGCAACTAAACTTTCCTCAAAAAACCAGACAAGTCAAAATTAGATATCAGTCACAGTGTTAACATCGAGCTGAAGGTTGATACAGTATGTTCCTTTCATCTTCAAATTCTTGGTAGTTTCTCTGCCTTCCCAGTACAATGTTCTCCAGTTACCAACTGTCCCTGGAGTCTCTGTGCTCCTAGAAAATCTGCCTTTTCATATCATACACTTTAGGACAACGTTCAGTTTGAAATGCTTTGTATATAGCATTCAAACATGTACATCTTCCTTTATGAGGAAGGTAGTTTCTCTAAACATTGGTTATGGTTATTTTCATGTTTGTCAGATTCAGTTTTAATGTGCTTTGTTTGACTGCTGAATATTGCATGGTGCCAGTTTAGCAAACAAGACCATCCTGTTACATAATAAATAATAAAGTAGATCAAGATAAAGGTTCACGAAAAATAACTGCACTGTTCTTCCCCCCCACCCCTGAACTTTAAAAAACCCACAATGTTCAAACGCATTCAGCGGGGTAAATAAGTCCACTATTCTTCCTAGGGGAAAAGCAGATTTCAGGATTTCTTGGAAATTGTGGAGATTTAGAAATTCTGGAACAGCATGCTTTGGTTATGATACAGACATGTTTGATATATTTGTGTGATTGATGGTTCAGACTTTTGAGTAAATATTTAAAACACTTAAACAACTAAATGGTGAACAACCAGCTGCCCAGCCTTATTTGGCCTGAATCTAGTCATTCAGAGTAAAAAGAAAAGTTGAACTGATGTGGATTTCCTAGAAAGATTCCCTAGAAAATAAACGCAGGAGGGATTAATAAGCAGAACTATTACATTCTCAACCTGAGGCACGGCTTTTGGATAACAAATCAAGCGTAATGCAATACAAAAGACAGGATTAGAGGGTGAAAAATACCTTGGCAACATCACATTTGTCTCTGCCTGACAGTAGTGTTAACTCGTTTTATAGTGTATTGTCACAATAACAACTTCCTTTGTCGAGCGTAATTACTCCGGCAAACCTCTGAGAAAACCTCTCGCAGTGTTTTTCCACCATGGATCGAGGGAAATCTATATTACTGGAAACAGGCTGTGTGTGCATTCCTATTATCTTTAATGTCGAGGCGGTGAATTCCCAGAAAGAGAGCTCTGTCAGGGCGGCCCGACGGGGCGGAGTCAAGCCCTGCAATTATTCCTGGAAAGCGAATAGGGGGAAGCTGCCGCGCGATTCCTGGGAGCGAGCGCTCGCTTCAGCCCGCGGCCCAAACACGGGGGAGAGATGAGTCTCAAAACCAGACACGGGGAAATGACCGGGTTCACCACGGTGTTATCCTGAGAATCAGCCGAAAGAAAAACAAACATTTTTTCATCAGCAAAAGCGCTGCTAAATACCGGAGCTGTTAGAGCAAGACAACCAGAGGCGAAATGGGAGTTGGTGCGGCGGCTGTGACGTCAGAGCCGCCGGTGCTGTTCTCAGAATAGACTTCTAGGAAACGGTAATTTTTAAAAGCCCAGCCTTTACACTCTGTCCTTCACACATTTGGATCCCATTCTGGTGACAACACACTCCAAACCGCTGCTACGGAGATTTCTATGTTTTAAACGTGTTGTTTCCATGTTTCTCGTCCAGTGTTGTTCTTATTACAACTACAGGACCAAACCATTACTGACTGGGTACACCGAGCTCTTTTATCCCCGATTTGAACGCTTTTCGTTTTTGTTTTCTGGAAGTGCTTTTTCCTTTCTTCGGACGGAGATCATTTTCTCTATGTTTCGTTATTTTCTGCGGAAGAAACACTGACCGGATCTTAATCTGCAGAGGTTTTAAGGAATAGCATGATTCTTTGTGTACCAGCGTGAGTTGACTTTCTTTGTATATACGTTTTCTATTGTATTGTGTGCGTTGAGAATCCTATCAAAACCAATTATATGTGTAAAAGTAATACACATTGTATTATTGTTAAGTTTTTTTTACGTATTATGTGTTGATTGTACATGTTTTCTAGGAATCGCAACTATCGCAACTCATGTATACCAATTACAAATGGCCTGTAACACGGATAACAAATATTAAATGCTCTTTATCAGAAATGTCTTAATTCTATCAGTAGAAATTATACAGTTAAGTTGAACCTTTATTTAACCACGATGGATTGATTCAGGTTAAAATGTTATTTAAGGTTCATTACCAAAATTGCCATCAGTAACAGACAAAACATAAAATATGTCTAAAATAAGTATTACATATGTATGTATTTAATTACATACAATTGCAACTGAGATAATTCATAAGAATATTCACAGTTTGCTTCTCACGTTTAAAGTGGACAAAGAAGTGAGCAAGTGAACGCCTCCATCTGTTCCTTCTTATTTAGCAATAAACACTGAACACGAAATAATGATGTACCTTAACAAGGAAGAGCAAACCCTGCATTGACTATTTTCTTTTATGTTTTTTTTTTAAACCTTGTTTTTCCCTTTATTTACAGTCCGCGAGCACCTCTGACTGCTGCTCCGTCCACTGATACCCCGAGGGGGATGCGGGCAGGAACCGCACCTACCCCTTGCCTTCAAAGCACCCCCCCACTATGGGACCCAACAAAGGACCTGCGGGCGATTGCCAGCAACTTCTGCTATCTAGAAAACTCAGGTATGAAATGTGTTTAACACTCACACTCTTTGTAAAAGATTTAGTTAAATGTCATAATTGTGGAAAATTAAGCAACAAACAGGGCAGTAATAAGGAGTGTTCAGAGTGACTAATATTTAGGAATGTGTGTTTGTAGGATGGTACTGGGGAGCTGTAACTGCAGCTCAGGCCCACGCTGCGCTTCAAGAGGCATCTGAAGGAGCTTTTTTGATACGAGACAGCAGTCACCCTCTGTACATGCTGACCCTCTCCGTCAGGACGGCACGAGGTCCCACCAGTATTCGGATCCAGTACAGCGGGGCACAGTTTTTGCTCGACTCCAGTTCCCCGGCCAGGCCAAGCCTGTCGTCCTTCCCAAACGTGCCCAGCCTGGTGCAGCACTACATGGGGCCAGGGAGGAAAGCAGAAGAGGGCAAGGTGTGGGAGGAGGCCCCTTCAAAACCCTGTCAGCAGACAATTCAGGAGACGTCTGTGGTTTTAAAACTGAAGCGGCCCGTATACAAGCCGCAGGGCCTCCCCTCCTTACAGCACCTCACTCGCCTGGTTATAAACAGACACTCTGACCGGCCTGAGCAGCTCCCACTCCCCAGGCCTCTGCTGCGTTACATTCAGGACTATCCCTTCAAGGTATGACGGGTGCCTCATGATGTTGTTACATTTAAGGACAAATAAACTGCCAAACAGGTCTCTGATGCCTGAAAATGACACCGCTGCTCCAGCAGTTGGAGGCCAGTCACGAAACCACTGGACACAGGGTGATATTTTTTGCAGAAAAATGTGTATAAATTCAATTTATACTGACGTGCCTGGTGCCAGACTTGATTGGTCGAGGATTGGGTGATGAAGTACGAAGACTTGAGCTCAAAGATGTACTGTAATCACATATTTTGTGATTGATGTGGGAATTGTCCATGTACATTTGACCCTCATCAGTTGTGGATGTACGTACTGTTTCCAATAAGTACACTGATTCCATTAAGACATCTTTAATGCCGTTTTATTTTTCTCAGTAAAACATTTTTTCTACCTTTTACATGTGTACATTTTTCTATTAAAATAATGAACTTACTTGCTTTCTTCTTAATAATTTTTACTTCCTCATCTTTATTATTCACCACCACATGATGGTCTGTTTTTGAGTCACTTTTTCACAAATCACCTTTGAACACAAAGACTGGCCTTTGAGCTTCAAGTGTGTGAGATGCAGATTGTGTGAGGAAGTGAAGGCCACATTGTGTGTGATTTTGCTCAACAATGCGCACAGCCTGCATCTGAGTCAGCGAGTGGACGAGGAAAGGGGAGGACCGTTCATCAGCGAATTCACAGAAGTACTGAGAGCTTCCTGGGAGCGGGAGGGAGATTCTGAGAGGGAGGGTTCTAAGAAAAGCCTCAGTAATTACCTTCAGCTCTGAGCCTGCTTTGGTGCCATCTCGCACACATTTTATTGTGGCGGAGGATGTGATAACAACTGTTACCAGGTGAAGTATTACAGTGACATGAACATAATTTGAGCCACGGCAGATTGTGAATATTGAGTGATCAGATGGGTGCGAGCGCGCGCTCGGCAGCTCAGTGAGGGCGGGGGGGCTGAGGCGACCTGGGCTAATGCCAGCGTAATAGGATCTCAGTTTCTCAATCCAGATCCAGTTTGTGGTCCTTCCCTTTGCGAAGGATGCAGAAACGTGGCCTAAGGAACAAATACAAATCGGGATTTAATACTTGAAATGAGGAAAACAACTAATGGGGTGTTAATGAGCTAAGTATTATAATTTAGTTAAATATTTTAACAGTGAAGCCTTTTAATCAAATAGAACTGATGGGGCTTACTCTGATATTACAGCGGGTTAAAGAGATCTGCACAAACCTGCCGCTGATGTCGTGCCTTGTCTTCACATAATGCATCTCTTCCACATTCACCTCCACCCACCGTTGAATGAGAGGAGGGTGTCTGGGATCCACCTCCAAGTACACACGGCTGGTAATCACCATAAAGAAAACACAGAATGGACACAAAATGTATTATCAGGACAGGATTAGCGGCAGCACCCATGAGATGAGAGCAGGGGCACATGTCTGGAAGTGAATTCACTGGAAGCTTACCTCTTTAAAGAGGCAACACGATACCCGTGCTTTTCGGAACATGCTGTTCTTGTGACAAGCTGCCGCCGTTTAGGAATTAAACCCAGGTGGGCTTGCTTGCTTGCCTGTGTGTGTGTGTGTGTGTGTGTGTGTGTGTGTGTGTGTGTGTGTGTGTGTGTGTGTGTGTGTGTGTGTGTGTGTGTGTGTGTGTGTGTGTGTGTGTGTGTGTGTGTGTGTGTGTGTGTGTGTGTGTGTGTGTGGGGCAGTGGGGTTCCTTACCCATGATCTGATAAAATCTGTGGAGCCAGAGTCAAAATATGTTTGATCACTTCTAGGCCATCGTTCCCTCCATCCAAAGCAGCATGGTCTTCAAACCTGGGACACCAGAAAACACATAAATACTTGAATTACATTTGGTACATTTAAAAAAATGTAAACTACTTCTAGACATTGCATGCAATTTTTTTTACTTTGGCTACTCTGAAGCGAGCATCACATTAAGGAAATACAATTACATATTTTAATATTTTATTTGTTAATAAATTATTAGTATGGTTGTATTAAATGCGGCAGGTTTAGAATGAATAAACAGTTCATGAAATGATATATAGTACATTATATCACACCGTACTGCCTAGAAAACCAAAAGGAAGTTACAATGTCTTTGGTCATCATTTAGAAAAGAACAGAATCAGATCTGTTGACATCTGTTTAACACACAACATGTTCTTATGCTATAAAAGTCGTTAATATGAAAGAAAACAGTATATTAAGTTAGGAGTTACTAAAAACTCTTACTTGCTAAGAGGGTTGTTCAGATCATCTGTTGCACTCAATAAATAATTGAGAGCAGCTTGATACATTTTCCTCTGGGCCAATCAGAGTGTGACAACAACCTTTCTTATGTGTTTATGTTCTTGTCCAGGAACTCTGGCTTCTTTACTTTCTAAATGTTTGTGATTGAGGGTGATTTTGAGCATGTCACCTGCATCAGGGCAGACTTCAGCACTATTGGTGCAGGATCTAATGCTTGCATGGAAATATTTGAACACTCAGGCTTTTGTTTATACTTTTTTTTAAGCTTTTCGGGATTAACTATTTAGCAGATGGATTTTCTTTTTAATTGGCAAAAGGACTGTTGGCCAAGACGCAGGAGACGTGAGGCGACACAACAGTCGTGTTCCGTCTGGACGTGTTCTTTGGTGTCAGCTTGGTGTGTCTGGGCCTTTAACCACACCAAATCATGGATTTCAGTCAAGTCAAGAGCTGAGAGTACAGGCCAACTCTCTTTGATATCCATGAGCAGACTTAAGCAACTACCTTATTTAATTTAGATTTTTTTTAAAATCACCACGATGTTAGATTGTTTATAGTAACTCTTAAATTAGTCAAGTGAAATGGGACATCAATATTACGATATGGGACAGATACAATTATTTGAAAAAAGGAGAAGTCACCAAAAAAAAGTCAATCAATTATTCAGAGCACATTATAGGGATCATTATCATCATCATCTATGATAACAAGACATTTATAATGTATTATATATACTTAAATACATGTGTATACTCCAGTTGAGGATACTTCATAGGAAGAGTTTTAATTGTTACAATAATCCAGGAATGCAGAGTTTATACTGCTTATGAAGCTCATGCTATGGGGAGGTTGAATACAAAGGTTTGGAAAGGCTGAATGTGTTTTAATCACCGATACACTTCAGGTTCCAGCGCCGTCATATCCTCTGAAAATAGGTACGGGGGGTTGCTGACCAAAACAGAGACAGAGCTACAGAGGCTCAACACTGTCTCTGCATCTGGAAAAACACATTTGAAGTTTGGGTAACATTTCATGATGCCAGTGTTTATAATGCAATCGAATAGTTATAGCATGGTATTAACAAAGTTGAAAGAAAGCCATTCTTTATGCTTTATAACACTATTGATAACACATTGACTCATAAGGGCTATCAAAGCGCATACAATTCATTAAGAGGTGATAACAAGTTACATTGTGGTCATTCTTGCTTTAAGAAAAACACCTATTTTACAATGTTGTGTGTATTGTTGGCAAAGGTTAATTACAAGGATTATAATGCAATATAAAACAATTGTAATGTATTACAAGAACAGGGATTATAAAATACAATATATGACTTCACTTTATAAGACCTTTGATTGACCCTTGATGACATATTTTGTTCATTGTTTATAGAACATATTATATATGTTTGGAAAGTGCTTATCAGCAGTATGTTTAATTCACTGCTTTCCCTTACCTTTCATTACATCTAAATGATGGATTTGTAACCTGTCCTGAAGCCCCAACCTGCATAGGAAAATCCTTCATCAGACTAAACAAAACGTTTATTGTAAGTCTTTCACCGCAATAAAATTAAATCAATAAGAACATTTACAACTCCCTTTCTTGGGCTGTGGTTAATTACCTTAAAGCATTCTCTCCTGTTAAATCCACCGCATCCTGGCTTTGATCCACAGCGATGGCTTTAAGCTAGTGACAGAGAAACAAATCACAGCCAAGAAGTTTTTCCATTAATTAGCACTTCTTTATTAAATATTATGAATATGTCTTTATTATCAGGCTATGTTCCACAATCATTCAAAGTAGCAGTGATAAAACCGCTTCTTAAAAAGCACAACCTCGATCCAGAGGTTTTAGCCAACTATAGACCTATTTCTAATCTTCCGTTCCTCTCAAAAATTCTTGAGAAAGCAGTCGCAAAACAGCTGTGTGATTACTTAAAAAACTATGATTTATTTGAAGATTTTCAGTCTGGCTTTAGAACACAACATAGCACAGAGACAGCTCTGGTTAAAGTCACAAATGACATTCTAATAGCCTCTGACAAGGGACTTGTCTCTATTCTTGTCTTGCTCGATCTTAGTGCTGCATTTGATACTATCGACCATGATATCCTATCGCAAAGACTAGAGCACTTAGTTGGCATACAGGGAACTGCTTTAGGCTGGTTTAGGTCCTATCTATCTGAATGCTCTCAGTTTGTACGTGTCAACGATGAATCTTCCATGCAAACCAAAGTTAGCCATGGAGTGCCACAGGGCTCAGTGCTTGGACCTATTTTGTTCACACTATATATGCTTCCGTTAGGCAATATTATAAGGAATCATTCTGTAAACTTTCATTGTTATGCGGATGATACTCAACTATATTTATCAATCAAGCCTGATGAAATTAATCATCTAAATAAAATTCAAGACTGCCTCAAGGACTTAAAAACGTGGATGACCTTACATTTTTTGATGTTAAACACGACCAAAACTTAAGTTATTGTACTTGTCCCGAAGAATCTACGAAACAAATTATCTAAAGATATATTAACTATGGATGGCATTAATTTGGCCTCCAGTGAGACTGTAAGGAATCTTGGTGTTATATTTGATCAGGATTTATCCTTTAACACCCACATAAAATCAATTTCAAGGACCGCCTACTTCCATCTACGTAACATTGCAAAAATCAGGCATATCTTGCCTCAAAACGATGCAGAGAAACTAGTCCATGCATTTGTTACTTCAAGGCTGGATTATTGTAACTCCTTATTATCAGGGTGTACCAAGAAGTCAGTCAAGTCGCTTCAGCTGATTCAAAATGCTGCAGCTGGTGTACTAACCAGAGTTAGGAAAAGGGATCACATTACTCCTGTTCTGGCTGCCTTACACTGGCTCCCTATAGAACACAGGATAGAATTTAAAATTCTTCTTCTCGCCTACAAAGCCCTTAATGGGCAGGCGCCATCTTACCTTAAAGAACTCATTATACCCTATTGTCCTACTAGGGCATTGCGTTCCAAGAATGCAGGGTTGTTGGTTGTTCCTAGAGTCTCTAAAAGTACAATGGGAGCCAGAGCCTTTTCTTATCAAGCTCCACATTTGTGGAATCAGCTTTCAGTTTGTGTTCGGACGGCAGACACCCTATCCGTTTTTAAGAGTGCGCTTAAGTCCTTCCTTTTTGATAAAGCTTATAGTTAGGGCTGATTAGATTCAGCCCCTAGTTTTGCTGATATAGGCTTAGTTTGTCGGGGGACATCTTACTTCTTCCTTCTCTCTGTCTATACCTGTGTACTCTCATGTTCCGATTAACCCAGCTTCCCCACATTCCTTTCTTTTTGGTGTCTATATACGCCGGGATCCGGAGTCATGGATGATCCTGCGGTCCTGTGTCATGGATTGCGAGTCCTGGATCTTGAGTCGTGGCTGTGGTCCTGGATCATAAGTCCTGGATGGATATACTCGTGGATTCATCTTCCTATTATACACACATGCATTTCCATACATTTGGACTACCTATGTTGCAAATGTATTATCTTTTCAATTTACACACGGCATCTATTGCACGTCTGTCCGTCCTGGGACAGGGATCCCTCCTCTGTTGCTCTCCCCGAGGTTTCTCCCATTTTTCCCTTTAAACTGTGGGTTTTCTGTGGAAGTTTTTCCTTGTACGATGTGAGGGTCTAAGGACAGAGGGTGTCGTATTGTCATACTGATATTCTGTACAAACTGTGATGTCCACTGAGACAAATGTAACATTTGTGATATTGGGCTATATAAATAAACATTGATTGATTGATTGATTGATTTCAAGTGCTGTTTACTTTTTGGAAACAAATAGATCAGGGAAAGAAGTGTGCATGAGAACGTGACAGGAGGATAATGGAAAGTACGCCTGGGTCAGTGAGCTGATGTAAATACATGTGACTTATTCTCTGAGGTCAGGAACACCAAACTTATCTGGGGATCATAATTGTCTTGACAGAATACGGTGCCAACACATTTGTCATTGCTGAAATATTTCACTCTATAGATGAAGATTTTGAACTGGTGGGGTCGCGTTTGGAGTCACACACGCAAGCATCCCCAGTCAGAAGAAGAATCATGATGGCAGGCTTTATTCTCTTGGGAATATGTTAATCTATCAAATATTTGATGAGATACTGACGTTCTTAGAGGCTCGTCGCAAGCGCATTAAAAAAATCTTCTTCCTTAAATCAACACAAATCTCACCTGAGGCCAACTCTTCAGCAGACTGAGAGAAATAGCACCAGAGCCACATCCCACTTCCAAGCATGTTTCCTGTGTACCAACTTCAGTCCCTGGCTTCATCCTCAGATCAGTGAGCACCAGTTCAACCAACTCCTGCACCAAAAAGACATGGCTCTGGTTATGAATGATTGATCACTGTAGAATTGTGTGTCCTGTTTTCCTTCTGTCAAACCTCAGTTTCAGGTCTTGGTATGAACACAGGAGGTTTCATCTTCAGTGTCAGATCTCTGAAGTCCCACTCTTCAATCACATACTGCACAGGCATCCTACAACAAGAACACACATTCATGAGTATTCTAAGTAAAACATATTTAAACAAAGGTGTATTTCAACTATTTATACCTGGTTAGGCGTTTAGAGCAGAGCTTCCACATCTGCTCAGTTTTTTCTGGACTGAGAAACTCTGTTAACTTCTCCTGCTCAAGACTTTCTATCTGGATAATGAAACAATAAGTAGAAACAAGTAAGAATGCTGTCAATTGTGAATGTAGCTATTCAGACATATGAGGCAGGATCACCCATAAGGGGACAAAAAGGGAAACGATGTGTTGGATCTAGCCACTAGTTCAGGGCCAGCAAGGATCGTGACCAACTATTATTTAATGTAAGCACATGTCTGTGGGCAGGTCTCACATCAGGTAATGATGAATGAGCCCAGCAAAGTTCCACTTACAGTTTTAGCCCCGAGCAGATAAGCAAGGATGTAATGGCTGGAGTGGTCGGGCTCCGTCACGCCTCTCTCGGCAAAGTGTCTTTCCCATAAATCTGCTGCCTGTCGAGCTGTGATCCGGCCTGCAGGTAAGGCTGGAGCGCTGCATGACCGCACTGCATGGTAGCCCCAAAGTCTCTAAAAATGAAAATAAGAAGGTTTAGAGTTATCAAGCTTTAGTTTAAACAGGTACTTGTTGATTTCTACTTGTACCTCCCCTTCAGGGAAATCACCATATGCTCAAGTCAGATTTATTGTTAAGATAGGATTTTATTGTTTGGCAGGTCACATGCAAAATCTTTCAGATTTGGGATCACGTACGAATTTCCAAATTAAAACCCTGCAGTTTTACATAGTCTAGTGACACATTCTGGTTTCCGTCACATGGCCTTCATCACCCACACAGTCCCCTGATTCCTACTTCCCTTATCAGCCTAGCAGGATTGGATAGCCTTTAATGTTCCAGAGAAACAATTTGGTTTAATAGCTGCAAGGATTATTCAAAAATAATCGCCACTGCTTTGATATCTGATTAAGACATTTTTGATGGAGAAATGGCAAAAAAAGCTTTTTTCAGTCCCTTCAATATGGATATTTTTATCGTATTCAAAATATTTTTTCTGGGTTTTGGACCAAAACAACATGGCATTTAAAGACATCAACTTTGAGAAAATTAGAAGGACTTTAAAAATAAATATTTTCTGACCATTTAAAGACGAATCATTGAGGAATCAGACATAATATGTAGCTTTATAGTTTCAGCTCTATTCGGTTTGCAAACAGTATTCAACACACTACACTTCAAACAATAGATAAGAAATATGTTTGACATATAGTAGGCTTCATCCTAATAAAATTGCAATGAGCTATAAAAGCACAGAGTCCATGAGTATTTTGTTAAACTGTGTGTGCAATAACAACTAGGCCGACCATTTGTAAACAGTCGATGGAGCCAATAGTTTCAGATGTCTGTTTGATTTGGCCCTCCTAGAAAAGTGAAACTCCTCCTTGCAGGCATAGTTTAAAACTTTGCATAAAAAGGGTGTGGAGCGTCCTTCAGAATCGCTCTAACTTGATGAACATGGCTAAAATAATTTAAGTTAGTTCAAATGGTCTTTTGGAAAATGATATGTTTTGTATACAATCCTAAGGTTTCCAAACTAACAAACTATAGCAACAATTAAATTGACTCAAAGAAGATGAACATAAATGTTTATGAGCTTTTAGTCAACCTTGAAAACCTTCAACTTTTTCAAGAAAAACAGTCTGTGATTGGCTTATTTATATGCTGGCACATCTCCAATGCTTCACTGCCTGATTATCTATTTTGCACCTGTCCTGGTTTTCCAGCCTTTGCTGTCGCCGGCCCGTCTTACTTACTGTTTGATGATTCTTCCCGTCTGGTTTTCCTGCCTGGACTGAGTGGCTGGTTTTGACCTTAGCCTATTTTTAGACTTTAGCAAAGAGAACATTTATCTTTCACCGTTTTTGTCACTTTAGATAAAATAATTATTTGATTTTCTGAGCTATTAAAATACCTCAAGTTTTAGTTAAACTAAATAATTAATTAAAATGCAATCATTGGGTTCTAGGAACTTGTGGTGGACCGTTTTTGAGCAAAACAATATGACTAACATATTTATCAATAATTAAGTGTAATCTTAGATAGGCCTATACAAGGAGCATCGACTCTAAATATCGAATGGGGTGGAATAAATGGCTGCAATAATTATTAAATAAAATGTAATTAAATTATCTCTTCTTGAGATACAATTAAATCTTAAAGCTTTTGTTCAGAAGCAATTAGACTGTGCTGCCACTGCAAACCCAGTATAGGTAAAACAACGTTTATATTTGTATACATACAAATCCTAATAACATTGAAGTGTTAATCCCCACAAACCGGCTCAGTAAATAAATAAGCATGATCACTGGGATTATAAAATAGGCGCACAGGTCTGTAAATTGTATAGCTGTTACAAAGGATCATGTGCTACACAGTTAGCATCACATGTAAAGCACCAGGGTGACTCCCTGAAAATAACAACAATGTTTTTTGTTAGTTACCTTTGGTCCAACACTCCTGCAACCATAGCATGTGTAGCCTGCACTCAGAGATCTTTTCCACATAATGTATCCTAACAAACACAACCTATCAATATTGCTTTGGTTTCATCGCTGTATCCTTACGTCATTCTGTTATCCTACATGAACACTTTCAAGGTCACTTGTATCGCCCTAAATTAATGTTAAATGACATATTCATGGCACTGTAGTTGGTAGAGTTGATAGTATTTCCTGCACATGGAGCATCAAACCTCCCAGATCTTAGACAGAAACGTCTCCACATGGGGTGCACACTGCGCAACACTGACCCCCTGGAAACATGTAACTGAACCCTGAATGGTATTATCAAAAAGAATACATAATAACTCACACAAAATGAACAGAAGGCATATTTGCAAAATCTCCTTTCCTTCAAAGTATTTGATATTGAAAACAAATTAAATGTTTGCATGGTAAACCAGATTATTTTAAACTGCGCAATACTGACCCTGGTGAATAATGCTGCCTTTAAAGACTGTCGAATGTGTTAATATTTATGAAGACTTAAAAGCCCAGCAACATAGTGATAAACCCAAAACGAACACCTGTCCTAAAGTATTTGATTCATATTTTATTAGCCAAAAATAATGTGAGTATTGCAAACAGTTGATGGTAAAATCGATGTAAACAACTATTAGCAAATGTATCATCCTTTAAATATACTTTCGACAGAAAATTGCAACTGTACATGCAGCACAAATGCCAGATAATTTATATAATATGTTGTTATTATTTTTTGTTTTTTAAAAACTACATATCCTGAACTGTCTGTTTAGTATTCACGGCGTACGGTGTATGTATTAGTAAATTCCGAGGTGCTCCTGAACACATCAGCAGTGTTGTTTTCTTGAAGTCAAGTGGGCATGAATGTGTCGAGTTTTGTAGAGTTTTAAGATAGTTTGCTATTAGTTGACAACATGTTGTTCAAAGTATCGTGGTAACACATTTATTTGGACGCAAGAGCTGCTAAGTGTACTTATCTGAAGGTTGCTATCTTGTGCTTCAACGTTAAAGCTGTAAGCTAGCAGCTAGCCTCTTCTGCTAAATAACAGAAGACTGCCCTCTGAAACTGAGACGTTTGGTTGAGATGCTGATCATGACCTCTCGAATAGAGTGTATATTTTTCAGTGAATTTCACCTCACCCGGGGTCCAGAGATAAGATATCAGGTAAGTGTGCAAATTCTATTTTTTAACAAGAAGAAAGGTAATACAATTATCAAATCTATTACCATAATTACTACCAACAATAAGTATTCTTATGATATAGTTATACAAACAAAAATATTTATAAATAACTTTTCTTTGTATCTGTATTCAACAGATACGCCTACATTAAGCAAACATAATATAATATAATATAATGTTTTATATACCATTTAAAACAAATATAATTATGCATTATTTGAGTACAGCTACGAGATAAATTGTTAACAATATCATCAAGTAAATTCAGAGGTGGGAAAAGTACTCAGATCTTGTACTTTGGTAAAGGAAGAACTACCAGAGTGTAGGAATACTCTGTTACCAGTGAAAGTCCTGCATTCAACATTTTACTAAAGTAAAAGTGCAAAAGTATCAGCATCAAAATATACTTAAAGTACCAAAAGTAAAAGTACTCATTATGCAGATAAGTAACTAAAGGTATTAAATATATATAGTTGAGTAAAAGTACACGATTAAGCTCTGAATTTGAGTGGAGTAGAAGAACAATTGAAATACTCAAGTTAAGTACAACGTACAAGTACCTCAAAATTGTAGTTAAGTACAGTACTTGAGTAAATGAACTTAGTTACATTACACCTCTAAGGACATTAAAGTGTAATATGCTGTTGTATTTGAAACACTTTTTCAAAATAGTATCAGATAAAGCAAACATCTTAATAGTAAGTAAGAGTTATTTGTGTGGTATTGACCTTTGAAGTGAACAGAACAAAGTATTCTCTGTGTATCTTATGGGATGTATGTTTATACAGTGCCTCCTATGTTCTCTCCTCACAGGTCCCCGAGGAATACATTTCACGGGAGCTCTTTGACACCGTGCAGGTTTATATCATCACCAAGCCGGAACTGCAAAACAAATTGATAACAGTGTATGTCATCGAATGCTTCTTTCTCCTCTATAAAGTTCAGTGGTTGTTATGAACATGTGACCTTGTTACATGCTAATGTCTCTTTCAGCATCAAACCATTTTCTCTTCTCTTTTCCTCTTTCTTTTTTTAGCACTGCCATGGGAAAAAAGTTAATAGGATGTCCTGTGTGCATCGAGCATAAAAAGTACAACAGAAATGCGCTGCTGTTTAACCTCGGCCTGGTTTGTGACGCTCAAACCAACACGTGTGCACTGGAGCCGATCGTCAAGAAGCTGTCAGGGTACCTCACAACTTTGGAGGTAATGAATGATGCATTTAACCTATAGTTACATTATGTTTGTTTTCAAACAACTCAGAGATGATCTTAAATGTGTTCGCCTCTTTGTGCTGCAGCTGGAGAGTGAATTTATATCCAATGAAGAGAGCAAGCAGAAACTGTTACCCATTATGTCCACCCTGTTAGAAGAACTGAACGCCACAGGAGCCTGCAGCCTACCCATAGGTATATCGCTTTCTATTTGACTGTGTGTATTCCAGTTTGATATGAGAGTGATACAAATATCAATATACGTTGTTACAGGGACATGGATAAATGCATATGCAGATCTTTTGTGATTGTTTGAAGAAGATCGCATTTCTTAAAATGTAATATTCCTTGTTTACGAGTATAGCAATACAAGTGTGTAAATTGTATTCAGTGATAGTGTTTTACAGACAATTGATGGCCAAAGCAAGCTGTAGGTTAAAGGGTGTGCTTTACCCTACAGCTTTTGCTGACACTTTGTGGTGTTTACAATTTGTAATACTAGTTATTTTCTAGCTGTTTAAAGACAGCATTTAAACTCAAATGTCATCTTTTATTGAGAAAGTATCCTACAGTATGCAGTCGTCTATTCCCGGCTTGTGATACCGTATGTCTTATCTGTGGCATCGATCCAACTAACAAGACCCTTTCCTAAAACGGATTTATTGAACAGCAGTAATAAAGGTCATTGCTTAAAAGGTCTAAGCACAGGTTTATAATGTTGGTTTAAAAAAGTACTCCTTTGCGTAACGTTGATGTTCATTATTTGGCATTTTGAAAACAAATAATAATGGTCAAGATTATGTTTATCTAAACTCTCTTTCTGTTTGCAGATGAGTCCAACACCATCCACCTGAAGCTGATCCAGCTGCGAAAGGACCCCCCCATCGTCCAGGAGTACGATGTGCCCGTCTTCACGCAGTACAAAGACCATTTCATCAAATCTCAGTGGGATCTCACCACTCAACAGGTAGGCCTTGTGGTCGATTTCTAGGAACCGTTTGATAAGATATTTGCCAAAATTCTTAGAATCAAATAAAGATTAGAGATACTTTCCTGGTATCCGCTGTGCATGAAGTGATAGGAAAAGTTCTTTCTTATCCATTATTTTATGGATGAAAAGGAGGTCACTTTAGAAGAAGGTGCCAATCATTTGTGCAATAGGGTTTTATTGCTGAAAGAGTCTTGAATGTACTAGTACATCGAAGGCTATAAAGATCTTCCGAAAGGGATACTGGGATCACCCGCGGCAGTAATGACTCACCTTTTGTGACCATGAATCCCTAAAGAAATTACATTGCATTTCGCTGACGCTTTTATCCAAAGCGACTTACAATTAGTGCGTTCGACCAAGAAGATACAAACTTGAAGAAAACAGAATCATATACAGTGGAGCAAAAAAGTATTTAGTCAGCCACCAATTGTGCAAGTTCTCCCACTTAAAAAGATGAGAGGCCTGTCATTTTCATCCTAGGTATACCTCAACTATGAGAAAAAAAATCCGGAAAATCACATTGTCTGATTTTTAAAGAATTTATTTGCAAATTATGGTGGAAAATAAGTATTTGGTCACCTACAAACAAACAAGATGTCTGGCTCTCACAGACCTGTAACTTCTTCTTTAAGAGCCTCCTCTGTCCTCCACTTGTTAACTGTATTAATGGCACCTGTTTGAACTCGTTATCAGTATAAAAGACACCTGTCCACAACCTCAAACAGTCACACTCCAAACTCCACTATGGCCAAGACCAAAGAGCTGTCAAAGGACTCCAGAAACTAAATGGTAGACCTGCACCAGGCTGGGAAGACTGAATCTGCAATAGGTAAGCAGCTTGGTGTGAAGAAATCAACTGTGGGAGCAATTATTAGAAAATGGAAGACATACAAGACCACTGATAATCTCCCTCGATCTGGGGCTCCACGCAAGATCTCACCCCGTGGGGTCAAAATGATCACAAGAACGGTGAGCAAAAATCACAGAACCACACGGAGGGACCTAGTCAATGACCTGCAGAGAGCTGGGACCAAAGTAACAAAGGCTACCATCAGTAACACACTACGCCGCCAGGGACTCAAATCCTGCAGTGCCAGACGTGTCCCCCTGCTTAAGCCAGTACATGTCCAGGCCCGTCTGAAGTTTGCTAGAGAGCATTTAGATGATCCAGAAGAGGATTGGGAGAATGTCATATGGTCAGATGAAACCAAAATAGAACTTTTTGGTAAAAACTCAACTAGACGTGTTTGGAGGAGAAAGAATGCTGAGTTGCATCCAAAGAACACCATACCTACTGTGAAACATGGGGGTGGAAACATCATGCTTTGGGGCTGTTTTTCTGCAAAGGGACCAGGACGACTGATCCGTGTAAAGGAAAGAATGAATGGGGGCATGTATCGTGAGATTTTTAGTGACAACCTCCTTCCATTAGCAAGGGCATTGAAGATGAAACGTGGCTGGGTCTTTCAGCAGGACAATGATCCCAAACACACCGCCCGGGCAACGAAGGAGTGGCTTCGTAAGAAGCATTTCAAGGTCCTGGAGTGGCCTAGCCAGTCTCCAGATCTCAACCCCATAGAAAATCTTTGGAGGGAGTTGAAAGTCCGTGTTGCCCAGCGACAGCCCCAAAACATCACTGCTCTAGAGGAGATCTGCATGGAGGAATTGGCCAAAATACCAGCAACAGTGTGTGAAAACCTTGTGAAGACTTACAGAAAACATTTGACCTCTGTCATTGCCAACAAAGGGTGTATAACAAAGTATTGAGATGAACTTTTGTTATTGACCAAATACTTATTTTCCACCATAATTTGCCAATAAATTCTTTAAAAATCAGACAATGTGATTTTCTGGATTTTTTTTTTTTTTCTCATTTTGTCTCTCATAGTTGAGGTATATCTAGGATGAAAATTACAGGCCTCTCTCATCTTTTTAAGTGGGAGAACTTGAACAATTGGTGGCTGACTGAATACTTTTTTGCCACACTGTAAGTACATCAGGTTTCATAGAGCCAAAACATTTCAAGTGCTACTCAACTGGCTTTAGATAAGCCAGTCCTTTGTTAGTATGTAAGTGCGTTGTTAGTAATTCTATCGCTCGAAATGGAGTCGAAAGAGATGAGTTTTCAGTCTGCGCCGGAAGATGTGTAAGCTTTCTGCTGTCCTGATGTCAACGGGGAGCTCATTCCACCATTTTGGAAGCCAGGATAGCAAACCCACGTGTTTTTGCTGATGGGAGCTTGGGAAATGTTCTTTCAAACATCCAAGGCAAACAAAGAATACAGGAACAAAGACAATTCTTAATTAATAGAAGTAAGTTAGTTGAGACATATGTCATAACTCTCACACAACTCTCACAGTATAATTCCAGTCTACATTTCTGGTTGTATGCTCACATATTTGTCTTTTATTTAAATCCCCTCAGACTCAGAGAGGGATAGCGTGCCTTTGCAAGTGTGGTTGTGTTCATGCAGAAGTGTAAACAGTGAAGGAATGCTAGACAAAATCATTTTTATTCAAGAATTTAAAGTAATCTGGTTCATTTTTGTTTACTGCAGATCTTGCCCTATATTGATGGATTCAGACACATCCAGAAGATCTCTGCTGAAGCGGATGTAGAGCTGAATCTTGTGCGCATTGCAGTGCAGAATCTACTGTGAGTACATTTCAGTGAAGAAAGGGCAAGACACACCAGCGGCAGCTCGCTTGCGTCAAAACACCCTCATCCATTGTTTTCTATGTACAGTAAGCCCGGGGGCTTCAAAACCAAAATGTCATGATAAACCACTTTCCTTTTCATCAGGGCTGATGGCCGATAGCAGAAGTTTCTACATTTGCTCTTTCATTTTAAATGTGTACAATCTATATGTTTGTGTTGCACTTTAGTGTAGTATGACTTTTATTCTCAAAAGAAACAATAAGAGGGAGGTACTGAAATGTCCTTTCTGCAACAGGTATTATGGAGTTGTGACCTTGGTGTCCATATTTCAGGTATAGTGTGATTATTTTATTTTATGATATTGGGGTCACTATGATATCAAAAATAAAATCTAAATATTACAAGAAAAAGGTCAATATATTTGCTTATCATTTTTTATGAGCCGAATTAAATCAAAAATATAACTTATTTATAATAATAAGGAATTTACTGAAAGAGAAAGAAACAACTACACATCTAAACTCAATGCCAAATATTGTTGTCACTTTCTTCAACATCTTTTTTAATTGCACATTATTAATTCCTTGTTACAACCATCCACAAACATAACCCATTTGACATGTATACATCTATTCTTTTATTTATTGTCTTTGTATCTAAACACACATATTCCCCTAAATTCACAATAGCTCAATTCTACTCATTTGTTCTCACAGTGGCCTGATGCTCTGTCACTAATGTTTTGAGGGTTTGTTTAGTTTGGCAAATGTCCTGTCTCTGTTTACCCCCCACCAGTACTCCAATGTTTATTGCACCACCCCCAAAGTCCAAAGTCTCATAGATGACAAGTCCATTCAGGAAGAGTGCCTCAACTACGTCACTAAGCAAGGTAAATAAGGGATGTCTTTGTCGTGTTTGACGTCTGATTGTTTTTTTGCCTCTGAGGGGGCGGGTTAAGTTTATTTTTGTTGTGAACATGATATTCTAGGAATTCCTTTAGGGAATTCTTTCAAATTGGACACCACGGTCCACTTGTACCCATGGAAATTAGGTTTTGGTGGACAAAAGTTAAGGTCACTGGGAACTCACAAAAAATGTTTTTGTCCATATGTTATGGTTTTACATTTTATACATGTAATATATAGAATAGAATAGAAACGTCTTATACAAACGTCTAATAAGATCAAATGATGAAGTGAGGACAATTTGCACAGACTTGAATGTAAACTGCAACTTGATCAGTTTGTAGAGGCATACGACTACGAAGGGTTAATTCCATTTATTTGTATTGTTGTGTATCAGGTCAGAAGCGTGCGAGTATAAGAGATGTCTTCCAGCTGTACTGTGGTCTGAGTCCAGGAACCACAGTCCGAGACCTTTGCTCTCGCTACTCGCAGCAGCTTCAAAGAGTTGATGAAAGGTTGGCATCAATCCCCTTATCAGTTCCTGGAAGTTCTTTATGACAACTGAAAAGTCAGGTTGACATTTATTTATATATGTGACATGTCATGTTTTGCTTACAGGAGGCTGATCCAATTCGGACTGATGAAGACTCTTATTCGACGGCTGCAGAAATATCCGGTGAAGGTGAACCGAGATGAGAGGAGCAGGCTGCCTCGACTCTTCACTGGTTGTCATAGTTATGATGAGATCTGCTGCAAAACAGGCATGTTTTCAACAACTCTCGCTTTGTTTTGTATAGCTAATAATTAAATGTGAAAACTCTTAACAATTATGTTTTTTTACAGGGATCAGTTACCAGGAGCTGGACGAACGTTTGGAAAATGATCCCAACATTGTGGTGTGTTGGAAGTGACATGAACATTGACTGAAAGACACAGAGAGGCCTTTTTTCCGAGAGGAAAAGTGAAGAGATTTTTTGTATATTTTTTCCTAGTGAAGGGTGTTTTTTTTTTTTTTTTTAACAAATGTCGTAATTAATAATTATCATACATTTCTGTTCAGATCAAGAGGATGGTCATATTTATTATTATTGTACAAAATATAATTTGTGATTAATAAAAGACATTATACCAAAATATGATTGTCTTAACTCACAGTAAGAGAAAACCCTTTAACATTTAATTTATTTTTAGAGCCATAGAAAACTAATCCAGAGAAACACAAAAATATTGAACGTTGTTAACATTTATTTTCAATTGTATTTATTTCTCACAACATTTATTTATTAATATAGCTACTCTTACAAATAAAAGATTGTACCTACAAAATATCTGATGAGCTTTTAATAATAATAATAATAACCTCCTACACTCCTACATATACTTATTTGATTCTTGTTTAAAAATAATAATCATTTTTAATCAATAGTCCTTTTTTGTAAATATGGTCCAGTTTTTTTATTTTTTTAGAGGTTGAAGTTAATATACGTCTCATTATTCAAATGATTTCGAAAATAAAATAAATTGTGCAAGAACAACAATTTCGGGTCCTGCTGAACAATCAGAGCAAATGTAAAATGTCAAAATAATCTAATAGTTTTTGTCAATTTATAGTTTTTAAATTAACTATGTTCTACTCTGATGGCCGTTGTTTTTCCATGAGGAAGCACCGCTCCCCTCTGGCGGGAGGGAGGAACTGCGCTTTGGGTGAGCTTATTTTACAGTCACCATGACAACCACGGCTAAAGAAGAGTATCACTATCCACTACAACTATCGCTGAAGAGACAACTCTTCTACTTTTTTAATTAATAGGTTGGTAAATAGTTTTCTCCCACGACATGGAGGCGTCTGTCATTCTCCCTATTGAAGCAGAAGCGTTTGTGAAAAGTCTGGAAACTTTGTCTCTCAAGGAAGTGGGCTCTGAGAGGTAAGATGAAGCAGCTAACACACACCTGTGCTAACGTTAGCAACATGTTAGCGTAGACTAGCAGGTGGAAGTATTGACATTATTTACTAAAGTAAAGTAGCAGTGCTACAGTATTAAAATACTCTGCTACAAGTACAAGTATGAACTATTAACGTAAAATGTACTTTAATCTATATAAATCGTTCACTGTTGATATGTACTGTACATATTGTACTGTTCTTTTACATTTGTACTGTTTATACATATATATTTGCTGTTTATGTTTATTTTGTATTTTATTTATTTATTTTCCCAAACTGGGATCCATGGAAGTATATTATCTTATCTTTAGGTACCAAAAGTAAGAGTACTCATTATGCAGAATGGCCCATATATTATGTTCATATATTATTTTATCCCGGTAATACTTATTTATACATTGATGTGGTCATCATTTCTGCGTTGCACTTGGTAAAAGTGGTGTTGATTTGAACTACTTTATATACCACTGGGTGGCCTCATCTTTATTGATATATGGTAATGTATTTGTCAATTTTTATTTTGAGTTAATAAAAAAATTAATCTGCATTTGTAATAAACTTAGTGGAGTAAAAAGTTGAACATTTGGCAAAATACTTATAAATCCCAGGAGGAAATTTGGTCAATTAAGATTTGGTTAATGGGTTTCACGGCCTTAGTGTTGGTTATAACATACAAAAGAGCCCCTTTTTTGTCATACAATTGATGAATGTATGTAATGCTTTCAAGAACAGTGTTGAAAACAACACAATTCAAGGTTACACGAGAGAAAAATATATGAATGAGTAACATATAAGCAAGTTATGAAGTCTTGTAAGAGCAGACCTCAGGTTTTCGAGGGGTTTATTTCAGATATGTGCTCCGCTTGGTTAAAATGGCATTCATAAAGCTTAACTCACAATTTATTGAATTTTCTATGTGTGTTGATAGGTGGTTCAGACAGCATGAGCACATTGAGAAACTCAACATGCAGGCAATACTGAGTGCTACTGCCATGCACGATGAGTTTGTCAAGGAGGTCCTGGTGTCATATGGAAAGGTGACTAGTCTACATGTGATGAGAGACGCCCTGCTAAATGATCCGGTTGTTTCTATCTATTCTACAGTATTCTTTTCCTCACTCTCTCTAGATACCTGTTCTGGTCCATGAAATGATCCTGGTGGAAGTGTGGAAGCACAAAGTGTTCCCCGTGTTATGTCAGTTGCAGGACTTTAATCCAAAGAGCACATTTCATATTTACATGGTGGTGAGTGACACATGAGTCGTAAAAATGACAGTCAGCTTGAAGCACTCATAACAGATTTTTGATGTCATTTGATGTATATTTCTTAGATTCACCATGAAGCCACAATCATAAACCTGCTTGAAACGATAATGTATAACCAGGTAAGTGTGTACACAAAAACATACCTCTAAATTACATTATTTTGTCATTTTGTATATGTGTTAAAGCACGAAAGTTATCATACGGCAATTACATGTTCTGTTTCTGCATGTGCAGTATATACTGTCACGCTTTTTTGAAATGTTCAAAGAGTTGTGTGTGTCCTGCAGGACTCGTGTGAGGCAGCTGGGGACGCTGTTCTTGACTTGGTGGATTACTGCCACCGCAAACTCACCCTGCTGGCCAGCGGAGCGACCACTGAGGGCCAACACAAGCTGACTGGGAAGGCCGGTGTGTCTTCTATAGAGGTACGAGAGTCTGACGTCTATGGTTTGGAGGTTTATTGTTCAGGAATATTGAGAGAAGGCTTTCTTTTACCTAAACTGATAAGTCATATCAGTGTTTTCTCGTGATGAAGGAGTTGCAGATGCAGAGTGCTGCGCTGGAATTTGAAATCTCCCTGAAGGCCGTCTCTGTGCTGCGCTTCATCACTGATCACACTGAGAGGTAAGTGTAGTTATTAGAAGCTGAGAAATATTATAATAAAGGTTAACAGCTTGTTTTTGTCTGACCACCAGTCATATTAACATGCCTAAAAAGTCAAATGATATACCGGTATATGCATTCCATTTAGATTGTATTATATATATAGACAGACATAACAAGGACAATTACAAAACAGTAACAGGAAATGTTCTTTCAAAATGTTCACATTGGAGGATTTGGGTTCCGGTATTGTTCAACGTTTTGTTTGTAAATTAAAAAAATGTAATTCATAAAAGTTGCAGAAAATAAATGTTCCTTTATTTTATGAATTGATCAGTCCTTTCACTTCTATAACTGAGGGAAGGTTTTTTTTCCTTGCAGTATAAGTGTCATCAACCGCATGCTGTGCACCCACAACATACCCTGCGTGCTGGTTCATCTGATCGGCTGCTGCCCTTGGAGTCGACATCAAAAAGGTGAATCACATCTCTCGTATTTTGAATGTTCTCTAAAAATATTAAAATAGGTCAGTTTTGCTTAATAAGTGACCCTTTATCTAATTGCGGACTCTTTCTCCCATTGAAGGTGAGGTAGAAAAGTACATAAACGGAAGATGGCAGAGGATTCCTAGTGAGGACCGTTTAAAGATGACAAAGCTGGATGGTCAGGTCTGGATTTCCCTCTACAATCTCCTGCTGAAGGAAGACTGCCAAAGGAAATATGACTTCAACAATTACAACAAGAACCAGCTTCTAAAGGTATACTCACACAACATGTGTACTCACTTTTTGCATCCGACTGCACATTTTTACATTCTTTTATGTTTCTTTACTGCTGCTTGAGATATTTGACTTTAAATGGTATCAATCAACTCCTCCAAGTGACTCCAAGTGAAGTTTAGGAAGTGTGTGAGTGCCAGATCCCCCTCCTCCAACATCATATCTGATCTCCTTGCTTGTTTAAACACAGATTCAGTTTCTAGGGTTGTTTTGACTTAGATATTTCCTGCTATTATATGCATTCTCATCCTCTTCCTGTTGTATTAGTTATATAACCCGGGCCGTGTGCATCCTCCTGTAATCACATTTTCCCTTGTGCCTCACTCATTGTAGAAGACACGGCTGAAGTTGTTTTTGTTGCTGCTGTAATATTTTGTGTGTGCCACAGCTCCGGGGTTTCATGACGGAGGTGTTGTTGGATCAGCTGCCAAATTTGGTGGAGCTGCAGCGTTTCCTGGCTCATCTCGCCCTCACCGACCCGGCCCCTCCGAAAAAAGAACTTGTTCTGGAACAGGTACACACTCACACATGTGCACACTTATCTGTACCTATATATTATATGTGCCCTGTGAATTCACCCTCTGCTTTATGTATAGATCCCAGAAATGTGGGACAACATTGTGAGAGAGAATTCTGGGAAGTGGAAGGCGATAGCAAAGTATCAAGTCAAAGGAACGTTCAGCCCGTCTGAAAGAGACCTGAGGCTGCAGGCCCAGAGGTAATGCATAAAACACAAGTCTGAGACACAAGAGATACATCAAATCCATCAAATTGCTCTCTGATTATTATTGAAATGGTTTTATCAGGTTGGATCAGGTGTACAATTTGGACGTAATGGAGAGTTTACTCCCTGAGAAACCAAAGTGTGGATACTGTGGGAAAGAGGCGGCAAAGAGATGCTCTCAGTGTCAGGGCGAGTGGTACTGTCACAGGTAAGACACAAACATATAACTAATCATAAAAGGAGCTGAGCCTGGGGGCATGGGCACCATTTACTGTTTGATGTATTTTCAGACCATCATATATATTAGCATAGTAGTAATATATCGTTAGCCTCATAGCATAATTGCTATGTCATATTTTAAGGTTTTCAGAAAAAGAAGAAAACACAACGAATCAGGAGCTGCTCTGGAGGCTTTTACTCCCTTTTGTTCTTCAATATGTCGTCCGGTGTCCATGTCACTTCCTGACTGCTCTTTTTTCTCCCTCTTGAATCAAAGAGAAAAGCTAATACTTCACTTGTGGTCAGCCGAGCCCTGTCGTTTAATGGGGCCCGCCATCTTTGTATGTAGCGTCAAAAATGTCAAAAGTCAAAGAGATGACTTGCAGATAGCAACGTAACAAGCATTCTGATAGGCTGATGGCAAATAACGCACGGTGAATCAGCAGTATTAGGAGAGTAGTGCTAGGCAGATATCTCAATTTGGCCAAAATATGACTTAGGCAATAATGCTATGAGGCTCTGATATGAGCTTTGGGTAATGACTGAAAGACTGATATTGTGGATTCATCCTCCGCTTGAAAGGAGCCAGTTGAGATGGTTTTGGGTGCCAGTATAGGCAGGGCATCCTCATGCTTTCAGGTGACATGGTAAGTGGTAGTTAAAGCTAAGTCTGAATATGGTGTCTAACATGATGGACCTTTATCCAATTCACCCTAATGTGTAATTCAAACCAAATCAAAGTGATCTGCCTTGTGATGGGTTTTCAGAAGAGTGTTGCGTACAGAAAAACGTCACTGCTACCATTCTGATCCTAAAGTAGCATGACTTTAAGAGGCAATGCATTTATTACCATATATTAGTGTGCGTTAACAAATGTACTAGCGGAGGGCCCTTGGAGCTATGTAGTTAAAGCACATTACAGCAATACACTGGGTTTGATTCCAGCGTTGGGACCTCTGTTGTATCTCACACCACTAACTCTCTCAGTTGTATACACTCTTAATATATTATCTCTCAAAAAAAAAAAAATGCAGAAAAAGAATCTTCAAAAAAAAAAACAGTCCACTATCCCAGGTGAC
Organism: Notothenia rossii; assembly: GCF_949606895.1. Classification (NCBI taxonomy): domain Eukaryota; kingdom Metazoa; phylum Chordata; class Actinopteri; order Perciformes; family Nototheniidae; genus Notothenia; species Notothenia rossii. The sequence continues at coordinate 76,254,874 of NC_136903.1, read as the reverse complement.
GTGTCTAGGTAGAAGAACATATGGGCTACATTGCTTAGCCTGCTGCCAAGGCAACCATCTGGAAAATGTATGGCTATTGGTCTATGTTTGTGCATTGCACATAAATTGACATATGTTCCATGACCATTACACATACTTTGCTCTAATACGAAATGTTTTACAGTAATAAACGTGTTTCTTATGTTGATATGATTCAGTAAATTCAGTGTGATGTGTTTCTGATGATGTAAAACCTCGTCCATGTTATTGTTTTTTTCAGAGAATGTCAGGTGAAGCACTGGTCCAAACACAAGAGGGCCTGCCAGCTCATGAGGGGGGCCGCTGAGGAGATCCAGAGAGACCTGCACATCAGCAGCTGACAGAGAGAGGCTGAGAGAACAGATCCGCATATAGCACAGTGGAAATGTACATGTAAATGAATGGTAAAATGATATGCCCAGTTACATTATGGCATTCTGTTTTAACCAATAATTTGTCTATTTAATGACATACATTTCTTCCATACTTTGATTCTATTGTTCAACACAGTGGAGGTGTATTTACTTCAATACACCGGCAGCAAATAAAATGCTTTACAAACTCTCCATATGTTTTCTCTTTGTCTGTTGATATTAGGAACAAAAGCATGTAGGAATTTTCCAATGAGCACAACATATTGAAATTATATTTATACTCACATGGTTATAGAAGCTGTGGATTAGTGGCTCACCTTCTCAGTTAATATTCCTGCTAGTTACACTCAGACTTTACCCTCACCGAATATAAGATGGTTGACTTTCCGTCAGTAAATACATAACAGGATGTATTGTAAGTAAGAATTATGAATGTTTTAGTTTTTAAGTTTTGTAGTTTCTGTACAGTATGTATAATATATATTTACAGTGGTGGAATTAACATTACACTGCATTCACTCAACTTATTTTTCAAGTCTAATTTTGAGGCCCTTTTTCTGCTACTTTATATAGTCCACTATATTTTGGAAGCAAAAATCATGCTTTTTTCTTCCCCATATGTATTCTAGTTACTTTGCAGGTTTACATTATTAATGAAACGCATTAAAATCATCCAATTAATAATACCACTGCAACATGTGCATATTACAGTAGGCTAATTCATAAAATGTACACTAGTTATATGATATGTATTATTATGGGCCCTTATCCATAATGAGTACTTTTTGTCCCTTTCACTTTTTAAGTAGCCTATATTTGATGCTGATACTGATACTGATTTTGAATGCAGGACATTTGATTTACCTGTAACAGATTAGATTTAGCCTGAAGTATGTAAAGATATATGTACTTCCTCCAGCACAAGTTTTACTGCTGTGGTAAATGAGACACAGATCTATCACAGTGGGGGGGAGGATCTGCACGCCCACTGTCTCAGCTGTGCTCTGGACTCAGAAGCACCCCCTATGTGAAACCATTCCGGATGTCTGAGCAGCTCAACTCTCATTTTACTCTCAGTTTTTCATGATAGACTCTCTGTTCATAAGATGGTTATTGTCTTCAGAAGTGCTCAGACTCAGCGGTTTCTCTGATGTGAAGGAGAGCTGATCTGTGTCGCTCGCTAACAGCCGGGGATGAGAGATTGTTTCCAGAGATGTAGCCGCGGCTGCACACCTCCGTTACTTGGAAACCCTGAGAACATTTATGCGGAAATTTTTTCTCTTCGGATGGAAGAAAGTTTTGAGACAAAGCGGCTGCAACAGGGCTGTTTTCCCCCCTGTTTTGGTAAGTTGGACTTCATATTTTAATGTTCTCTTAAGTTATTTCTGTAATTGACCAAGCGTGTGGACTGGTTTGGGACTTTCCTCCTCAGAGCCCTCGTGTACAGTAAATGTGTTGTATTAATTATTTAGTTTTGTAAAACGTAGCCTGACCAAAAACATGCTAAAGTTTTAGCTAGGCTATTGTGGCTACTTTTGTACTCTGATGTATATGCTAGGTAAGCAGAATATTTTGTGCCTTTACTGTATGTGCATACTCGTATAATTAGCCTTGTTACAAATAGTGTTGGATTCATGACAAAACAATGTCATCTAAAAAACATGTTTACCAAACCATCATACAAAATGTTTAAATGTTAAATAAAATCTCTAAATTCTAGCCTAGACAAAAATATTCAAACTAAAAAAGCATTGTGTAATAGTACTGCCTAATTTACAATCAATCAGATTTGGTGTATATTTACTCCTGTAGGCTACTACACTTCTACATTTTACTGTGATCAGTTCATAATGTATGATGTTTGTCACAAATGTCCCAGTGCAAATAAGACACCTCCCTATTAACTGGCTATAAAAATACAATTAAAGCGTGTGTGTGTGTGTGTGTGTGTGTGTGTGTGTGTGTGTGTGTGTGTGTGTGTGTGTGTGTGTGTGTGTGTGTGTGTGTGTGTGTGTGTGTGTGTGTGTGTGTGTGTGTGTGTGTGTGTGTGTGTGTGTGTGTGTGTGTGTGTGTGTGTGTGTGTGTGTGTGTGTGTGTGTGTGAGAATGTAGTTATATATTATGTACTGTTGATCATGCTTCTGTATTTTAAATAAAGTAACATTTGAGTGCAGTTTACATAATTTAGTATTAATGGGGTACAACTTAAGGAACAGGATCTGAATGTTTCTACTAGTTTAGATTTTTTTTAAAACATTTTATCCCTCACCAAAAAAACAACCACAAGTTTAACATTCAAGTTTTCCGTGACTTAGTCATAGTGAAAGAGACAGATCACATTGTTTGAAATGGAGCCTCGGATAGTCGTTGGAAGGTACCTGTGTGTTATATGTGTTTTTCTTCTTCTCAGTGATAATGGAGGAAGCCAGGCTCTGAGAGGACACTATGTCGTGTGGGGAGCTAATCGAGCTCCGTGACCTGAGGCCGGACAGAGAGAGGATTGAGCTGACACACGGCACTCACACACCCTGCTCGCCTCCACGCCTGGAGAGAGCCAACGCCCTGAGGATCAGTCCGAGCAAGGTACCAGACCTGCTGAGCCGGGCGGGCATCATCAGAGTCCTGAGCAGCACCCAGGACCCCGATCCCACTGAAGAGAACGGAGAGGGACACAACTTCCAGCCCTGCAGCCACGCTCAGCCCACATGGTGCGACCTGTGTGGAGACTTCATCTGGGGCCTGTACAAGCAGAGCCTGCGGTGTGTCAGTGAGTATGCCGTTTGATTTCCTCTGTGCATATGCATGATCAGAAAAGAGAGCAAGACTAAGAGTGAGAGAGGATATTTGGTTATGCAGAGAACAATCTAGCCACCAATGTAGGTGCAGGCCAAAAATAACACTGTATAAATCATTACTTTGTCCGCTTGGTTTGCCACACATGATGTTCTATGTTGTTTTTCTAACAGTATCAAAAAAGGCATGCAATTGTGTAAGTAGTTTTGGTGGTGTGATCATTACCCAGGCTCCGACTCTGATGATCTTTTTGCTTAAGGCTCATCTTTGAGTTGCAATACTGGACTTCCTTTTCATCAACTGAAACCCACTGAAATGTAGCTGTGGTTTGTAGAACATTCAGTGAGCAGGAAAATAATACCTCTTTACAGGAATCTAAATATGAAACCACAAACAATGAAATGTTGACATAAACACAAGCCGATGACCATGAACACCCTGTAGGCCTTTCATGATAATAAGATTATACATTTGTTGCACGATTTAAGGATATGACCTCCATCATTTTTGCTGACATCAATATTGATGGCTGTGTTTACATGCGTGTTTGTTTTATAAGATTATCCCCAACATTTTAACCAATATGACGGCAAAAATACAGCAGGGTTTTCCTGTCCATTTTAGGACCTGGTCATTGAGCAGACATTACAAATGTGTGTGAACAGGGCCAAATAATCCATTTATTGTTCCAAATGTGTTGTTTACTTTATTTATGTTTCACACCTCTGAAACACCTCTCAATATAAAGAATTCCAGTTCAATACCACCATTTCAATTTACACATGTCCAACAACATCAACTAAATGCATGGTAACTGCAACGACTAGAAATAGCCAGAGGAGAACATCAGCCATAGAGAATTGCACTCTCCAATAATATCACATGCCTGTTTACCATTGAGGATGTCATCATCAGTATTTGTCTAAACTCTGTTCTTCTGCATTACAGATTGTAGATTCACATGCCACCACCGCTGTCGTGATGGGATCCGGTTGGACTGCAGCTGGGACCGAGGCTCTGTGGCTGAACAGGCATGTGTGGTGGAGCACACCATAGAAACAGACACAAATGTGGTAAGGAATTTTGTACTTGGCACTATGTCTGTCTTAGTATTCTCTAATATCTTCAGTCTTGTTCACAATAAAACGTGGTATTAGACACTCTTTACGTGCTTTTTAGAACATCCTTAACATAACTTGAAGGTATTACCATATTGTGCCACTAATGGTTACCATTAAAAATGAGACAATGAGTTTGGCCAATACAAGCATCTACTTTGCATTTCACATGATGTGCTACTCGGTAATTATGCTGGACTGCTTTAGGGAACAAAACACATTTTTAAATGACCAAAAATGGGAACCATTTATAGCAATAAGACCCACGGTTGATCTCGTTCCTCAAACTGCAATATGGGGAAGTAACAGGTCCCACCATTTGTAAGATCTGGTTCAGTGTATTAAGTAACTGCTGTAAAGAATTTGTGTTCAGTCCATGAGCATGTTGTTACACCAACTGTTTTATACATTTAAGAAAACAAACTCAACAACAAAGTTAAATCGTGTAAATCAGCCAACCTTCTTGAGTATGATGCACTATACAATCTGTTCATTTTTGTTGTAAGTTTTCATGTCCTTGCTAGTTTTGTATAGGGTCATAACAAGTACATAAAATAATTAAATAAACCCTATCCAGATAAACAGACATAAATTAGAGTCCTGGCTGCTGTACAGAACACTCCTTACTGTGCTTTCTGCACTACAGTGTTATTAACAAAAAGAGGAATCAAGGCTAAAACGAACTAGTACTTTTTCAAGGTAGTAGTGCTTGGTCTCTTGGTAACAGGATTTATTCTATCTCTATCTAGCTGCTTATCAAAGGATTGCTGGAATGTAAATTCTTCAGAAAACTGTTCAGCAGAGTATCTACAGTACGTAGACATTGCTGGATATGTTCATGGTGCTTTTGCACAGCCGTTTAACACAGCAGAAAGTTTGACTTTACAAAGCAGGGAAGAAACTAACTAAGTGGAAAGAACCAGAGCCATAATTATTGGTATTGGTAGCACCTGTCAATCAATCAAAGCCCCCCTGTCACAAGCTAGAAACGTCTCAGAGCGGTTTACAACATATACAGCATGGCAACAAAAAAAATGAATAGAAAATGTAAGAAATATCATAAAGAGCAACTAAGAAGGACTTTCTCTACCTTTGGTTCAGTCAAAATACACTGTAAGAGTAACAGCCGAAAGATTTCTGGGTGTAGAATCCCACATATGTGGACTTCACACTAGGAGGCTCCAAAGTGTTTCCTAACTACACACATTAGCCAAAACTTACTGAGAGACAAAAATATATGACCAACTCCTCAGCAAGTGAGAAACAAATATTGAGGATATTTTACAAATGTCTTCACTATGTGGATATGTGTCCTTGTTTTCTTTTTCTTTTTTGGTGTTTCAACTTGAATGAAGGATTGTTTAGCATTTTCAAAATCATAGCTACTGGAAAAAGCAGTTTATCTCAACTTTAAATACAGCTTCATTAACATTTCTGATTATAGTTTTCCAGAGTCAGATAGCCACTACAAAGCTATACCTTTCTTCACTTTTATTCATAATATAGTATCAAACCCCTGAAGGTTTAAAAAGATTTTACAATGCAATACATTCAGTCAACTTATTTTCTTTTGAGTAACGTTCTGACACCAGAGATCCCTTACCTACATTTAAAATCTGAACACTACAGTCGCTAAATGTATTATTTTGAAGGAATTCTCTGGAACATGAAGATTGCTGTAACACAAAATCGTGATTGAAGTGAGACTTATCATGTCTACATGCAGGCACATGATCATTTTGTGGATCAATGCTTAATGTCCTTAATCAGGTCTCCCACTAACACATTTTAATTATTGTCAAAATGTTATATCCTATTGAATTGCATTATGGAGATTGTAGAATACGTTGTTTTAAAAGATATTGGATATATTGACCTTTGCTACTTTGATTTTGTATGCTACTGAAGATATCAAACCCATATAAATGAATGTCATTCATTTCAGTAGATTCCTCTGCAACACAATACATAGACATAGATCTCGACAAAACATCAACAGTTTAACCTTGAGGCTTCACATAGCCTACTGTTGATAATGTTAAAGTAAAATACTGGCCATATATCTTGTGAAATTAGTAGAACTTGTTAATAATAGCCTATATATAAAATATATAATAAATATAATAAAGTTAGGAATGGCATTAGTGTTATATTATTTAAATGTGATGCTAGTGCCAGATAACTAACCAGTGGTGTAAAGTAACTAAGTAGATTTGCTTAAGTACTGTTCTTAAAGGTAAGGTAGGTAAGAATGGAGAAACCAGCTCAAGTAAGCTAGAATTTGAAAGTACACAACCGAAAAAAATCTGCCCCTTCCTTCAGACTTCCTTACAGAGCCCCTCCTCCAACACACATGACCAATGAGGGCACGAGATAAGTTGACAGGCAGGTAGGCCATCCAATTATCTGGCACGGGCCGAGGCAGATAATTGGACTTGCTTTTTACAGCGTCACAGCTTCCACAGATGAAATATTTGTATATATTTATTGTTAAAGCTTTTAATTTATTCATTGCTTTCAGGATGTTAAGAGCATTCCATGGAATTTAACAAAAAGTGTTTTTGAAGTGAATTACCTACCCTAAAATTAATTAATTACAATTTTGGGGTTCTTTACTGAGTATTTCCATGTTTTGCTACTTTGTACTTCTAACCCACAAAATAAATGGTATACGTTTTACTTGTATCCTGTAAATATAATGTATGATGTCCTTTATTGTTTTATGTTTCATGTGGAACATATGCTGCAGGTCTCCCTTGAAAAAGAGATCTATGATCTCAATGGGACCAATATGGTTAAATAAAGGTTTGAAATTAAATGAAATGAACTCCACTACATTGATTAAACAGCTTAAGTTACTTTGCAGATTTGTTTTAATGATATCAAATAGAAATAACACTTAAATAAGACTTGTATTACATCTGGAGTAAAATTCACAAGCTACCCTGCAGTATACAAACTAGCTGCACCTTTGATAACACAGTAAATGCATCAATAATTATAAAACATAGCCTATATATTCTTCTAAAATGAGCCAACTTGCATTATGATTACTTCTTATTTTGTTACCTTTAGTATATTTTGAAGCTAATCATTTTGTACTTTTACTTGAGTAACATTTTAATACAGGACTTTTAGTGCTTCTTCTCTGTATACAATAGGCCTATCTAAAGCAGACATTATCATATGATGTGAATAATAGGATTCACATGGTGTCTCTCTTCCTTTGTGACCAGACCCACATTGTCCTGTCATCACCACGGATAAAATGTATGGGTCATCACGTCATCACATTACATTTTCAGCGGGGAGCAGCAGCGTGGGAGAGGGAAGCGGCAAACAGAGGGGGGTGCGGGTGGCATTTCCATTTCCCATGGCCGGCCAATCGCGACCGGCTGAGGAGATTTTGTGTATTTTCCAATCTCAACTGAACGGCCCTGGCTGGGTGGGGCTTCGGCGGGGGGAAGGAAGCGACGCATGTTGGGCGGGGGCCTGAATACACATCCTGTTTCACACAGACAGGATTTGTACAGTGGAAACGTGGCCCGGTTGAAGTTAGAGTTAAACAAAAGTCAGTATTTTTTGTCGAGTTGACTGTTGTTATCAAGGCACTACAGAGAGATTTCCTCCTCCGAGAGATTAGTGGACGGTTTTTGTTAGTTGGTTCTTTGCCGTTGTTTCAGCCAGACTTCTGTTCAGCAAAGGTTTTGTATTAAGCTTACTGCGACCAAAGTTATTTAATTGACCACCTTTAAGTCGTCTTATCTTCCGGTCATTGCCTCTAGTGTTAAAGTTTGTACCGGTAGTCAGCATGTCAAACGCGGCCAGCGACACAGAAAAGTCCCCCTCCTTCGAGATGACCTGGGGCAGCTCCACCAGCAGCGGCTACTGCAGCGACGAGGAGCCCAACTCCGAGTTTGAGCAGTACTTCACCGCCAAGACATCCTTCTTCCCCAATACCCGGAAAGCTAACGTTACTGCTAAAGTAAAGCAGGTGAGAAATAGACAAAAATTCGACAAGAAAAAAAGGTTTAGGCTGGAATAAAAACTCTTAATGTTAAAGGGGAAGTGAGACCAAAGGGATGGGTGATGGGTGGTTCTCCATATCTACTCTCGCGTTATTTTATATTTCTTCTCTCTTTCTAGCTATTTTTGTTTATTTTAAATGTATAACTGTTCTCATACTTTTATGGGTCAAATCTGCGACTTTGTTTTGCTAAAGGGCACCCCAGCAGACTGGATGCTTGCCTAGGGTGGAGTTCTGGTTTCTCCAGTTTTGAGGAAGCCTTGTATTGTGGGAACCTATAATAAATGTCAGCACTGGGAATAAGGAAAAATAAGTTGCTGTTTTAGGCTTAACATGCCTAAAAAAACAAAACATTTATTGCATTTAGTTCTGTGATGCACAGACCCACATTTGAACTCATACTGAGAACAACCCAAATGTCATGTTTAGTGACGCAGACCGGCTACTCAAGTTTCCAGTCTGACACCCACCATTCATTGACTATTCAGGTTTTTCATACTTATTTCTCAACTACATATGAGTCATGTGTTGTTTTGGAATTTTGTCTCCCGCACCCACTATCAGCTTTCTTTATTGAGGAACAAATGTTGTTTATTGCAAAACTCAGTGACATTCACAATTTTCTGTATCTGTACAGAAGCCATTTTTGTTTTAATGTTGTTGGCACTGACAACTCTTGTTTTGAGATGACACTCCTTTCGTGGGCATGTAGAGACAGTTTGTTTGTGCTTTTCCTCCTACTGTTGAAAGGCTCAACATGGCCCTAATGGATTTATTGACTTGTTAAAAACAGTATATTAACTCCACAGCCTTTCAATCTGCCTAAGGATTGCTCCTATTGATCTTTTTCTACTTGGACGTAGATTTTAAAAGCTACCCATCCCTGTAACAGCTTGCAACTGTGGTTGGTTTTACATGACACAATCCTGGGTCACAAAATGAGATGGGGGGGCAGGGTGGCCTGAGATGCATTTTCACCATTTTCACTACTTGGGACACCCTTTTCACCTATTAACCACAAGGAATTATCTGGACTACATTATGGACAATTAATTTGTTTTACATCAATTCTGTAGAATTTCCCTCCCACACAGGAAATACCAATTGGTCAGTACAACGGTCATGTATGCTAAGGCCAAAATGTGCATGACTGAAACATGACTGCAATTGTGCGGTTGATGAGGCAGCTGACTTCACAGGATGTGCCTTTAAAACAAGGGAGGGCTTTGTCTCTCCCCCTTGTGTGAGTCGGAGAGTGGAGGCTATTTTTACATGAATACCAAGTCGAGGAATGCAATGCTGGACCGTTGTTCACAGACATTGCAAACAGCTGCAAGTTGAACCTACCCCTCCTTTCTCCGGCCCTATAGACCAACGAATTGGAGCAGTCCAACAGGATTGAGCAGAGCTGACATCATCGTTTTTGCCTTTGCTACGTTGACAGGAAGTTGAGAGTCTGATGCAACTGGTGTTTCCTCTTAGAAATAACGGGGACCTGACAAACTCAATTAACAGCTTTTACTAAAGTGTGTCTGTTTTTATTCCCCTTCAAATCAACATTTTGGATAGAACAACTTGTTTTAAACCGAATTTGGATCACACCCATTTTCCTTTCACATAATACAGCCACACCTTCTAACCTTGTATAACCTGCCCTGGCTTCATGTAGCAAGAACACCATTTGCAATTCCTGGGAAAAAAACATACAATTTTTCTACAACAGTAGCATGTTGTAAAGAGAGTTTTTCAATGTTAACAATGGCCAGCAACACTTAAGTTAACACTTGTGTAAGTTATCAGTAATTTCTCAAATTTTTAAAGAGCATCAAATTTTTTATTTAACAGTTGTGCAATGGCCATTTTAAGTGTCCATTTCTGTTCACGTGTATTGTGTAACGCTGGAGTCTTTCCTCTGTCCTGTTGTGGTTTGGATGGTCAGCACTGACACCTGGTGGTTTAACACTGTAACTCCTCACTGTCCTCTCCAGGATGAACAGATTGAATGGGGAAAGCAAGACTTGACGACAACAGATTTTCAGCAGAAGGTGAAGGAATACAACGCTCAAATCAACAGCAATCTGTTCATGAACATGGTAAGGGGCTTTGAGACACAGCATATCAATGAATTTCACTCTAAATGGGTTTTTTCTTAAGTGTAACATTTTCATTTTTCTTAACAGAACAAGGATGGTTCCTACACGGGCTTCATAAAGGTGCAGTTCAAGTTGGCACGACCTGTGTCAGTTACACCTCCAAAAAAAGGGGGTTCCGATGCTGGAGCGAGGAAGGCCAGTGGGGTGAAACGCCGCACGTCGTTCTACCTGCCAAAGGATGCTTCCAAGCACCTGCACATTAGCTCACGCACTTCTGCTCGGGAGGTCATCGAGGCTTTGTTGAAAAAGTTTACTGTGGTTGACAATCCTGGCAAGTTTGCCCTGTTTGAACGCAGCGAGCGTCATGACCAAGGTACTTCTGCTGCTTTCAAAAGGGTTACCTATTGAAATCCTGCAGTATTTCATTATTGTAAATCAAAAATGGTACGCTGTCTAGTAAATGTAGCCCTTTGATCTGCCTCTTTCAGTTTATATTCGCAAGGTATCTGACAATGAGTGTCCCCTCCGCCTGCGTCTGTGTGCTGGGCCCAATGAGAAAGTCCTCAGCTATGTTCTGAAAGAAAATGAAACTGGAGAAGTCAATGTGAGTGTAACATCAGAGCCCCATGGATCTTAAAACATATTGGGTTGGGGTGTAATTGTTGTATTTTTGTTAAATAATCTGAATTTGTAAAAAGGGATTAAACTCGTGTGGTTAGTTTAAAAACTGTACTCGCACTAATGCATTGTGTCTCTCTTTACAGTGGCATGCCTTCTCTATGCCCGAGTTGAAGAACTTCCAGCGTATGCTGCAGCGTGAAGAGGAGGAGCACGTGAAGCAGATCGTGCAGCGATACGCTCTGGCCCGCACTAAGATGCAGGACGCTCTGGCTGGTTCAACTCCCGGTTGAGGCGACTGCGCTCGGGGTTTAACATGCACCACTTGGCTGGCCTAAAGATGACCAATCATCGCTGCATCCAAAGATCCCAGATAATACAACTCAACACACCTCTTGGGTGAACGAGAGAGTGAGACAGGGCGCAAGACTGAGAGAGCTAGCGCGAATGTGCGTGTGAAGTGATGTGAGAGATGAGAAGTGCCTTACACCTGGAGAGCCTGATGTGCCTGAGAGAATGAGTTGAGAGAAGTCGATATTGGCAGATGAGACAGTGGTTGTTTCCAGTCATGTCTTTTGCTATTGGGAAAAATCTGATTATCCAGTGTACCTCAGCTGTGTCACTTAAACTTTAAAGAAAATGTCAATTAAGTTTCAGTCATTTAGGTAGAAAAAATCTGTTGATTATACATTTGTAGGTGCAGTGCTGAAGTCAAGAACTCTGCTGTAATTGATCTGATAATCCCGCATCTGGAAGTTACATTCCTTTTTATTTTTCCAGAATATAAAATTGGTAACATCATTATTTTAAGTTAAGATAAACTCAAGCAGTTCCTTAAACAATCATACTTCTTAACATCCATTGTGACATGTTTAATTTATCCAGTTAAAGAGGTAAATACCTTCTTCTTCTTTTTTTTTTGTGCTGCTGAAAGGTATCTGGATTTTCATTTGACCCAGGCTCAATAATCTGCCATGTCCTCTCGACACCCCTGATGGGTGCAACTCTATTTTTTATTTGAATGTCAAATTGTGAGTTTGACTGATGTATGGACATTTGTATGAAACTATGAATGTCAGTGGTGTCACTCTGGTTGACTGGAATCCTGTATGAACATTGGTATACATGTGTTTCACTGGTTTGTCATTCCCTATGTCTTTGCTTTTTTTCTGTCCTAGAAAATGTTTGTCTTCTATTTTTTCTTTCACTATTATTGTATTCGCCTATGCACATATTTACATGTTGAAGCTACACTATCTAAATGTAGTGACCAATCTGCGTTCAGTAAAGACTTTCCAAGTTAAAACAAGTTTTTGTATTTAATCAAATATTAAATGAAGAAAAAAAGAAAGGAGAAAAAAATAGTTCTGTTATAAAAGCTATTTTAAAGACTATTTAAAAAGAATGACAATATTGACACAAAATATTTAAAGGGTAAGAAACTGAGTTTAGTAAAATATGAAATACTATATTCAAAGTGGAGAGCTGTGTAGATCTAGAACATTTGCCACATTTAACGTCCCTTAACTGAACACTGTTCAAAATGTAGAAATAGATTAAAATGAATTTTAATCCGATCACTATTTAGAATAACATCACTAAAATGATAATGACGTTTCGCTTTAAGAGTCTCACTGCCGTCTGTCAGATCAGCTGATCTCATCGACCTAAACAGCTAACGCTAGCTCAACGTAGCCGGTGTGGAACATTATGAAAGAACATGGCGATTTAATACCACACGATAAGGTAGGATATTGACGAAAAGAATGACATTGAAAACGAATCGTGTTTGGTTGTGTAGGGCAGATACATCGCTGTGTTTGTCTAATAAACATCGCTGCTCCGTCTAGCTATTTATCATTTAGCAAACCTGCGTCAGTGGCACAGGCTAACAGGCTAAGTCACCTAAACAAACGGGTAAACTAAGCTACAGTTAGCTACACAATATTAGCCACACTGATCGTATATCAAGAGGGCAGTTAACTAAGACATATACTGTGCATTATATGTATAATAGCGGTAAAGTGTATACGTCAATGTTGCAATATAACAAACATGAATAATTGACCGTTTGGGATTATGGTTCAGTAGTCGTATGGCCCAGTGTTAGCTTCACGTAAAACTAGCAGAACGTAAAAATATCACGTTAGCGTTACATTTCCTCGACGCTCTGCTTATGTTTTGTACTTTCGTCGTAGTAATATTAGGAACAGTGTCATCATCTTTGATTAAATTGTGCCTCTGAATTGAACTGGCTTCTTCTTCAGGGTAAAATAGCAATTGTATTTACTGCGTTAGATGTTGTGTATTATAACTATGAATCAACAAATATCATGCTAGTTCACAGTCTCTTAGTGCTTTACAGTAGGCAGCAACACCAGGGAGAGAGAGTCAAGTCTGCCTGGGAATGTGTTCTTTCAATGTGCACTTTTTGTTTTCAGATCCTGGCTTTGGTAAGGAATTGAGAGCTTCTGGCAACCAACCAGATTGAAAGCTTTAACTGATAACTAAGTATGTATTATCATTGAGAATGGGAGGAAGTGGATCCAAAGCCAAAGGTGTCTGGCCTTTCTCAGGCAATGGAGCTGGAGGGGAGGCAGCCAGTGATGGGACCGAGCAGTCTGTGACCCGCCTCAAAGCTTCCAGAAATGCAACCCCGTTTATTTTCACCAGGAGGAGGTAAATACAAATAATTGGATAATGGTTGTTTCATCCAAATAAAGGAATTAAGACTACGCTGAAGCATGTGGGTTATATTGTGCCTCAGAAGTAGGTAGTTAATTGTTTTAGTCTAATTCCTCCACAGTGAGGCAATCACAGGGAGTAGATGGCAGAGCTCAATAAACCTTTTAAAAATAAGATCAATAGTTAAAGGTCCTGTGTATAGGATTAAGTGGAATATGGCAACAAGGTTGCTGATTGCAACTAACTAAAACACTTACCACCCTTGTAAACCAGATTCTCTGAGCTAAAAAAAAAGAAGGGTGAAAGCCTCTCTTGAACCAGTTTGGTTTATTGTTTTTTGGGCTACTGTAGAAACATGGCAGTGGAACATTATAGACACCGCTCTAAAGTAACGAGACAACAACAATTCTTAGTTTCAGGCAATTTTAAACCAATGAAAACATTTATGAATGCTTATTTTCTCTTTTCTGTTTATACATTACATGCCCCTAAATCTTACCCACTGGTCTTTAAAAAATTGAAGTGCATAGTATCAGCAAGAAATGGTGCATAAGTCAGCAGTAGGAAGTGGGGGTAGGAATCTCAAGATCTGCACGTTACATTTGGCTGGATGCCACTGGTTTTTAGTGAAAGTATTTTAGTTTTTTACACAAATTAACTTGACAAGTTCCCTCTTGCTATTGACACTGATCTGTTCTTGCTGTGTTGGCAGTTCTTTGTACTACGACGAAGACGGTGACCTTGCCCATGAATTCTATGAAGAGACGGTTGTGACAAAAAATGGCAGGAAAAAGTCCAAGTTGAAGAGGATCCAGAAAAATCTGATTCCACAGGTGAGATAAAGCCACATTTTGACAAATGATGGTCTGGTTAAAGATGTTTCAAACGATGTGTCAATGAATGTCCTATCTTTATTTTGTAGGGAATGGTGAAGCTGGACCACCCATGTATTCATGTAGATTTCCCCATCATCATCTGTGAGGTGTGAAGTTGCACAGGACTGATCTACTATGAAGTGCAGCCACAGGTTCTCTATTTGGAGCAAAGTCTGGTCCCAGTGTTCAAGCATTACACTCAAGACGAGTTGTCTCTGGAGAGAAAAAAGAAAAATCCAACTGATATATTGAATGAAATGTCATACATTTTTATTCAACTAAGATCAGACGGTGCCCTGTTCACAAAATCAATATTTTGATATCCACTAAAGTAGTGTTGGTACAGGTTGTGTGTCCACTACCCAGCTGATATGTAGGCAGTCTATACAATACATCAAATGGAGCTGTATTTTTCTTGTGAGTTCTTTGCAGGGAATAACATCCTCGATTTGAAAAGGCTTTAACGTTTTATGCCTTCTGTGGGACATAGAGTGAGTGTCTTTGTACGTGTACATGTGTGCACTTAGGTTTGTTTGAGGGAATGTGTGTGACAGAAAAACTGAGGATGTAGTTACAGGGTAGAATAATTAAGGATTGTGAAATGTATTGTATATATGGTCATGTTCTGTATTGTCATGTCTGAGTCTGTCTCAGTAACCGGAGCTCAGACCTGCACTAGTGAACATAATGTACTGTAAATAATATCAGATTTCTTAGTTGGAATTACTTGAATAAATGGTTTACTGAGCGAAATATCTGGAGTAAATATGTTTTCTATCATGTTTGTCATTGCCTAATTGTATTATTGAGATATGTCCAACTACACAAAACAACATTTGACCTCATGGTTTCATTCACTTCTTACTTAAGGTAAAAAGTGAGTCTATGGTAGAGAGAAGGGGGTAGAAGATATCTCAACATTTTGGGAGTTGTTTCCTTGCCAACACCTATATGCAAGTGGTATTGATTCTTATCTAACTCACAGCTAAAACAGTATTACAAAAACTATCCCTTGTCATCCATTGTACTTGTCAATAGCTATAGAAACAACGCTCAGTTTTATGATGAAAAACTAATGATGTACTCGGTACGATAATTTTTGTTTACTAAAAGTGAATGAACAAGTTAAAATTGCATTCAATGAAGTGGTCACATTTAAAAATGTAGTAGGCTATTCATACACTTCCATGACAGCTGTAAGTATAACCCTGATCTCTCATAACTTATTTTTAGCTTTTACTCATTGCCTTTTAAAATGTCGGTGCTTACTGAGCTGTAAAGCGGCTGTTTGCAAATAAGGCACTTTTTTTTGCCTACTTGTTTTGCAAATATGGAGATATAACCTTGTCATATAATTAGTTTACACTTAAGTAGCATGTAAGGTATGCCAACTCTAGATGGCAGCAGAAACCTTTACCTGTACTGACAAAAATGAGTTCCTGCGTGAATATGCTTGTAGGTTTACTCTCTTGCCTCTAATGATATTGCTGTGCAGTTAGACTTCCCGAAAAGGCTGAAGATATAATTAAAGGTTTTTAACTCAAACCAGTTGAGGCTGTTGTTGCCAGCTGGCGCAATATCAAATTTTAATAGCAATGTAAACATATTTCAGTGCATAGCAGACAAATCCCCACAATAACTGGGTAGGGTTTCCTTTGCATGCATTCCCTGGTGTCTGTAATTGTGTGGAATGTGGTTGGGTGTGTTTTTGGGCCAGAGGTCAGTCACTTTGATGTGTTTCCCCTCCAGTGGTCTTTGATGTGTTGCTTAAAGTCCGGCTTGTATTATGAGGATGAGCCCCTTCTTGTAAAGACTTTGAAATGTATGAACTTTATGAATGTGACACTGTCCAGCTCTGTTGATCCATACAATGTGTTCTCGGATACAGTGTGTTTTATGAAAGGGATAACTTGTCCATGTGGCTTTGGTTTAGAGAGATAATGATTATAAATGATCAGCAGCCTTTAAAAATAACTAAACATGCCTTGAATTATAAACAAGAGAGATCCATTTTTCTCAGTGACACTTAACATATTCAATCTATTTAAAGTAAAACAGCAGTGCTTCGTGTAGCCTGTTTTTTCTCTATTCACAGTTGGATCATGCAACTGAGAGGGATCAAACACAGTGGATTGAACTGAAAGAGTACTGTAAAAAAAAGTTTGGTGACTTTCTGTGTATCTAAACGAAACAGTAATCCACATGAATGGAGGTTTAGGTTTACAAGTACACAAGGGTAAACTTGTATTGAGGTCAAACCAAATTGTTCCAATGAAGTTCTTCAATCCCTCTTAAACAAGTCACTATTACTCAAATTATAAATGTTCGGGACACAAAGTGAAGGTGGCAGGGCGTGCTTCGAGTTTCCATGCCATTGTTTTTGCTTCCTGGCGGTCCCTGACTTCTGCTTATGTAACACTCAGGAGGCAGAGGTCAAAGGCAAGCTGAGACATGAGGGAAACGGAGCTATTCCTTTGTTCCTTCACATGGGTCGTTCATTCTGCACTTTCCCTAAACACACAGAAACTGATGACATGGTGAAATGAGTCAGCAAAGCTTGGAAAACAAACAGCGGAACTGACTCGAGCACAGGAAAACATCTCACTTCCAGGCCCTCACCTCACCCCATCATGTGCTCAGGGATCCTTCAGTTCATGTGTCTCTGCAAAGAACAACTCTAAGAGGAACATGGTTTTCAAAACGTTATTGAAAGAAACACTTGACAACATGAAAACAGGTGGTTACATTTGGTTAATTATGTGTCAGTGCGAGGCCTCTTTCTCCCATAGCCATCGTGCCTCAGGTCTTACCCCGGGCTCTGCACCGTCCTATCAGCTGTACTTGGCAACGAGTTGGCATGTGATACTTGGTTTTTCTCACTGAACCTTTGCCAGTGGCTGTCATCACATGCCTCTGGCAACAGAAACATCTGCATGCCAGAAGCGTTGTGCCCACTGTGAAGTGTAATGCTGGGAACTTTAGTGGAAAAAACATTAAAGCCACTTCACTCACAAAGCAAAGAAGCAGAAGTATTTGATGTAAATTAACAAAAGCTGTATTCAGAATGTTTATTTTTTACTTTTCTGGAAAGGACTCAGCTCATACTGACAAGTGACTGATGCAATAATGCGTGTGTTGTGGTGTAATTTCAGGAGGTACATTTATTCATTTCGATTTACATAATTGCTAGTTTAATGCTTTATACATTACAATGATGAAAATTTCAATTTTTCAGTATACTATTGACTAAACAGCCAAACAGAATACAGTAATAAGTAATTCAATATTAATAGACATTGCCTAGTACAATTATAAAACGTACTGTCAACAAGTTCTGCATAATACTCTTTTTCAACGTAAACTTGTGATGATTTGTATGTTGTTGCAACTTAAATCCCCCAAATCCGACTTAAACTTAAACTAAAAACTATTTTTGTATTTTAATCACGCATCAGATTGTTTTGGGCTCAGGTTCCAAGGTCTTTAAAACAATGTTTGTTTTTAAATAATGTTCATAATCTACATAATGGATTCATACACAAATAGACTTTCAGCTATAAAGAGAAGAATGTATAATTTATTTGAAAGCTATTTTGGAGTTGTGTGCTATTCTTACTGGTTGAAAGTGGGTGAATTAAAGCTAGTTTTCAGTTGTTTTAATGGCCAAAATTCAGGTCATATTAGAATAAAGTCTTCCTATACTTTACATGCTATACTATTCATAAGCTATATCTAATTGTAATATAGCTGAAAGGTCACGGAATACAGTGGTCATTTCATTTGTGGGCATGATCTTATTTTTAGGGATGTGGCAAACTGGCCCCCTGCGACCTTAGAGTCTTGACATTGCTCTTTACAGTGTATCTGTTTCACGGCGGAGGAGGCTAACTTCTTGGACTAATTCATTCTCGGATACAGTAAATATCTTTAAAATCGCGATCAAACTACATCCTACGGTCACTAATCTCATCCCTACATTTATGTGTAGGCTTGTGGTAAAGAAACACGTCGCTGAAACACATTAGACACGCGGACGGAGTGGTTGGGATGTCCGGTTTGGTTTTGCCTTTCCCCCCCTTTTTGCGACATGAATGGTACATCCTAAAAGTGGTTTGGCTCGCAGAGTAGCAACTGACAACATCGCAGGGGGCAACTTCACTTTACTTTACCGACCAACACAAGTTGTGGGACACCGATCAGCAACGCGTGCCGTTGTAACTTCACCCCGTCGTCTTTTATTCCTCAAAAGCAATGCAAAATAACTTTTCCTATTAGTTTTGAGGCAACATAGAAAAGTAGCGGCTTGAAGTAGTAGGCTTCTGTTTTTTTGGGAATGCTTCCTCAGCCTGCCTGTAAAGGTAAGTGTGTCCCGCTGCAGTGAGACTTTACTTTGTTGTTGACTTCACGTCATTCATTGCTTAGAAAATGCTCAAAATGCCAAATAATTGAAACTAGTTTATGTTCACTACAGAATAATAACGTTTTGGGAGACTTTAGGAATCTGCACAAAAAACTATGGGACATTATTTAGATTTTGTATCATTATTTATTTTGGCTTTGGTTTTTTTAATAGCATTTATTATACTATGATGCACAATAGCAGTAAAACATCACTGTACTTTCAGGTTTTTAATTTATAAGCATTAGCCAACTATATAACTATATATAACTATATACATTAATAAGCAGGGAATTGTTGCATTTATTAGAAAAGTAAACAAAATGTAATTCCTTCTGTGATTTTTTGCTGGTTCATTGTAATTTCTGGCTCTAAATTTTAAACAGTCCAATAAAAAATGCTTTATATAACCTTTTGAATTACTAACCTAATAAAGGAATGTACTGAGGACTGCCACTGATTTAAATAATAACAATAATAATAATAAAAACTAAACATCTTTCTCCTCTGTGATTTATAGAGCAGAAAGCAACAGTCCTATCTGTCAATTCCCATCTGAAGACATGTTGTACTGGACTCTGCCTGACTGGAAAGTGCTGCTTCTGACTGTGCTGCTCTGGGACTGCCTTTGTGCTTTGGGACTGAAGCCCACGAGATGGCCACTGTATTCTAAAAAGCCTTTGCTCCTCGCTTGGAATGCCCCGACTGAGGACTGTGGCCCGAGGCATGGTATACGCTTTCAGTTGGATAAATTCCAAATCGTGGCCTCACCCAATGAGGGCTTTGTTCGGCAGAACCTCACCATCTTCTATAAAGATCGCTTGGGCTCGTACCCATACTTCAAGTTAGATGAAACAGTGGTGAATGGGGGGCTGCCGCAGGTGGCCAGTCTCACTCAGCACCTGGAGAAGATGCCTGAGGGAGTGCAGAAGTATATACGGGAACCAGGGGCCAAGGGCCTGGCAGTTATTGATTGGGAGGCCTGGCGCCCACTCTGGGTACGTAACTGGGAAACAAAAGATGTTTACCGCAGACATTCTCGTGAGTTGGTGCGTCAGAAGAACCCAACATGGCCTCCAGAACAGGTGAGCAAAGTGGCCCAGCAGGAATTTGAGATGTCTGCCAGGAAGTTCATGCTGGAAACCCTGAGGCACGCCAAGAGCCTGAGGCCCAACCAGCTGTGGGGGTTCTACCTGTTCCCTGACTGCTACAATCACGACTACAGGCGCACTCTGGAGAACTACACGGGCCGCTGTCCTGACGTGGAGGTGGCCCGCAACGAGCAGCTGAAGTGGTTGTGGACTGAGAGCACCGCCCTCTTCCCCTCCATCTACATGGCCCCTGTGCTGCGTTCCTCGGACTCCGGACGGAAGTTTGTCCGGAACCGTATAAAGGAGGGGATGCGTTTGGCATCATCAGGCGATGGGTTGGCACGTCCTGTCTTTGTGTACACCCAGCCCACATACAGCAACTCCCTGGAGCAGCTGACAGAGGTGAAACACTAACTCTAGAAACTCTAACACTCGTTCATTTATGTTTGTCTTTCTGAAACTTTTTTTTACCCTTCTGGTGAAGTTTGAAATCTCCAAATCAACACATTAAACACAGAAAAAACATAACTCACTGACTAAAAAGCCAACCGAGGCTCAGTGGTGTGAAGATTTTTGTGAAGTGAAATGATCAGTTATTAAATCGGCACAGTGCCTTGATAAACAGGATATTACCGTTTTTAGAGTATTGCTAAAAAGAATGCATATTGAGTCTCCTTAAGATAACCTTTCTAAGGTTTTGCTGAGGTGGCTCAGTCATGTATGATAATGCACATTTAGGATATGGAGTTTTCCTGCTCTGAGATGAACTCCCAGTCACAGCTCTCTCTCTCTGATCAGTGCGTGCTCAATGGAGCTTTAGCTCTGCTTTTCCTTATCGGCAGCAGCAGTCCTTTCCTGTTCTGGTAGCTGACTGACTCCCCAATACCTCTCATTTATGTGGAGTGGGCAGGATGGGTGTTGCTCAAGTTGAAAATCTCACTTACACCCTATAGACCATTTCCTTATGGAAGAATGAACAGATAAGTGCTGCTGCTGCACTTCTCAGTTCACACACAGTAGCTCATGGCCCACTAACATTTTGACCCTGTTATACTGATACTGCACAGTGTATTTTTCTTAGTCTTAGAAAAGTAATAGGTTGAATTTGATAGGCGTTTGAAATGCTGTATCATCTTTTACAGACTGACCTCGTCTCCACCATTGGGGAGAGCGTGGCTTTGGGAGCAGCTGGAATCATCATGTGGGGAGATGCAGCGTATGCAAGCAGCAAAGTAAGTGTCCATGTGCTAATCATAAATCATGAATCACTCAGACACTACTTACAACACTGACCATAAACACGGTCATCTGGTAAGTTGATAAGTCATTAAGCGCAGTCAGTTGATAGATAACATCTATTCCTCAGGCTTCAGTTCAAAGGGGGTCACGTGGACGTCTGAAGATAGGCAGGCAACACAGGAGATAGTTCTATTTTGTTTAAAGTCACACTTATGCTGCGAAACTTAAAATTAGCTATGAACAGTGCATATTTCACAGTCATACTGATGAAAAAGAGGAAATGAACATGGCCGATTCACAGTCTTTAAAAAGAAGATCAGAATGATCCACAGTGAACGGTGACACACTTGGTAACAATCTGAAGACAAACAGGCATTCATCGGAGAAAAATGTCTTTATTATACTTAAATTATGACAAATGCATGTTTTTTTTTGCAGCAGCAATTCACCAGGGTCACACACACACACACACACACACACACACACACACACACACACACACACACACACACACACACACACACACACACACACACACACACACACATACACACACACACACACACACACACACACACACACACACACACACACACACACACACACACACACACACACACACACACATCCTTTGATATTAATTGATATATTTTTCATCCATCTTACATTTTTGTATGGTGTATAAGTAATACATAGAATAGGAACTGCATATTTTCTTTTTATACAGTGAAATTGCATTGTGTTTTTTCCTTGTTGGCCTCTATTTTGGATAAATTAGCACATCCTACACTGGTTGTGATCAGGTGCCATGTAATTGATATGTTCTGTTTAGATTCAGGCTCTTTTTTTATTCTAAAAGACAATCTTTTGGATCCCTTCTAAGGCAGTTTGTCCTGAATCATGTGCAGGAGTTACACAGCCCATTTAATAGATAAGATTTGTAGCTCACAAAAAAGGGAAACTCGATGGCCCTAAGTACCTCATAACAATATTTCTATTTATAAAGGATTAATCAAGTATTGTACTTTCTAGAAATATTATGATTAATTGAACATCCGTCAATCACCAACACTCATCTTATTGTTTCTTTTTATGGACATAATACAACAATTTTGCACAGTGAGAAATGTTACTTTTGATACTTAGATATATTTTGACGATTATGCTCATGCACTTTAACCTAAGTACAATTTAGAATGGAGTAAATAGTAGTTGTAACAGAGTATGTGTACACAGTCTTATTACCTACTCCACATAAGTAAAGAACACTTTTACCACTCATAAATGTTACACTGAAAGCTGTTAACATATCTTTAAAAGTCACAAAGGATCCCGTCACACTCTGTGATGAATGTAGAAAAACAGGCAGGTTTGGGGTTAAAGGTCAGCAGTGCAGACGTGGCCTCGGTGAGTGATGGATGTTTTTTTTCTTTCTTTTTCTTCTTCAGAATAGCTGCTCTGACCTGGACGCCTATCTCCGGGGTCCGCTGGGTCAATACCTCCTCAACGTCTCCACGGCAGCAGAGTTATGCAGCCAGACCTTGTGTGGTTCTCACGGCCGCTGCCTGCGCAAAAATCCAGACAGCGATGTTTACTTGCATCTGGACCCCGTCAGCGACGCTAGCACCACAAAGAGCGGCAGTCTGAAGGGCAGCTTGGAAAAGACCACTTTACAAACCCAGTTTCAGTGCCAGTGCTTCAGCGGCTATCAGGGGGAGGGCTGCGATCAGATAGACCCTCTACACCAAAGAGGGACGGCGTCTCAAATGATGGCGTCAGCTCTGCAATGTGCCATCTTACTGATTATCTCTCAGCTCCTCTGTTAATACACCAAACATACTGTAGACATGGTTGCATATTCTTTTGTCTAAATACTGTAGCGTATGAGATGAGAAGGTGGGAATCTAGAGAGGAGAAATTGTAATTTTTTTTAATCTTTTTTCAGTTGCTGTAAAATATGGATGACAATTTTGTGAAAAACACTGTGGAAAGAATTTTAAATCAGTTTTTAAACAATGGAGACCTTGCATGAAATGTACTTACATTTCGCTCTCAGTTTCCTCTCGGTTACTGTTTCAAAGTGTCAAATTTCATGTTTTAGGTGGAAATGTGATGAATTAGTTGATGTATGTCAGAAGTAATGTGGTGAAAGTGGAATTTATGCACTTAAATCTGGTAATAGCGCATTATGTATTCAAAGTGCCTTATCTTTTTTAAACATGATTTTTCTCTGACATCTGATATTTTTTATGGTGGCAACTACAGTGTTATTATTTATTTGAATGTATGTTTAGGTGTTCTATACGAGTTTTTCTTTATATGAAGTATAGTGTCCAAAACATGACTACTAGTTTTATCCTAAAACAGTATTTTTGTATTTTAGCAGCTAGAAGCACAATGCAAAAAGAAAATGTCCGACAATTTATATGTTCAACAATTTCACGTACATGACCGCTTCTTTCTTTGTGATGTTTTCTAAAAATGAGACTTTGTCTAAGAAAATAAATGTATTTGTTACGGCCTATTTTGAATTTCTTTCAAGATTTACAGGACACAATAAGAAGGGCAGAGTAAACAGAAGATTTGGTTTCAGATAATGCAGGAGTGCTTCTGCTGTTTGTAGCCAATAAAAGTGGGGCTCCAGGGGGGAGACATGTCATCACTGTCCACTGAGGGGAGGCAAAGCCAGCGAGTCCTCAGGGAGGGACTCATTTGCAGGCTGCTGCCTCATACCCCCTCCCCATGTAATTGCAGGGTGCCGTTAAACCAAGAGTTATTTTTACTAGTTTTAAGAGCTGTGCAAGGCATATATTACATTTGCAGGGTAACAAGTTCATTATGGCTTGCTTGAAATCCATTTGAAGTCAAACTTAATTGCCCTTCGAGGTCAAATCTCTTGAGTAAACTGTTAATTAAAAATAATAGTCACTTATATTTTACTAAAACAAAAATACTTTATGAAAGGCAGAATAGGAAGTTTTAACTTGCCTGTGACTTTAAATCTGCTCCTTTAAATTATCTGCATGTCTCTTGTGATTGGCTGTTCGAGATTCTTTGCACACTTCTGATTGGTTGTTTCTGGTTCATAGAGGCACTTCTGCTTTGCTCCTTCCCCTTTTCATGCATTCAGATCATGAGACTTCTGGTTGCTGTTCCCTGCTCTTCCAGACCACAAAGTACTAACAAAAAAAACCTTTTCCAGTTGTAAGATAGGTAAGTGTCTGTTTGTCATTTTGTCCTAAATCCTTTCTTTTCCTCCACTACATAATATTATGGTCGGTTACTTTTGTCAACTTTAGCTACTCCACAACAACATTTGAGGTTTTCTGGGAAGTAGAACAGGATTAGCATTAAAACAGAGAAAAAACACCAAGTTGACAAAGTTTGGTCAAAAACTAAAAAAGTAAATGAAAATTCGAATTTGCTTAAAATGTTGATGCTTGAGACTCTAGTTATCTCCCAACATATAACCAACCACAACCAAAAAGTATGAAGATAATAATTTCGCAATCTCACAGTATTACAACACAGTGGAGTGATCTAAACAGTGCTGTCTTTTCCTTCTCTGCAGGGATGAGTTCCTTTCATCACGAGGTGTTGCTTTTCTTAAATCTGTTCAGCCTAGTGTCAGGGCTGCAGTTTGCCACAGAAGAGCCTTTCCTCACGGTGTGGAACGCCCCCACTGCCAACTGTCTCTCACAATATGGCATTGACCTCGATTTGGGCACGTTCAGCATTGTCCAGAACCAGAACCAGACATTTATAGGTGGAAACATTACAATATTTTACTCTGAAAAGCTTGGTCTGTATCCCAGGTACAATGGCAATGCAGAGGCTATCAATGGCGGGGTACCGCAGAACGCCAGTCTGGACAAACACCTCAGGGTGGCCTCTGAAGATATCCACGCCTGGATCCCTGACAGGGATTTCCAGGGCCTGGCTGTGGTGGACTGGGAGAGCTGGAGACCAGTTTGGGAGAGAAACTGGGACAGTAAGCAGGTGTACTGGGCGGGCTCAAGAGCACTAGTGAAGTCCAGACATCCAGACTGGAGTCCTGCAGAGATAGAGGCCGCAGCCCGGGGGGAGTTTGAGGAAGGTGGGAGGAAGTTCATGGAGGAAACATTAAAGCTGGGGCAGCAGGAGAGACCAAATGGGCTGTGGGGCTTTTACGGTTTCCCCAACTGCTACAACTACTACAGCGACAGAAGCAGGAACTACACAGGCGAGTGTCCACCTGTGGAGCTGAAGAGGAACGACCATCTGATGTGGCTGTGGAACGTCTCCTCTGCTCTTTACCCTGACATCTACCTCAGCCTGCAGCTGCGAGACCTGAGCAGAGAAGTGCTCCTCTACACCCACCACCGCATCCTGGAGGCCATGAGAGCTCCATCAGCACCACCTGTGTTCCCCTACGCTCGCATCGTCTACACATACACGTTAGATTTCCTCTCTCAGGCAAGTGGCTGATGTTTTAATTAAACTCATTGTGGGATTGTCGTGATTTGGTTCTGATTGTTCTGCATGCTTTTTCCATACTGCAGGAACATCTGGTCTACACCGTCGGAGAGAGCGCTGCTTTAGGATCTGCAGGGGTGGTGCTGTGGGGCGACCATACCTTCTCCAAATCTCAGGTACAGTGACTCACACGGTAACCATTCACACAGTGTGTCTGGGTACATGTTTTGTGTTTATGGTCATTCATATTTCTCATGTAAATCTTACATTGATCAGGAGCACTCAAGTGTTTTGTATTTACTGCTCGATAGACAATGGTGATTTTGTTTTGTTTTTACTTAGTGTCTCTATGGTTATTTTAAAAGTCACTGACTAATGGTTTCCAAACCAGAAATAACCTCAAACATCATGACGAAAGAGGCAAGATAGCCAAAGGAAATCATGAAGACCAAACTGGAAAAGAGCTGTATGACATGTTTGAACTTTGATAGTGTGTGTTCTTGCTTAGACAATTTAAAAAGCACCTTGATGCTTTCAGTGATCTTTATCATTAGCTCCTTTCTCAGAGGTTAAAATAAAAACACATTTGAATTAAGGCTTCTTTTATTGTGTTGTAACTTGCTGGTCCTTTAGTTAATGTCTTAGAAAATGTTATACTAAAAGAACATCTAGTATTATTTTATATCTCATTTACTGTCGGCAAATCCCATCATGGGCACTTATACTGAACACCTTCAAATAAGTTCAATTATTTTTATTCAAAAACAGTTTAAAAGCACTATTGCAATCATAGGAAATAATCCAAAGCTTCAGAGTAGAGTTTAATTTACTATCAGATATATTAATGACACATCTATATATTTGAGAGGGTTCATGTTAAAAGAGAAACATTTCCAAGTTAAAAACGCCAAACAATAACCAAACACCCTAAAAACTAAACCAGGGTGTCCGCGGGGAAGAGGCGATGAGGTCTTCAAATGTATGGAAAGGGTCTTAAAAAAGGTCTTAAAAGGTATTACATTTGACTTCAGGATTCCTGCATATACCATGTAAACTGATCCAACCCTCACAACTCATTCATACACCTCTTAACAAATATCTAGTTTAATAGAATTTCCCAAACATACTGTGAAATTTGACCTGTTTTAAATGTGATGCTCTTTTATGAGCAGAGGCTCATATGTGTTGAAGTTCTCTCTTTTTCAAATCAATACTAATGTGTTAAGTTGTGTGAATGCTTTATGTATGTCTCTCTTATTTCTTTCCTCCTTTTAGGCTACTTGTGAGGCTGTCAAATTGTACATGGACCAGACTCTGGGTCCTTACCTGGTGAACGTCACGGCGGCTGCCACTCTCTGCAGCCGGACCATGTGCTCCTCTCAGGGAAGATGCCAGAGGAGGAACTCAGAATTAAGGGCCTACCTCCACCTGGACCCTGCCGTGTGGAAGGTGGTGTCTGAGAAGAGTCCACGGGGACGGCAGAACTACAGAGTTTTAGGACAGATGAAAAAACACGAGGTCAAATTCATGAAGTCTGAGTTTTGGTGCAAGTGCTACCCTGGATGGGGCGGGGAGAGCTGCTCCAAACGAAAGCAAGGATAACAGACTTTCCTTAACGGAGTTTCAAGGACTGTATTGGTATCATAAATGGCATTCAAGTCTTTAAATAGTCTCAAAATGAACCACTCCATGGGTAGAATGGCCTCATTTTTTCTTTAACAATTCACCTTTTTTACATTTCCCTTGATTTACAGCACTTGGATGTTCGAGCCTCAGTGCACAAAATAATTTATGCGCAGTGTTCGTCGCTAGAAAACCGTTTACACATCTGACTTTAAACGATTTGTACATGCAGGATCTTGGGTGAAGTGGAAAACTGGAACCATCCAGTGCACAAAACCTGAGAATGGAATTATGGATGCAGTGAAGAAGGAGACATATTATGTAGTACCACATGCTACTTTATACTCTTACTGCAATACATTCCAGTGGGAAATATTGTACATTTTAATCATAGTTTTTTCAGTGGAAGCTTTTAGTAGCTTTAAAGATAAGGGCTTTAAAATGATTCATCAATTAATACAAATGTATCAACCAAGGGAAATATGATTTATTGCAAGAGATTACTGATTGCATAAACACATTTAAAAGCTGCTTGCAAATTAACAGCACAATATATGATGGGACTTTCTGGATTATAAGGATTTTTTTTCTTGATACTTTAAGTACATTTGACTGATGATACTTTTGAACTTTTGCTTATTGGCTTGTATGCATATTTATTGAAATAACCTTATGATGGGACTTACTTGAGTAAAACAACTTGCCAGTAAGTTTTTGCTGTGGCTTTCATATTAAATATTTGTGTGAAAGTTTCTGACCAGCAGGTGGCGCTGTGGGACAGCTAACTGGCAGAGATTCATGAGACATCAAGGTCAGAGCTCTGGGTGTAATCACAAGGAGAGTCAAATCAGTGTAGGGGAAACAAAATAATTGACTCAGTAGATCCGCTTCTTCTGACTATATGCTCCAACTCTTCAGCCGCCGCAGCGTCCATGAAGGGTTAAACTCTGATAGAGAAGCAGAGAGGGAACAAGGTGACCTTGATTGATTTACGAGTGGCTGTACAATGTTGTCTTATCTGATAGCCACCGCTGCTCCAAACTGGTGTTGTTGATTGTGATTTTCCCCCTCTGTCCCCTGCGGGGCCGACAGGCTGGAAGAACAGACTCCCACAAGGTCCTGCTGCTTCCTGCTTCCTGCTTTATCATCACTGGCTGGATTATAGGGAAGATGGATGCTCTTTTTTAAGCTGGAGATAGGTTTTCAGCATGTGTTCTTTTAAAACATAATTTAAGTCTTTGGCATTGATTGTGCAGTTTCTGGAGAAAAACAATTTGCGTTTCATAAGCCACAGACAGAATGTAATGTCCAGCCTATATTTACCTGTAGTTTCTTGATAATGGCAGAAGGAAACACAACAAGGCTCTCCTTCTGATTGACGTTTGTGCTGCTTGTCAATCTATTTGTGATTATTATGTTCACCTTGGCAGCCTTAAATCCACTCCCTCTGTCCAAATAGACAGACAGAATTATAATAATGCTGTGTTGTTGTTTAATAGGCTTGGGTTCATTAAAGATGTTGTTTACAATATTACATTCCATTCATTATGCAATGTCATCAATTTAAAATGTTGGACCAGTATTTCACATTTTAAAAGAAAAACTTGCAGAAATAATTTGACACGGTGAATTTCACACATTACGAGCAGTATTTATCAAATGATCCCACAAACTTTGAAATTGCCTTTCAGTGTCATAAATGAATACATGAGCAGCACCAGTCTGATCTGTTTATCTGGTTCGAGTGGTCTTCTTTCCCCTCCACCCTCTGTCAGGTCTGGCAGGCCCTCTATTTCTCTATCCTCTCATCTCTGCATTTCTTCATTTTGGCGTCTCGCTCTGTCACCCCTCCATGGTCACGTCTCCCCTTTCCCTGCTGCTCGGTCTAGAGATCGTCTCGCTTTCACTCGGTTTAATAACTGTTTTGTCACGCTCCGTGTCTTTGTCCTTCAGAGGAGTCGACTCTGATCAGGTTTCTTAAAGATCTGATGCGCACTTGTTTACATGATTTATGTGCGTACATGTCACCAAAGACACGGTGGTGTGCTTTGATCAGACTTTTATATGAATAGTTTGATGTACAACTATTTGCTTGATTGCTTAGAGTTAGAAACGAAGATCATTGGCGGTATCCCTGCATTAAATGTGAAGCTAAAACCAGCATGTGGTTAGCTTAGCTTAGCTTAGCGCATAGAAAACTCTCACGCTGGTTGTTTCCTGTTTCCTGTGAATATTTGTTTCAACTATGACTGTAGTTGTTCCCTAACTATACCCAAATCATTATGTGCTGGACTATGTCTTGGTTGGGAGCAGTGGCCTTTGACAGTCCCTACTGGTTTTAGTACATTTAAAAGTACAACAAAAATGATGTAAGACTTTGTGAACATTACACACAATGTGATGTTGGTAGGAGGATGTGCTCACTGCGTTCTTTCCCTATCCAAAAAGGTTAAACTATTCCTGTAATGGAAATGATGGAACCTCGGAAAGGCAAGTGAGGGAAAACAAATCTGGTGATCCATTTTCCCAGGTCTGATCTAAATTGTCTTCACTATGTTGACGACTTAAGAACAGGTTAAAAATGGTTTCTATAAGGATTTACCTTGCAAAAAAATAACTCTTTCATAGTTTTTTATTTATAAAAAGAAAACGTTATGTTTGCACATATTAAAAGTTTTTTTTGACGGGTGTAAATAGGAAATATTCCTGAAGAGGTTTTCCCCCCTGTTTAACCGATGAAAAAAAACAAGGTTCTTAGGAAGATTATCCAGGCAAAAGTGTTTTTTCCCCACCTGTTGTTAAGTCATAAACACTGGAAAGACATTTTTTAAATCAGAACGGATAGCCAGAATTTCTTTGTTTCGAGCTAGGGCATTTGCATTTATATGCATTTGGCAGATGGTAAACCACACCTTTTTTTATGAGCTGGAATTACATACCACTACTTCACACTTACAGCTACTGATTGTGAGTGAGTAGGCTATAAAAACCGATGGAGAGGGGTCCTTGAATCACTTTTTATCACATCTCCATGTACGTAAATGAAATCAGAGCAGGGAATCGGAGACATGAAATGAAAGGCAGAGTGAGAGAGGTCACAGTGTCCTATTTCTTAGAGAGATGGAGCTATGACATTTCTGCACCTACTGGTAGGATCACCACCAGCTGCAGAAAGACCACATCCTAGGAGTCGCTGACCAGGTGATCAATGTATTTGCACATAAATGAATTTGTAGGGATGTGCAGAAAGAACAGACCACTCTGTCTTTCAGTTTCCGTGTGTGTGAAGCGTAGTGTGTGTGTTATTGCTGTTGAGGATTTGCTTCCTCTGCTGTATGCCTCCTGATGAGAGGTGAACTGACAGACTGTCCCATGTGACTTCTTCTGAGACGAGCAGCACTGCGCTCAACCCCAACCCCACCCACACTGCAAGACCCCATCAGAGCTTTAGAGCAAAAGGAAACACCCATTCATACACTTGTGATACAAAGGTGGCTCCTGCCAACGCCACACAATAACTGTGTGCCCCAGGAGCCATTCAGGTGGAAAATTACACTGCCCAATCAATCGCTAATAGAAAATCTTTCATCTGGTAGCGGCCAATCATACGCTGGCTGTGTGCTTTTCTCCTTGAAACAACGGCCAATCAGTTGCTCACAATGCTTGTCACTGTCATGTTGATCATCATCAAATGTAATTATTCTCCTGTTTCATGGACAGATATTGATGGCGTTGGTCGGTGACGGATGATGAGGGTAAATAATGCAAGCTAATCAGAAACTAACTGTGCAAGTAGAAAGGGGAATAAGCATTTTCCCAACCCAGGCAGTCTTTCAGTTTGTAATTAATTCAAATGTGATATTTTTTTCTTTCTGCAAGCATAATCCATTTCAGCGTTTTTCTCATTCATTTGAAAGGATTTGATCTAGGCTCATTTGAATAAACATTTTGCTCCATATTAGTCTGGGTAATGAAGTGGATCTCAGAAGAAAATGCTTTTGTTATGAGAGTGGAGAGTGCAGTGGCACTAAGGAGTCTCACACTGGTCACGTCAGTGGGAAAAATGCTGATTGGATAGCAGATTTAATATAATGCAGAATACTAATAACGATAATTTTTTTGTGGACAAAGTTTGAATGTTAAGAGCGTTGGACCGAGTGTTTTTGGAAATGGGAAAGATGGGTTTTATACACAAAGCAGCAATAAAGCCAGTCCCCATGTTGGATTGTAGAATACAAGTCTTGATAGCACAAAAGATTTTAGAGAATGGGTTTTTATTTTGTTGTTGAGGTTAATAACGCTTTAATTTAACGGTCAATATTTAGCATTAGACGGCGTATCTGGCTGCTGTGTAAATGAATAATTGGGTAATACTATAAAATATTGGTCCCCTATTTCTTTAGTGTTAGGGTGTCCACATCCTTTTGGCCATATATTGCTTTATTTCATAAAACTGGCATTCAAAAAGTAAACAGGAAAAACTTGTGAGCATCATTTAGGGACTACAGCTAAAACAATGTTACCAGCGTTGGCATATAGCACACACATACTCAAAGAAGGGTTTTTGGAGTATTTCTGTGAGAGTGGAAGAAAAAATTCAGCTCAGAAACCATGATTAGATTTCTAACGTACTGAAGCGATAATTATCATGATTCTTATTCCACCCCTAAATACTCAACATGGCGTGCATTTAGAAAAACAAACTATGCTTGGTTCCGACATTTCTAGAAGTGAAAAAGCAATAAGCAAGAAGTTATTTTCATAGATGACTTCACGTCCCTATATTATTATATGAATGAATAAGGTCAACAAAGTGGTGCAACAGTCATTTCCTGCCTCCGGAAACTGCTGTGGTCTCGGATACTAAAATACATAAAGGTAGAGTGGGATTTAATGGGATTCATGACTTCTATTTCACTATCTTAATCGACTGTCTGTTCCTTCTATTTTGATTTACCAACTTTTATTATAAACAACTACAGTAGCCTATGGAGCCCATGCACAAAAACAAACACACACACAATAGCATGCACTCATATGATTTCAAGATTAGTCCCCAGGATTCAAGGATTGCTGGGTCTCAACACAAATGTCATTGTGAGTCGTAACCTTTACTGCAGCACATTATCTGCTCTGATATGGCGGGGCCGGGGCGGAGGACCAAACGCGATGCGATTGGATTTGAAAGGTCCCCGTCCAAGTCATGCCCAACGGCTATCTTGCTTCCACAGTTGAGCAACACCAGCAATATACGGCCCGTCGCAAAGTTTCAAGGATCTCATCTGTCCCGCCATATCTGCATCTCCCTGCCCTCAATTAATCAGCGGTGGCTGGTGAATAGGAGCTGGGTGACTCTCGGTAGGAGAGGAGAGGATGTGGAGATATTTAGGAGTGTAATGCAAAAATACATATAAATAATAATTTAGATCGTTCACCTGCAAAACGTTTTTCAACAGCTTATTAGTTGAGCTTCATCAAATGAACTGTTTCTCTTTGGTTGTTAAATTCAACATGTATATTTTTGTACTTTCTTGTTTATTTCTAGTCTTTGAATTTTTATTGTACAATGCCATGTCTTTTTATGCTGCTGCAACGCAAACATTTCCAAAATTGGGATCAATAAAGTACTATCTTATCTTATCTTATGGTTAACAGATAATAGAGTATTATTAATAATTCATGAACAAAGCCTGTATACACATTCTTAGAGTAATTTAGTTGAAGTCGAAATGTAACTACTCACTTGAATGAGCACTCAAGTTACTCAATTCACGTAGTGAGTAGTACCAGTTTAGCTAAATTATCCAGATAATATGTAGGTTTGTCACAAACTGTCACATATGAAATCCTCTAATGATAAATGTATACATTTGATAGTCATTTGAATCTATAAAATGTTGACATGTAGCAAATACTAAGTTGACTATGAAAATACGATGACCAAATAATTTGTAACACTTCTCCGCTGCTCTATTAATGAACTAACATAGTAGGAGAGTAGGATTTGACAGAGGATGTGTGGGAAAACGATGGTTGTGGTATTAGAAGTAGACGTGTTTGCAGAAGTGCTGACATGTGTATCTGTCACTACAGGTCATGAGTTATGAAACTGACAATGCCTGCTCCTTGGTTAAACCACAACGATCAGATGCTGCCCTTGATGTCAGCTTGGATAGACAAATTGAAAATCTGCATTACATAAACAATGTTGCAGTAAAAAAGGCAGCTGCTGGGATGCTTCCTTATATTTTAATGATTAAAGTTAGAATAAAGAAGGGGAAAAGTTTACTCAGCATTACAAAAGAATGTATTTATACTCTTGTTCTTTTCATCATTGTGATTTCCTTTTCAACTTTATTGTTCTCAAGGGAGAATTTGTCTTGCAGCCAGGTGATACACAGAACACACACAGAATTAAATATAATAAGATACGTAAAACCATACCATAACACGAGTCAACGGTACTTAGTAGTAGCACTTGAAATGTTTGGCTCTATGAAACCTGATGTACTTATTTGATTCTGTTTTCTTCAAGGTTGTATCTTCCTGGTCGAATGTACTTATTGTAAGTTGCTTTGGATAAAAGCGTCAGCTAAATGCAATGTAATGTAATGTAATGTAATACTTAAGAACTGCTTTGATTGAAATGATCTCCTAAAGCTATTTTTCCAAGAGTCATAGGAATTCTTTAGTTTGGACAAAAGTGATTGATCTACTCATCGACTGACCAACCGTCTGATCAACTGTCCCTAGAGCCACGCCATGTTGAAACCCAATACATAAACAATGACAAGTACCGTACATCTAGTGAAAACACAACATAAAACCTTGAGTACATCTAGCTGACATGTTAACATCAAAACTGTTTGACACATGGGCGCTAAAATAGATAAACCTTATTGTCCCAGTGGGGTAATTTGTCCTGGGCATAGTGGCACATTCTCTAACTTCACATTAAAAAGATATCCACAAAAACATCCTGAAAACACATTAAAACATAAACACATTTGACATTGACAAGACGGCAGCCTTCAAAAAGAACCTGAAATAATTTAAGTGCTTAAGAGCATTTCCATGTATTGCACATTGCTCTTTTGCTCTACAATAAATTATTTGCCACTTTGTTTGATACTTCCTATGAAGGAGGGAGAGGATACTTTCAAACAACTCCCGCCTTTGAAATTGCTCTTTTAAATGGTAGTTTAAAGTTCTGATAAAAAAAACTGAATTACATATTAAAAGGGCCCTATTATGCACATCTCCCAGGTCATATGTGTATCTTGTGCCCTTACTGTGACATGTTTACATGCTTTCATTTTCAATAAGTGCTTTATCAGTCTGCTTTTATTAGTTGACTGACTGGATCTGTTGTGATTGGTCAACCGCTTAGAGATGTCCCGCCTTTAGCATAAACCGTACAATGTGTTAAAGGGCTGGCCAATAGAAGCACAAGTGTTACATAGTGATGTCACTATGTTATGAGAGTAAACAAAGGAGTCCAATGGAGGCGTATCAGGCAGGGGGGGGTGTTTGTTGGAGAGAAACTCCTTTTGGAGGGAACTTTGGGATTTTAGCTTTTGCAGACCATTCACATGCACACAAACCTATATCAAATGCTACAGTAAAGGGAAGACCTCAGAAAGCACAATAGGGCCCCTTTAATGTGACGAATGATATGACCTTATAACTACCTAATCATTATTAATGATTGTAACGTGATCGTGGTGTTGAACGCTGCTAAGGTCAAGCAGGCTCAGAGAGGTGTTTGGAGTCTGTAGCCATTTCCTCTGTAACCTTCTGAAAATCCGATTTATGGAATTGTTCTGATTGGTTGTTATGAAATACTTGTCTCTTGAGTGTAGTGATTGACTGTAGATGACCAGTTGCTAATTCATTCGTAGGTGTATACTTGGAATTTTCTTGTCCTCCATTTGAGCTCTGTTCTCCTGCACGCTTTTGTAAAGTGGCGGGGTGAGTGGCGCGGGTAAGTCTCTAGTGTAGTTACAAAAATGGGATTGAATTTTCCAAGCAGCTTGTTCATATCCTAATTAAAAGGAAACCCAAGTCATCAGCTGTATGTTCAGCAACTACCTGCAAGTAGTCTTATATTATATATTTCATATACCTAGTTTCAGTCCAAATGTATACAAGCAACATCATTTATATTTGTTAACTGTTGTGGTCAGAGATCTTACACAAAACAAAGAAAGTCTAACATTAACGTATTGTAGTGAATCAGTCCTGGTAGATCTAATGTAATGTAAACTTGCAGGTCACAGTGTTTAATATATATTGATGTGTGTCTTGTCTTTTTGTATGTGATATGGTCCTTGAGTCTGAAATAAAGATTGAATATTTTAATGTTGAGGGGAGAGCCTAATATCTGATACAGGCCGTCACTGGCCACATTTTACCTTTAACATTTGTGTTCAGATTAGCTGCTTTCATACTTTTTCATCTATTGAAGTGAAGTTACATTAGTTCCACTGAAAGGATATCCACCTCTGTTAAAAATGTCAGCATTTGATATAAGGGTTCAGGTTATTATGTATACTCACAGTAGGGGGCAGTAGTGAATAATGTTTCACCTTGAGACAGAATCTTCATTAGTTCAGTAATTCTGAGCGAGTTCATAAGTCTGTATTTTACCTCCAGTGAGTGTTGTGCCTCTTGTAGGGGAATGACATTGGAGTGTGATGAGTGGGGTTAGATGTGATCTCTAAAAATGCAAACGAATGAAAGGCTGTGGCTAAAAGTATTCCAGAATTTCAGATTCAGGAACTGGTGCCAAATAATTCAACATGAAATATTGCCCTTTGGTATTCATTCATGCTTGAATTTAAAGGAATTGGTTTTAACTGCAGGAACATTTCACAAAAGAAACACGTGTGAAATGTCCATTTCAAGAACTGTTATTTTGAAACTGTTTTCTCCTGCATGTGTTGTGATTTCCACACATCCTTTTCAGGAATTACACTAAAGATGAGGATTATAACATCAGGTGGTCTCTGCTGCTTTTCACGGTCTCCCACCCCCCAGTTGGCTTGAATTGCATCTTTCAGTGCTTCAGTGGAGCAGCGTGGCTCCACGGGGCAACATTCTCTCGGCACGCTGTTGTTCTTGGGCGTTGCAAAACGGTGGCTCCCCGGTTGCTCAGCCACCATCCAAAATGCTCGATTTCTGCACCTGTTTCCAAGACAACTGACATTTAAAGGGGCAAGGGGCGGCTCTGGTTATTGACTGTTTGCCCTTGACCAGCACTCTGCTTGTACTTCAAAACTGTACTTCAAAACTGTTTGGTTCAACTGTTTGAACCACTGTTTCATTATTTACCTCTGAAGGGCTACTAAATCAAAACAAATGCAAACTGCCTGCGAACTATCCCTTTACAATGAAGCAGCAGGGTGGACAAAGCAGACATTTTAAATCAAGAAAAATATTTCCACTGAGGATGGATGAATACTTTATGCGTGATGAAGAAAACAGCCTAAAATGGGGATTGTGGAAAATGAGAAAGCTTGCCACCGTAGATTCAGTTGAAAAACTGAACAACTAGTTTATCTCATTTATTAAAAACTGGCACCCTACAGTGCACTAAATAAAAATCAAGCCATAAGAAGACTGTAGAGAATTATCTCCATATGGGGACAGAGGAAGTAATATTACTGGCAAGTCAAGGATGTCAGTGACTGTAAAGATTTGTTCAGATTTACAGTAAATGTTGCCTAAAAAAAGGACAGTTAGATAACTCAATGGGTTTTTCACAAAAATCATATTTTAAAAAATGACAACTTAAACTTCAAAAGACCTCATGAAAGACGACACACGAAGTGAGGATACCCGGCCGGAGGAAGCCCGGGGTCCCCATCTGGAACCAGGCCCAGAAGGAGGACTCGTCGGCGAGCGTCTGGTGGCCAGGCTTGCCACGGAGCCCGGCCGGGCACAGCCCGAAAAGGCAACGTGGGCAACACCTCCGCTTCTCCGTCCCGCGGGCCCACCACCTACGGGAAACAGCGATGGGGTCGGGTGCGCTGCCAGAAGGGTGGCAGTGAAAGCAGAGGGTCTCGACGGACCAGACCAGGGCGACAGAAGCTGGCTTTGGGGACGTGGAACGTCACCTCTCTGGGGGGGAAGGAGTCGGAGCTTGTGCGGGAGGTGGAGCGTTACCAGTTGGATATGGTTGGGCTCACCTCTACGCACAGCGTCGGCTCTGGAACCTTACTTCTGGATAGGGGTTGGACTCTATTCTTCTCCGGAGTTGCCCAAGGTGTGAGGCGCCGGGCGGGTGTGGAGATACTCACAAGCCCCGGTTGGGTGCTTCTTTGTTGGAGTTTACTCCAGTGGACGAGAGGTTCGCCTCCCTACGCCTGCGGGTTATGGGGGGAAAAACTCTGACTGTTGTGTGTGCTTATGCACCAAAAGCAATTCAGAGTATACGGCCTTCTTGGAGACCCTGGAAAGAGTCCTGTATGGGGCTCCTGAAGGGGACTCATTAATCTTGCTGGGAGACTAAAACGCACATGTGGGCAATGATGGAGACATTTGGAGGGGTGTGATTGGGAGGAACGGCCCCCCTGATCTGAACCGGAGTGGTGGTTTGTTACTGGACTTCTGTGCTAGATATGGATTGGCCATAACAAACACCATGTTCGAACATAAGGATGCTCATAAGTGTACGTGGTACCAGAGCACCCTAGGCAGAAGGTCCATGATCGATTTCGTTATCGTATCATCGGACCTGAGGCCGTATGTTTTGGACACTCGGGTAAAGAGAGGGGCGGAGTTGTCAACTGATCACCATCTGGTGGTGAGTTGGGTCGAGTGGCGGGGGAAACCTCTGGACAGACCTGGTAAACCCAAACGTGTAGATCGGGTGAACTGGGAACGTCTGGAGGAGGCCCAAGTTCAGGAGGCCTTCAACTCACACCTCCGGCAGAGCTTTTCGGGCATTCCTGTGGAGGTTGGGGACATTGAACCAGAGTGGGCGGTGTTCAAAGCCTCTATTGCCGAAGCCGCGGCGGGGAGCTGTGGTCTCAAGATCTTAGGTGCCTCAAGGGGCGGTAACCCTCGAACCTCCTGGTGGACACCGGTGGTCAGGGAAGCCGTCAGACTGAAGAAGGAGGCCTTCAGGGATATGTTATCCCGGGGGACTCCCGAGGCAGTTGCAAGTTACCGACGGGCCCGAAGGGTAGCAGCGTCAGCCGTGGCTGAGGCAAAGCAGCGGGTGTGGGAGAAGTTCGGAGAAGACATGGAAAAGGGCTTTCGGACGGCACCAAAGTTGTTCTGGAAAACTGTCCGACACCTCAGGAGGGGGAAGCAGGGAACCATCCAAGCTGTGTACAGTAAGGATGGGACGTTGTTGATCTCAACTGATGGAGTGTTAGGGCGTTGGAAGGAACACTTTGAGGAACTCCTGAACCCAACAACTCCGCCCTCTATGGTAGAAGCAGAGCTGGAGTATGACGGGGGATCAACAGTAATTGATTGTACATATTTCACAGTCATTTACTGTAGATATTTTACAGTAAATTAGAATAAAAGTACAACTAAATACTGTGACTTTACAGTTGCCATGCCCATGGAATTACTGTGATATAGCAGTACAGAGCTGTGGTATTATGGTACCTTGCTCTACATAAATTACAGTAGTTATTTGTATGTTCACACTTTTACTGTAGAAGTAATGCAACACAGTAGCCAGTAATTTACTGTAAATATAAAAATGTAAATAATATGATATTATATTGCAAATCTGACTAGTTAACTGGGATTTTACCATAACTACACAATTCAATCAGCTCAATCCACAAAGAAAAACAAAGAAAATGCCCATTTTAACTTTGTATTACTCCATCGAAGTGCAAAGTACATTTCACAGTGTCTTGGACATGTTACGGCCCCAACCTCTACTCCGCGGTAGTGGCTCATGCTGAGACCCGCAACATGAAAGAATACACGCAATAACCGGTACTTGGTAAGGAGCATTTATTGATAATCAGCCGTTTGCTCGCACAAGCGAAACGGGAAACAAAAAGAGGTCTGGAGGACTGGCCAAAAGGAACAAACAGAAGGAGGGAACCCGAGCCAGCCACACCACGGGCCGTAGGACCCAGAGCTTCCCCCCCTAACCAGAAATCAATTATAAACCCTATGGGAAACAAAATAAAGCCGCAAAAACTGGACTACCAGGGGGGTATACTACGAAGTTGGTTCAACCTAACCTGGATATGTTTGAGTTAGCCGGTTGGCCTAATCAGAAACATACGCGCTCTCGCTAAACGGTACTACGACGCGGGTTATCAAGTGGATCGCTCAAGCCAGTAGTGATGTGTCGGTCGCGAACGAGCCGATTCTTTTGAACGGCTCTTTGGTATGAACGAGGGGAACCGAGTCGTTCTTGGTGAGAGCCGTTCTTGTTATCGTTCAATTGTTAGTCCGCACTCACTGCCTGCCAAAATCCACTCGCCTGTTAAAAAGCTTGATTTTGTTCCCCAAACGTATTCTGTGAAGACCCGCCTCTACTCTGATTAGTAGGTTTCAGCAGGAGGAGTGAGATGGGGTGGGTCTTAACGGAATACGCGAGAGAGAGAAGTCATAACAAGTGGTAGGCTACAGGACAGGTAGACGACGTGTTTTTCGGATGGAAAATGAGCCAAAGGCGAAAACGCAGCAGCATTTTGATGCACTTCAACCAAAAAAGCGCACCATTTGTAAAGGCAAAATATCCTTTAAAGCAGGGCCAACAAATGATCTCCATCGCCACTTAAAAACACAGTATCTATATTAAGAGTTGCGTGAATTTCATTCAAGGCAAGGCAACTTTATTTACTTAACACATACGGAGGGTAAATTCAAAGTAGTACATTCACGGACATGAATGACATGGATATTATGGCGCCACCTTGTGTCGTGTTTACAAAGCAGATTATTGACATTAGGTCTGGCAATACAGTCAATCATTATCCTGGTGATTATTTCACAGACAAACCAAGTAACCCCGCCAAAAAAACGGCT
Organism: Notothenia rossii; assembly: GCF_949606895.1. NCBI lineage: Eukaryota > Metazoa > Chordata > Actinopteri > Perciformes > Nototheniidae > Notothenia > Notothenia rossii. Next base: position 76,214,453 of record NC_136903.1, on the reverse strand, counting down.
CTTTTGAACGGCTCTTTTGAACGGCTCTTTGAAAGGAACGGAGCCATAAGATCCGGCTCCCTTCAAAGAGCCATAAATCCCATCACTACAAGCCAGCCGTGCCCTATGTAGTTAGGTGCGCGTTCACATGAAAGGGGTGGTATTTGGAGCATTCGACCAATCACAAACATGGAGAAGCGTACTGACAGCGCAGCGTCATACTTCCTGAATGAAAAGTCAACTATAATATTAGACATATGAAGAAGTTAAACTTTAAACATCCATGACTTAAACACTTTATCCAGGATAATAGCCACATAGTTGCACCTGCAAGGTGAATACAGCTGGTAAAAGAAAAAGTGTTTGAATGCGTACATTAACAGGTTGATGATATCACTGCCCCGTCCAAGACACGACTGGATCTGACTTTAATTACATTTGTCTCGAGTGTTTCGTCAACTTAATGTGTTGCTTAATATAATACTTCTGCATACAGTATGTGACACTGTGAGTGTTGCACGGCCAGACGGCTCAGCTGACTCAGATAAGGAGATATATGATACATTATGATGTGATATGCCGCGGACTGTACTTAATGTTACTCTGATCCGGTTACTTATGTTGTGGCAGATATTTAAGTAAGCTTTCTTAACGCTAATGTTATAATAGTCAGATTCCTCTGAAGATGTGAGGTGATATTCTATTAATGTTCACGTTCACACAGTCGGGGATTTTTGCCGGCCGTCTTTCCTGCAACGGCAGCTTTTCTGTATTTCCTTTCTCCTGTAATATGACTTGATCGCTTTAAACTCCGCACACTGAGCTCTGATTGGTCAGCAGGCAGTGCTTTCACTGAGTTGAGCTCTTAGCCTGCAACCTAACCTGCTCCGGGGCAGGTTAGCTGCACAGCACAAGTTACCATGGAGATCTAGCCTGCTAAAAAGAGAACCAGCTTCGTAGGACCGGAAACCCAGAGTTTTCCCTGAAGTTAGCCGGCTAAGCGAAAATCCTGCTTCGTAGTATACCCCCCAGGTCCTCCAGGCTAAACATAAACACATCTACAAAAATATGGCCTACAGCTCAAAATGGCAAAGAGGTATTCTAAGGAGAGTGTCCCCCGGCGTTAGGATAGGCGAGACATCCTTCTCCTCCAGCTTCTCTTCCACGACTGAGTGGAATTTGGAACACCTGGGCAGAGGCGGAGCCAGGGGCAGAACAGGTGCACCTGGGCAGCAGGGGGTCAGAAAAAAAACAAGGAGGGGAGCACACATGTCTACACAGACACCCACTCGAAGTCAACAAGGTTCTGAAGAATGTGCTGACATGGGGGTTTAAATAGCCATGCCTCTTTTTGGCTTTCGAGCCCGTCTCAGGGTTAATGCCCAGGAAGCACCTGAAAACAATAAGCCAAAACAACAATTTCAATTTACATAGATTTATGTGTTGCATAGTTTATTTTAAGGCACATGCAGCGGTGCCCCTTTCAATTTAAAGTGGACCTATCATCCTATATTTGAATAATAAAGTGTAGGACCATACCTACTGTATATAAGGCATATTTATACTTTTTATTTTTCAAAATACCAAACAGATCATGCATTTTAGTCATTCTTCATTTCGCTCAATTTAACACTGTCTTTGCATGGGCTGATTCTGTGAGAACAGCACCCTCTACCGGCCTGGCATATGTACTGCAGCGTCTCCAGCGCTTTCAAACGGCAATGTCCGTGGCTGTCTCCTCCTGATTGGTGGAGTTGGCCCAATAGCCGTAGCGCAACTTCTGTGATGTCATAGAAGTGTTCAAATCTGGATCAGTCTGTATCAGATCCGTTGCAGCCCCTTTTTAAGAGATTTGGGTATGGAGGAAAATAGAGAGGGTTGTGTTTTCTGACACTTGGTGAGTTCCCTGGAACACCGGGGACACATTCATGTATAAAAGACGTACAAAAGTGCATTTTGCATGATAAGTCACCTTTTAAGTAAAACCTGCAAATAAATAAATTCGTATTTAAAGCCAAGCAAGAGCGATAAAAGCAAGAAAATCACTTAATTTGTTGTGTTATCACAGAGGATGGCCTGGATACAGTATTTTACTGTGAAATAATACAGTAACATGTTGTGAAATCCTGGTAATCATTTATCCTGTACATTCGCAGTAATTAACTGTGCCTGCATTGATTTCACAGTGAAATTCAAAATTACAGTATTATATTGTGAACATTACAGGTAAAGTGGTAAAACAGTAATTTATTGTAAAATATTACAGCTAAATATTGTGAAATCATGGTAATATTTTACAGTGTAGACCTAGAACCAGGTGGAGGGATTATATCTCTTTGCTGGCCTGGGAGCACCTTAGGATCCCCCAGTCAGAGCTGGTTGATGCGAACAAGGAAAGGGAAGTTTGGGGCTCTCTGCCGGAACTGCTACCCCGCGACCCAACCACGGATAAGCGGGAGAAGATGGATGGATGGATGGACAACTTAAACTTGTTAATTTAGGGTGGACAGTGACTTTATTCAATCAAATTATTACATAACAAATTATTACACCAGGTCTTTGATTGAAAATGAATTATTTAAAAGCTTTAAAAAACCATTGTAATTAAGCATTACAAACCTATTCAGTAAAACCATTTATAATGAGGATGCTATGCTGATGATACATGGCTTTATTTACCTAAAGATCTGTTCTAGAGAGAAAGATAAACAATTTATAAGTAATATATATACTTTTTCTTTCTGATCGTGACTGTGAAGTTACAATTTCATTGGTCCAGCCTCAGTTCTTGTTAAGTATATTTAACTAATTTCCATGAATATATTATTTTTTCACTCGAGCAGATCAAATACAATGATAATGCTTGTAAAAAGAACAAAGAGAAGAGACATTTCTATTCCCATCTTTTCCAAAAAGGAATTCCAAATGTAGTTAATAAGATTGGAAAGTTACAGTAGATTGGACCCAATTTTACTTTAGAGACTTTTAAATGCTTCAAAACTCAGCAATAATTCAAACTATAATGTATTTGGTATACTTCATTAACCTACTTTACAGAGAAATAGTTTAATTGAAACGATTATTGTCAGTACATTAAATTGACAACATACACATTAAAAGTTTAATTTGTGCATACTATAGTTTTGAATAATTGGAACAGTTTAGGCTCAAAGTCGAGGCATCAGACATGCTGCTGTACGGATCTCACTGTAACACCCAAACATAAACAGAGATTTTATTTACTGAGTCGTTCTGAGCTGTTACAACATTAATTAACAAATATCCATTACAGCAAGCATAATGTTATTTAGACTAAAGACTCACAGCTGTACAAACATGTATTTATTAGTTTATTTCACTCATGGCAATTATTATTAAACAAAACATGTACACTTGTACACAGTTTTTTAAGCCCATCATGGAAAGGAGCAGGGAAAAGAACATCTTATTTTACTTGCCCCTAACTAAAAAGAGAAAAATATTCACTGCTTTTTTTTGTCGTGTAGATACAGATGTTGCCCCACAGTAATGTACATATGGAAAAATCAATGAACAATACAAAATGTGCATTGACTTGTAGTCAAGCACATATTTCGCTTTGTTCAACACAAACATATTTTTGGATATTTGACTTTTCCCATGTGATTTCCATGTTCATTAATCATCAATTATAACTCCCAAAAATCTAGATTCAGACACTTTCTCTCGTTTTGTTCAAGTTAAAGATAACTTATTTGCATCAAACCTTTTTTTAAGTTGGACCATTTCATTTGCAACACTCTCTGCCAAAATATTTAAATCATCCCATGAACTAAACAAATGTGTGTCATCAGCCAACAACACAAAGTGAAGTAACTTTTACCTGTCACAAATGTCAAATACAAAATAAAGAGTTTTGGAAAGTTTGAATTAGTCCTCGAGTCGTCACAAAGAGACCTTACAAGTCTAGTCAGTTACTTCTGTCTCGAGTCATATCTGAGTTTAGTAGATGCTTTGTGAGTTGTTCCAACGAGCGAGGCAGTTACTGTGTCAAGACCCAAACTATAAAGGATAGTTAGATCAAAGAAATAATTTAATATGACAGAACAAGGTTATAAATGCTGTTTGGCTGAATCTATTTACAATTCCACTTATCTTTGAATAGAGAAAAATATTTTAACTTGCTTTTTTCTTTTTTATATTTTCAGACGTATCCAAGTCTTATTTGAGGGGCTTTTCACTTTTTTAATTATATTTTCTGCAAGAGCAACAGTTTCCAGAAGTTTTATGATACAAATATCTGTCCATTCACACCTTGTTGAATGACATGTGCTGTTTAAATGTTAATATCTCCTACTGATGCCATGCTTTAAAGGTCCTGCAAACAACATATTGTCATCAAGAAAAAGTCCCATGTTTAATTAAAGGATGACAGCCCTAAAGTAATCAGGGAGATAGATATAAGACAGTGAAATGGAGCCAAAAAAGGCCACTTGATACATATTCAAACAGCAACCCTTAACAAGGACTTTCAAGGTCACCAAGATGAAAAAGCGAAACCATAATCTTGAAGTCCCACTTTTCCCTCTCGCGGACTAACAACAGCCTCTCTCCTCATCTCTTTGTTTTTTTCCTCTTTCTCTTTCTGTCTCTTTCACTCTCCTCTCCCTGTGTCGTCTCCCTGATCGGGCGGCAGACAGCGTGTAAGTGCTCTAACCCAGAGAAGTCTCCAGGAGCTCTTGTGATTGGCTGTGCTCTGCAGCACAGTTCACAATCGATTAAGGCACGGTGAGCTCCCGTTAACAGCTTTTCTCTGCTGCTCCTGTGGCTTTGATACTGTCACATAGACTCCAACTTCGCCCTTAACCCTTCAACCACTGTCCTCTTTCTCTTTGTCTCCTTCTCTCTCTCTCTCTCTCTCTTCACACTTTTACTTTCATTTTCAAAGCCAAGACTCCCTCACTCCACTGCCACTTCAAGACATTTTTTGCGACTCACTCCTTGCTTGTGTAACTCTGTAGTTCATTTTCCTAGAGTTTTTCCTCTCAAGTCACTTTGAGCTTCTTCTCCTTTAGCTCACCTTGTCATGTTGAATTTCAGTTTTTTATCCTCAGGGAGAGCAAAAGATCAAAGGATAGAGATAAAAGAGAGCGATGTTCTTTGTCTAAGTTTCCAAACATAACGAATGAGGTCTTGCATATTATTGGAAAGCTGAACAAATTGTAGGTGTTCTGGTATATCTGTATGCAGTGGTGTTATATTTGGATAGAATTCATATTGGATGTTTCCACAGCTCACCATTTCTACCCGGTGCACAGTGCAGTGCCAGTGCAGTAAGTAGTGAGCCTGTTATGTGTTGAAGGAGAAAATGAAGTGGCAGTCAGGGATTTCCTCTACATGCTTTCAACATGAAGAAGGCTGAGTAGTAACTAATGGTACTTACAACCTTTACAGTGACACACATGGCAGTGCTGACAGAGCCAACAGCGTTAACCTCAGAGGAACCTTTTTACTATTCTCAGGCTTTTTACAGACCAATAGTTTTTTATTTATTTCTAGAAGATGATTGGCAGAATAATCGGTTATTACATGAATAGTTAGTTGCAGCCTTTTGGTTATCAATAGATACACATAGCAAATACAGTAGTTGTGTGCTGCTATACAAATGTTCTGAAAGTTGTTTACAGAACTTTTAAACGGTACAATTGTTTCTGTCAACAGATCGGATTCTCTGTCAGGTTGAGATTGCAACATGGAGGCCTTATTCAGATATATTTTATATGAAATACTCTAACCATTTGTCTTGTCATATCTCCAGAAAAGAATACAAATCTGTCCGACCATAAGGAAATATAATACTTTAGAAAATACACTCTGTACTGTGTGTAGAAAATCAAGTAGAACATCCTATAACTGAAGAGTATAGGCTTATAGTAGCATATGTAGAATCAGATGTTCAACAATCTCAAAGGGCTGTGATATTCAGGGCAGCATTTTTTTTGCTTTGTAAAGATATTCCAAAAATGTAATACCCTTTCTTGGAGAAATAGTTACTGTCATGCAAAAAGTAAAAGAATATCAGTTCAAACATGTTTCTGCAGTCTTAAAAAAAAGCCAGCAGAGAAGGTTATCCAAGTTCTATCCATTCATGAAAACTCATGGAAATCACACATTGCTTACTTGTAGCTAAATAAATCATTTTGGGATAATCCTCCCGTGAAAAAACTTGCTGTCCGGATGCATACAGGCGAGTTATAACCTTGTGTTTCGTTGTAATTCTGTTTGACAACAAGATAAATATTGTAAAACAAAATCAAAGCATTTGCTTCCTTTTCCCTCTTGCCAGCAATTAAAGCATTACTCTGTCGCAGCCTTTTTATCATGTCGTCTCCGCCTCCTTGGGCTGAGAGAAAAAAAAATCAGTATGTTTATGTACGAGTAGAAATGCAATTCACACAAAACTGCCACCAAAATGCGTATTTCCAGCTTTTTGTAAAGCTGTTCATGTAGCAGCTAGCAATGAAAGACAGCATTGCCTGAAGAAAATTATGTGTTTTTTTTCACCATGGTTTTTATTGTCAAAAGGCAGTGAACCATTCTCCCAGAAACACAAAAGATGTGCAGTGAGAGAGGCCAATTGCTCGATTTGCCCACAGAATGTTCTTTTCTTCTCCCTTTTTTCTATTTTCTCTATTGTGGCTCACAGAAAAGCTTTAAGTGGCATTTAACTATTTTCTCGCTGCAGACATAGCCTTCAGCAGCTAAACTCAGAAGCTCTTTCTCTCCATACACACGTGAAACATGACAGCATCCCAGGTATATCTATATTTTTATATCGTCAAGCGACTTTGTTATTGTTAAAGATAACATGAAACATGCATTTTTTGGCACTGGTAGTGCCCGAAGATATAAGACAAACCACCTGGGATAAAATATGATTTTAAACAAGTTGGTAAAACACAGATATGAAAAATGTATTGTCTACCTAGCTACCTAGCTAGCAAGCCTAGATTTTTGAGTGAAGTCACTTCATACAAAACAGGGTTGGTTTATTTCCAGTGGTTGCCTGGATGGACAGCCTAACTGGCTTTTTTAAATTGACCACTAGAGTGACCTCTTTTAGGTAGTAAATATGGAATAGAATCCCACCGTTATAAAACATTATACATGAAGAAAGAATATTTATTAGAATATTAAAGAAGGAATCCTTAAAGAGGAGCAAGATTACAGGAAAAAGCTTAATACAGAAATGGAGATGAAGAGGGGGGAAGAACAGTGGAGTCAGTTGAGTTTGTGGGGTGACAGTGGTACAACTTTTACCACACTTCACAGCAACTCATCGAGTGAGGGTGAAACAGGGACAAATTATAGTCAAGTAGATAACACAAGTTAGATAAAGCCAATCATTTATTTAGTGACTGTTTTGGTGACATTAGTCAAAAGAAACTGGGGTTTCGGTATGCATATTTGGATCTGGTAGCTAGCTTACTACAGTAGATAGCCCCTCTTTTGACTGTATCTCCTTGTATCCAAGAAGAAAACTGAAGGAAAACCAACTTCTATATACAGTGGGGCAAAAAAGTATTTAGTCAGCCACCAATTGTGCAAGTTCTCCCACTTAAAAAGATGAGAGAGGCCTGTAATGTTCATCCTAGGTATACCTCAACTATGAGAGACAAAATGAGAAGAAAAAAATCCAGAAAATCACATTTTCTGATTTTTAAAGAATTTATTTGCAAATTATGTTGGAAAATAAGTATTTGGTCACCTACAAACAAACAAGATTTCTGTCTCTCACAGACCTGTAACTTCTTCTTTAAGAGCCTCCTCTGTCCTCCACTTGTTAACTGTATTAATGGCACCTGTTTGAACTCGTTATCAGTATAAAAGACACCTGTCCACAACCTCAAACAGTCACACTCCAAACTCCACTATGGCCAAGACCAAAGAGCTGTCAAAGGACTCCAGATACAAAATTTTAGACCTGCACCAGGCTGGGAAGACTGAATCTGCAATAGGTAAGCAGCTTGGTGTGAAGAAATCAACTGTGGGAGCAATTATTAGAAAATAGAAGACATACAAGACCACTGATAATCTCCCTCGATCTGGGGCTCCACGCAAGATCTCACCCCGTGGGGTCAAAATGATCACAAGAACGGTGAGCAAAGATCCCAGTACCACACGGGGGGACCTAGTCAATGACCTGCAGAGAGCTGGGACCAAAGTAACAAAGGCTACCATCAGTAACACACTACGCCGCCAGGGATTCAAATCCTGCAGTGCCAGACGTGTCCCCCTGCTTAAGCCAGTACATGTCCAGGCCCGTCTGAAGTTTGCTAGAGAGCATTTAGATGATCCAGAAGAGGATTAGGAGAATGTCATATGGTCAGATGAAACCAAAATAGAACTTTTTGGTAAAAACTCAACTAGACGTGTTTGGAGGAGAAAGAATGCTGAGTTGCATCCAAAGAACACCATACCTACTGTGAAACATGGGGGTGGAAACATCATGCTTTGGGGCTGTTTTTCTGCAAAGGGACCAGGACGACTGATCCGTGTAAAGAAAAGAATGAATGGGGCCATGTATCGTGACATTTTTAGTGACAACCTCCTTCCATCAGCAAGGGCATTGAAGATGAAACGTGGCTGGGTCTTTCAGCATGACAATGATCCCAAACACACCGCCCGGGCAACGAAGGAGTGGCTTCGTAAGAAGCATTTCAAGGTCCTGGAGTGGCCTAGCCAGTCTCCAGATCTCAACCCCATAGAAAATCTTAGGAGGGAGTTGAAAGTCTGTGTTGCCCAGCGACAGCTCCAAAACATCACTGCTCTAGAGGAGATCTGCATGAAGGAATGGGCCAAAATACCAGCAACAGTGTGAAAACCTTGTGAAGAATTACAGAAAATGTTTGACCTCTGTCATTGCCAACAAAGGGTATATAACAAAGTATTGAGGTGAACTTTTATTAATGACCAAATACTTATTTTCCACCATAATTTGCAAATAAATTCTTTAAAAATCAGACAATGTGATTTTCTGGATTTTTTTTCCTCATTTGTCTCTCATAGTTGAGGTATACCTAGGATGAAAATTACAGGCCTCTCTCATCTTTTTAAGTGGGTTAACTTGCACAATTGGTGGCCGACTAAATACTTTTTTGCCCCATTTTCTTTGTTTGCCCCACTTTTTTAAATTTTTATATTGACCCTAAAAAATAAGGACTTTCTAACTCGATAGCTAGGTAGAAATCACAAAAATATATTTTTTATATCTGTGGTTTTTCAACCTTCTCCTGGTCTTTATTATTCAGTTCCAGTAGGATAAGGATGTAACGATACAGCCTACGAACGGAAGTTTCATGTTAACCAATGCCATAACAAGATTTGTGATAAAGTAGTGCTTTTTTTTTCTCAGTTTCAAACTGTCTGCAGTCAAAGGAGGGTTAGCATCCCTCACTCTTGAACACAGTCACTCAGAGACTATCAACTATCAATAGATGGCTGATTGTGAAAATATCCCCCTGTCTTCTTCAGCAACGTGCAACCTGAGCACCAAACCTTGACCATGTGATAATGAGAGAAGCTGATGATGAGGTAATGATTAGTTAATTGAGAAAGGAATAATAAACAACTTGGTAAATTGATTAATCCTTAATAACTTTCCTAATAACTACTAATGGAGGACTAGTAGATAATGATTAGTTTCTAGAAGACAGACTGGGAGATCTTATTGAAAAATGTAGTAATGATTAGTTGAATATTTTCCAACTGATTGTGCTGACCCCTTTGACCTCTTTTAGGAGTAGTTCTAATTAACTCTAAGCCTGCTGCTAATAGGGTTGTTTAGACTGTGAGCAATGACATAATAATCCACATTAAAGCTTAACGGTCATAAACACATTCAAGTCCGAAAGAACGACTCCTCAACTCATGACCATCGAAAGATTGGCCTTGGTGGAAATCTATGGATGCCATTGTAGATACTCAGCTATAGTCTCACAGTAGCTGTACAATAAAAAGGGTGTAGCATGGGACTAGGCATTACCCTTTACATTTTGGAACATTGTCAAATACACAATTATTTTCACTTTTGTTAACACTGCAAAATAGTGCATGGCCTTAGTGGAGGTCTGCAACTGGAAGTGCCATTCCAGTTGCATTTAATGACACGATTAAAATAACACGTCCTTCACTTTCCTGCTGTGTCAAAATTGTCACATGCTTTCTCCAAAAGAAGCTCACTTCAAAGGATAATTGGGCAGCGGTCTGTTGTATGTGAAGATGATGAAGATCTCCAACACAGTATAATGTGGCACAAGCAACCTGTCGGCGGCTGACGTGTGCTCAAAGCCCTCTGGGTGGTGTAGTCTATACTGCTCTCTCTATTGGTATCACAGCCAACTGCTCTTGATGGCAGGTGCCACATGCAATGGAGGGAAGAGGATGTGGCGCTCTCACAGACGACATGACCTCCAGGGCCCCGGCCCATCGCGTTTGTTTGGAGATGGATCTTGTTGGGACCTTGCCGGTGCATGGTGTCCCCTGCCTGGCTCCTCTCCCCTCAGAGCTGTAATCACAGCAGACTGCGTGTCACAGCGCCCCGCTCTAATTGGCCTGTCACTCTCCATGCGCTGGAGGAGGAGGGGTTGGCCTTTGTGGGGCTGCCATGGCGACTGGGCCATTTAATGAGAACGAGCACGCTGTGACTAATGACATCCCTGAGCCCATCGGATATACTGCAAATGGACAATTTGCTGCATCACTCACACACAATACACAAACATAAAGGCCCACACCCTCAGCGTGGTCAAACCTCATTGAATGGTAGATGGTTTCCACCGTGAATCAATACGTGACAAGTGGACTTCAGTATTAATGCTATGGCTGTCACCCATTGTTATACACTCTTTAGCAATAATAGTTTTATCTAATATCGCTACTGCTGATATTATATGGGGATATTAACTACAGCTTAAGATACACATTTGTTATTATGGGTCATTGCTCAAGAGACTTTAATGGGAAACATAAGCCTTATCATCCGTAATGGGAGTATGGATTTGAAGTGAGGCGTGATAACAGTCGACCATGTTCCCAGGAGAGAGAGACAAATACATTTCCTTGGCCCTCTTCTATCTCCTCCCATCATCCTGTTTATTGGTCCATTAGTGACCAAGTGACAGCGTGAAATGCGTGGATATCTATCAAGTATATCACTTCCCGAGCTGGACGACAACGTGCCATCTTTTTTGATTCCCCAGAACGTAACGACGTGCCTAGAACAACAGTCATTGACAAGCTTTAAGGTCATGATGCAGTCAAGTTTACTAACACAAGTCAAGGAACCGTCGTGGCAGCCTTTTGTATTACAGTTGTGTGTCGGTTCAGTTGTCTGTTAGCTTATCCAATAGTATAGAAGAAGGTAATCAGTGAAGAGGCGCATAGCACCACTGTCCTCAAAATGTAGTAAAACTAGTAAAAAGCTTCACAATATTAACGCACTATGGTCCTTTATGCTGACGGAGCTCATCAACCTTACTGTGGTGGTTCACTGTCACAGCTCTCATCAACATCTTTTCTGCTGCAGGTAGCTGTTTTCAGTATAATATTTCTTGAAAACGACTGTATGTTATTTGCTTAGCATCATATAGAAAACACTGACACCCAACAGAGAGAAACATACTGATAAAAGGATGAAGTTGGTTTAATATTGGACTTACTTTCATCAGATAGCTGATTTAATTGCAAATAAATGCTAATGTTTTACGACTTCTGGATGTGTAAATAAGCAACTTTTGCTTACATGTTGGGAATATGAACTTACGGTAAAGTCCAGTGCTAACACCCACAATGCACTGCAGTTAATAATGTGGTGCAAGAGAATGAACCCATAGTTAGATGGCAGTAATAATGTGAAACTCTGGTTGTTTACCATTAAAGGAAAATAAGATTTATAAATTGAAAAAGAAAATCAAATAACAAATACAATTGTATTTAAATTAATCCACTATTGTTTCAGTTTTAAGGCTTAGATTTGTAAACATTCACTGGCCTAGTTAGCAGATTGTCATTACTTTAAAATTATAAAAAAATTGAGTGAGAAATGCCATATAAGTCGTTGCGGTTGATTAGAATTACTTGTTTACTTGTACTTTTCAGCTTGAGTGATTTCTTAATTAACAACAGTACCTATCCACGCATGGAAAAATGTATGTTTTGCAAGACACGATTAACCAGTAGCATTATGGTTATCATAGGAGAGATCGCAAACAGAATATTCTAAATCAGAAATTGATGCAGCTAATTACAAAGTGCCGACATCTTGCAATTATCCACAGAAGACGCCTTTGCCTTATTGAAATGATTATTAAAAAGCAGTATGGGATTAAGCTCATGAGGATAGTTTGGGCTAAAAGTACAAGGGCAAGTGCGTTTCATTTAAACACCCCACTCTCTTTTCCTCTGCTCTCTAAGTGGCCTCTGTGCAATGTTTGCTGTTACATAATTGCAAGGGCTCAGGGGAAGGTGGAACTACGAATGAAATGCAGCATTGGAGGATATACAGTGTGGCCATTGTAATTCATGGTGTGGCTGTGGCCCCATAAAGATACATCCTAGCACGGCCTATTACAGGAGGTGATTTAAAGTACACTGGCCTGAACAGACAACCTGGGGAATATAAAGACAGGGACACTGCTATCTCACTCTGCGCAGTTAGACTCATTACCATTTATTAGAGCCTTGGCGAGGCACCGTATCAACTTTTCAACATGCTTGAAAATCAAAACATGAATAGTAATGCCAGAGAAAATATGTCCCTCACTGCAATCCCCAGTTAATCAGCAGTGATAATGTTTTGCTAAACTATAATCTCATCTGTGAATATTAATAAGGACTCTTAGGGATCTCAGCTGAGTGATAACGGAGAGCATGTGTCTCCTGCTGAAAAATTGACAAACTGTTGAGACAGATTGTTGAATCTCTCAGTTCTCACTTTGGCTCTTTTGGTTTTCCTCGGTAGCTCTTCAGTGTGAAAGCAGTGTGTGGCTGTGATTCACTAACAGTTTTTTTGATCAACAAACTGCCACTTTGCATATAACACCCACGCAGCACACAAAACACATACACTTGGATGAACACAATAAGATGGCATGCGTGAGATTAGAGTACACCTCTCTGCATACTGTCTCCTTTTCTTCCTGCACGTTTGGGTGTCCCTGGATGATTAGGAGCCCTATCTCTGAAGGGCATCGGGAGTGTTTACAGCCCATGTAGCCTTTGAGAATCGATAATGACATGAAGACCCTGGGCAGGTTAATGTTCTGTGAAGAGGCTGTTATATATAAAATCCAGATTGTTGCTTCTAGGAATGGTACATGCATCACATCTGAGTATTGAAGTCTTACTGCTGTGGCTGATCTGAGCCTGGCCTGTGACCCTCGTCGAGATGCACGTCAAATGAGCCGAATCAATCATGGGGACAGCGATCGGCCATTACAGACCAAATGAGATGGCCAACGCAGGCAGCCCTGTGGGTTTGCCTTGATTTAACAACATATTATGACACGTTGATGACAGCGGCAGACGAGTGTCGATGTGTTCTGAAATGCAGTCCCAGGTTAAGTAATATTAACAATAAACCATAATGGAAAAAGAGTAAAAGACCCTGAGATGCGCACAGAGGGGCAATTGCAGCCTGCTCTTTGTGGCTAACCAGCTATGGTTTGGTTTCTAGCAGGGGCATCCCCGGCTGATGGGACATGCAGCCCTTGGAGGTGAAATGTATTGGTATGGATTTTGTGCTGCTACCGTTGCATTGAATCAGTGTGATCAAGCAGGCAGGCCGAGGGAAATAGGACTGTTCTGAGAGTGAATTATACGCAGTCACACACTCAATTTATCCCTGCAAAGTTAGTTAGGGAGGGAACAGACATTCAGGCATACACATGCTGTGTGGTGGCATGCATGCTGCTGACTCACATTCATCTGTTAAAACATGCACTCCACATTAGTTAACACGATTAGTAACATTAAATCAAGTCAAAAATGTAATCCAATTTCTCATTTTGGCAATACATTTAAATGATACAGTAGTTCAGGCAATAATGTGAAAAATGTCACCACATAAAAGTATTTAAAATACAATGAAGTATGAACAAATATCATCTTTAAATGAATCCAACTATTACTGATTAAAAAGCAGGTATCAGTTAGTTTGTGTCATCTATTTCCAGTAAGAACAAATACTCCTCATGCATATTAAAGCTACACTCTACACCAGCCCACTACATAATTGACTGTGTTACAGCCGGCGCCCTCGCAGACAGACAGTGGAGACCCGTGTTGCCAGGCTGTTGTGTTTGATCTGGATGACTGTGTTGAAACCTCTTAATGCCAGTTTATATAAAATATTCATCTTAATTTTGCAGGCCATGAATCATCAAGGTGTTTCTGGCCCTCCGCCCCCGCTCCTGTCCTGTGGCGGAGCAGACAGCTGTTTGAAATTAGACACCAGATTGTGTTACTTAAACCGCTAGCAGGAGCAACGCTGATCGCTCCCTAACCCGGCGAGCAATCTGTTAGCGTGTTGAATCGTGGGAATGTGATCATGAGTTTGCTGTTGTTGTATTTAAAGCCTGGCCTCCCTCCCAAACTGCTTTAAAATACTGTCTATGTTTGAGTCGTACAGTGATGCTACTCTTTCATACTGGATAGAAAAAAGTCCCTAAATTATTAAACCGACACATTTTATTGGAGGTGGTTTAACAGCAGATTTGTGAAAAATGCACAGTCGGTTTGACTACCTAATGACATTTTGTTGCTTCATCTAATGAGTAAGATGAGTCTGCAGCCATACTAGCCTGCACTCAGGCACAGCTGTGCTTACTGCTAAACACAAACGTCAGCATGCTAACACACTCACAGTCACTGATGGGCAGCAGGTGTTATGCTTTCTATATAAGCCATCTAATTTAGCATGCTAGCATGGTATTATTTGATGATTAGCACTACACACATCTACCACAGAGAATGATGGGGATGTTAGTCCAAAGTACTGAACACATGTTAAGTCGAACTGAATTACATTTCAAGATAATACTTCAAACAATTGAACATACATTTCGCCTAAAACCACAACTGTTAGAGAAATATCACTCATCACCCAACCCAGTCTCACGGCATTTCGTGTTCACCAACACGATTTTTAATCTATTGATTCGTGTTCACCAAGACGATTTTCCCCTTTTTTTCGTGTTGCACAGCACGATTTTAAAAGCAATGTATTTCTATTGGTAGTCTCACGACATTACGTGTTATAGGAAGACCGGAAGCTGTGTGGTTCATAAAAGCATGTTCTTACTCGATATCAAGCCACAATTATTGCTTTTATTTTAAATCGTATAATTTCGGACTTTTGTTGCCGTTTGTGAGGAAAATAAATGGGGCTGAGAGCCTCAGGATACTGAAATCTGTATATATGTAATTTATATATGTGATTTTCTATTACTGATATGTAAAAATGGTCGCCTCTTCAAATGTCCTCATTCCTTTTTACTACAGACTTCCCAGCTAGTGGGGAACGTTCTCACAACGTTACCTACTGGTTCTAATAAGGTTTTAAAGAAACGTTTTAATCTGATGTTCAAAGAACCTTTTTAGGATGTTTATTTTTTCAAATAATGTTCCTATAAGGTTTAAGGTTAACTAAGACATAACATTTTAACTGCAACATTCAGAGGATGTTACACGATAACAAATGAAGAACATTTTCAAAGCAACATTCTGAAAAGATTGTCAGGATGTTATTGAGGCCTGAGAGGACAGAAAGGGTTTTTATAAAATGTTCCTTTAATGTTACATGATAACAAATGAAGAACATTCTCCAAGCAACATTCTGCAAATGTTTTCAGGATGTTATTGAGGCCTCAGATGACAGAAAGTGTTTTATAAAATGTTCCTTCAATGTGATATGTTAACAAAGGTGGAACAATTTGCCTGCAACATTCTAAGGATGTGTTTTGGACGTTGTTGGGGTAACACATTAAAGATGTTCTTTATAAAGCGTTCCCTCAATGTTACATGATAAAAAATAAAGAACATTCTCCAAGCAACATTCTGAAAATATTTTCAGGATGTTATGAGGCCTGAGATGACAGAAAGTGTTTTATAAAATGTTCCTTTAATGTGATAAGTCAGCAAAGGTGGAATGTTTTGCCTGCAACATTCTAAGGATGTGTTTTGTACGTTGTTGGGTAACACATTAAAGATGTTCTTTATAAAACATTCCCTCAATGTTAAATGATAACTAAAGAAGAACATTTTGAAAGCAACATTTGGATAATGTTTTCAGGAGGTTATTATTTTTTTATGAAATGTTCCTGTTATGCGAAATATTAACAGGGTCATGGTCAACGTCAGATTTATATGTAGTGCGCTTTAAAAAACAAACTTGCTGCATTTGTTTGAAAAGGATGTTTAAAAGAAATCTGATGTCACCACATTTTCGTTTTTAGAAAAAAACAAGCACGTAATTCATGATATTGCATGTTTGCGTAGGCATGTCTGAGTTCCCAGCTAGACATTGTTGGTTCTAAAAACATTCTGAGAATGTTACCATTCATTGTTCTAGGAATGGTTTCATCGAGAAGTTTTATTTTGGTTCCTAGAATGTACTTCTGAAAGGTAGGATAACGTTCTCTAAAAACATTCTTAAAATGTTTGGTGATAACATTGTTCCAACATTATACCCCAAGTGTTTTTGTTGTTTATGCACATACGTATCTCTATTGTCATATGGATCGAATAACACTTAGAAAACCAAAGACAGACATATAGAAGAATGGACCGACTATCACTGCCCTTCCCTGAAACCCCTGTTAGTGGGTTAGTGCCCCCCCCCCCCCCCACCTGCCTGCTGGTCTGCTCTACATGGCTGGGAGCAATCTCCAATCAATCACACCTGCAACCTGCTCATCAGCCACATTATGAAAGCCTGCAGCCTGCACTCATTCCCTGCCGGATTGTTGCCGTGAACGGTTTGTTGCGTGCCGCTCTACCTTTTTACCAGCATATTCTTTGACAACTTTGCCTGCTTTTGCCGCACACTCTTTTTTGTGTCTCTCCCAGGAGGAATCCAAGGCCTTCCACACTCCCAAGATCAGCCAGGCTACCCACCCTGGAACAACTGTTTCCCACTGCCGCCATAACCAACCTCCACTCCCAGCTCCCATTTTCTAATAAACAAATGTTACTTTCACCAGCTGATTCCGAGTCATCCTTTTACATGTGTTAATAGTCAAATTCCAATAGTTAAGTAAACTATCATAATCATCCTAATGACCACAGTGGTCAGTCCACTTACCCAGGAATCTTGAGTTGAACAATCACAGGAATATTATGTCTTTATGTTCTAATAATGTAAGCATATTTTAGTAAATTGTTACCACAGAACATTTGCATACTTTTTAAACATAAACCATGTTATCCTTCTCTAAAATAATAACATTCTGGCAACATAAGAAATCTAACTTGCAGCTGAAAATGTTTTAAGAACAGTAGGGCATAATGTTCTAACAATGTCAGCAAAAACATTTTAAAAATGTTTTTAGAGAACGTTATCCTACCTTTCAGAAGAACATTCTCTGAACCAAAATAAAAGCTTCTGCTGAAAACGTTTTAAGAACAGTAGGGCATAATGCTCTAACAATGTTTTCAAAAACATTTTAAGAAGGTTATCACCAAACATTTTAAGAATGTTTTTAGAGAACGTTATCCTACCTTTCAAAAGAACATTCTGGGAACCAAAATAAAAGCTTCTGCTGAAAACGTTTTAAGAATAGTAGGGCATAATGTTCTAACAATGTTATCAAAAACATTTGAAGAAGGTTATCACCAAACCTTTTAAGAATGTTTTTACAGAACGTTATCCTACCTTTCAGAAGAACGTTCTGGGAACCAAACAAAAACTTCCCGCTGAAAACGTTTTAAGAATAGGAGGGCATAATGTTCTAACACTGTTATCACCAAACATTTTAAGAATGTTTTTAGAGAACGTTATCCTACCTTTCAGAAGAACGTTCTGGGAACCAAACAAAAACTTCCCGCTGAAAACCTTCCTAGAACAATGAATGTAACATTCTCAGAATATTTTTAGAACCTAAGATGTCTAGCTGGGTTGGTTACAGTTGTTTGTATAAATCTTTTATTGTGTTTCTATCAATTCTTTATTATTTTTTATTTAACTTATTCCTCGGACTGAACTCTTAATGCTTCTTTCCATATTACTCACTATATTTTTTTAATTGTCACTAATAAAACGAAACAAATACTTAAATTCTGCAATTTCACAATGAATAAAGCTTTATGTTTCTGTCAAAATGTTTTATTTGGTCAATTGATCTATTCAAACCTATTTTATTGTCAAAATAATTTTGCTAATCTTAATCTAATCTATTGGTGAATTCATTAATTTCCTTTGAATTACTTTTTTTTGTACCCCTAATTTTAAATAAACCCTTATTAAGGATGACTTATTACAAAGTGCAACCCTGTTTCAAAGTGTTCAACCATTTTTGGCTCATTTTGTTCCTGAGGTGAGAGTCATTGATCTTTTAACAAATGACAAGTGACCGAGGAATTGTTACTCATTCCTTCATTCCTTGCTCTGTCTATAGGTTAGCATTTGTCAATACTGTGCAATTACACGCAGGATATGATGCAGATAATTCCCAGTAGCTGTCTTAAAATCAATCAGATCACTGAAGCCCAGAGACAATAGTTGTTAAATGACGAGTGAATACTGCGATGTAGTTAGAACGAGCGAAGGCCATGATAGATGGTCTTGTTCTCTAAAGCAGGCAGCAAACAGATTGTGATTAATTCCCTAACAAAGTGATTTGCCGGAAGTAGTAAAAAAAGGGGGAAAAATTGCTGCAGTTACTTTCCCTTTTTTTTTGTTAATGGTGTGTGTGTGTGACAACAGTATATGCGCCTTAATGCATCTTTTCATTTTCTGCCTGCAGAGCTGAGCGGTTGAAATGAAAATCACAAAGACGCACACTCACTCGGGTCTTCTTATCATTTGATTCTCTCATAATGATGTTTAAGAAGAAAAGGAATAAGTGTCCTACACTAACAGCCGGTTTAGCAAGCATTGATTCATAACACATGAAACGGATTACAATAACACATGAGCTAATCAAGACTGGATATTAAGCATTGAATTGAAGAAAAAAAGTAAATTCTTATATATATTTATGTTTTGTTAAATGAACCAAACTTATGTTAACCTCCAGCCCTATTTCTCTTTCCGTCATCCAATGCTCACTCTGATTGTCACAGAAACTGCAAGCTTTGTTTATACCTCTAAATATGTGTGCAAAACATTTTGGTATTGGTGAATGTGGCTTGTTTATCCTTCAAAAGAAACCATTAGTCAAACAAACAAAGAGCGGTATTTGAGCAGACGTTACTGGCAGAAGCATTAAAATCCGCTGCAACTCGCTGCCAGGTTAGTAATTGCTCTTTTTATGGTGGTAATTATTTCCTCTAAGGTGCGCACTGTTGCACACTGCAATTATACATGTGCTGCTATCTCTGTGTGGAAGGGAATGTGGGTGGAGAGATGTGGGAAGTATTCTGAAAAAAATCCTACATTTGTGTGTGGGTGTGGGTGTATGTGTGTGGGATGTGCAGTCATAGAGAGGAAGAACAATTGTAGCTGCTGAGATCTGAATTGATGCTCAGTTTCTATCAAGACAACAAAACAAAAAATATCAAACAACTGCGTCTCCATTGAAACAATATATATATATATTTGTGTAGTCCTGACTCCAGTTAAGTCCACGCTTCAGTAACAAAGCCCTGCTGAAAGGTGTACATAAAGGCAATGTGTAAGCATGATAAGGCCAACAACATACTATTAAGAATTCAGTTTTCGTTTGTCCCCCTGTCCTCTGTCTCCATCTATTTCTTAGTTGTTTTTTTCTCCGTTTACTCCAGACAGTGTGACCTGCAGGACCGGGCTGGAAAATGCCATTACAAAAACACCTCTAACAGATAAGGTCTCCACTGGGAAACAGTGCAATGTTTCCTGATGTCTTTCAGCCACTGAGACGAGGCAGTAGCTTCTAAACAGGAAAACCTTGGTCAGAAATTCATATGGATGATCCTGTAGAAATTTAGCAAAAACAGCAAACAGCAGATTCAGCAGATCTAAGGAGAAGAACTTGTTATTCATTCAAACGTCAAACTCTACCAGTCCAAGCAACTGAACAGTCCAGGTGGGATTCTTTTATTTCTGACAGCATCAATTTATTTATAAATGACCATAACCAGTCATGGATATGTGTCTTACTCAAGTTCAGGGCCTAAAAATAACTAGTGGATTAAAAAAAAACTCAGTTAAAAGGTTAGTTAAAGGACACCATTTTATAGCTAGAGATTGCAATTCCTGAAGAAATTGCTAGTGGGAATGTTTATGCTGAAAAGCTGACACTAAACTGCTATGCTGAAATGTAATGTGTAAGAAGAAAGTGAATAATTTACATTTAGATTTAGATAGAAATGATACATGAACACTGGGGGCTTGAATGTGTGATGAGAAAAGAAAGTAAAAAGGCTTGGAAAAGCAGCAGAATATTTGAACTGCAAACTTTTGAACTTGATGGCGAATGATCTGTCGCCATGCATTTGATGACATCCCATAATACGCTTAGATGCATTGATGGCTGCATCGTTACCAAACCTGTGAAGTTTTGGGCCATTTGGAGCATTTTCATTGAAGTTATGAGAAAACCGTGTTTCGTGGTGAGCATTGTGTTGCCATGGCAACAACATTTGAAGAAGTCTCAAAACTCTCCCGTAGATGTCTTCACGGCTGGACAGCACACATGTGAAGTTTGAGCACTTTTTGAACATTTGAACATAAATCGTCTTTTATGGCGAAGGATGCGTTTCCATGGAAACGGCATATGATGACCCCCCATAATTGACGTAGAGCTGTTGAGGGCTGGACCGTTAACCATTATCTGAAGTCTGGTGCTCTGAGCATGTCAGTTGGAATTATGACATCACCGTGCTCCATGACACAGGTGTTTATATTTGAGCTAACAACGTGTCCAGAGATGAAAGGTTTCCATGGTGATCAGTAATCAGTGAGAGGAGAGCATTTTCATTGTTCTGAATGAGAGATGAACCTCTTACATGTGAACGTTTTGTTGAAGAACCGTAACAGATATCGGTGAAATCTCAAAGCGTGAAGCATGTCATGGAACTTGAGCATCTGAAGTGTACTTTTTGTGTACTTTCAGGTTAATAATGTGGCCTTTTTCGCAGATTAACTAAAGGTGTGCGGCTGCTGTGGTGGGGAAAGGTGAGGCTGGACTTACAATGGGTGTTAATGGAGACATGTTGAACGTTTTTGTCACTTCATGCCCTGAAGAGGCATTTTGTTTAATTATTTTTGCTTAATTTATTTTTTATTTTTCGAGCTACGAGATGTTTTCCTAAATTTCTCATGAAAAATTATGTCTCAGGAATGTAGGGTTTGGGAATTATGGCAGGTTTAAAAGAAAATATGAAAGCAAAATTAAATCTGTCCTCTAGCTGTGACATCACACACTCTAAAATCTGAAGAAGGCCTCTTTACCAAGGTCTGAACAATGTTTAATATGTCTAAAAGTATGAATCAGATTTAAAAGTTGTGTTACACGAATAATGTTACAAAAATGTGTAACATTTTAAAGTTGGAATGAGGTTTGAAGTTGAAGTTGCATGAAGATTGTTCAAGTCTGAAGATTTTCTCCATTGACTTCCATGTTAAAGATTTGATGAATTATGGGCTGTATCTCTGGAATTATGAAAGTTATGAATAAGAAAAGTAATAGCCATCGATTTCCGACCAAGCTGAAAGTTTTGATGTTTGAACGGAGTTTCCGCGATGTGGAATGTGAGCGAAGAAGAGGTGCAAAATAACCCGGCGGAATAATAAAGAATGTCGTGCGTAGCATAACAGATAGTGGGAATGCTGTATCAGCATTCCCACTAAATTAATCCTTTAAAAGCAAATGGATTCACATTTCTGTTTCTAACTCTGATAGAAAATGTATTTGTTCTTGACCTTAATGGATGTGGTCACTCAAAAGTCTCATAATAACTTTTCAACTTTAATTAATTTCAATGGTCTGTGAGAATACCACACTTCTATATCTCCTCTTATTTCAGTTTCCATGCCAAAATCTTTGGAATATAAGATGTTGACTCAGACGATGGGTCTCATTTTGAGCTAATGATGATGAAAAATGATCTGATAATTATTTAAGTTGATTGTAAACTTTTTTTGCTGTAACTATTAGCATCAGGTAATTACTGCATAACCAAATACAAAAAGTTAAGGCTCAAATTTGAAAGTTTAAAAAACACAAAATACAGAATAATAAAATGGAAATTCTTCCAAAATGTTCAACTTGACTATGTGTACCGTACTTAATATTTCTTCCCCTTGCTTCAAAATGCAAAGAGCCACCGCAGGGAATAACTCTATAAGATCCCAATGACATGACTGAACGAATGCTACTGTCATTGTTGACTTTGTCAAATCAACAGTTGGACCCACAGGGCGTCCTATCAATCAGTCGGTGTGGTTGAATGGATGGAAATACGATAATTGTCCCGTCCTCTATCTAGTACAGTATCATAACCTAATTCTGAGAGATATCATCTCCTGTGAAGATTGTTCCTGTCATCACACTGCTCCACATTCCCATTCAGCTGAACTGGAAGCTATATTTATCCTTTTTCCCCCCCGTTAACATTTGGAGGACTTGTAATCATTGTTCAACCTGAGCAGCTGCCAATTAACCCGACTCCCCTCTCCGTTTGACCTCATCAGTGTGGCATTAAACTAGCATGGTCACCAGGGCCCTGTGCCGTTTCACAAAACTGTACATACAGAAAGAGCCTGAGCGAAAGAGGGAAAATTCATGCCAATTTTTGTATCCCATGAAGGAACATATGGGATTTGTGCCTCAGTAAGTTTACAATTGAGCTTGTGAAGTCTCAAGGTAAATCAGCCTTCACTTTAGTTAATTTTTTTATATATATAAGTTTGCTTCAACATCTGCCAGCCTCTCTGCAGCGACCTCTTTCTGTGTGTGTGTGTGTGTGTGTGTGTGTGTGTGTGTGTGTGTGTGTGTGTGTGTGTGTATCTACAAATGTGTGCCGTGCCTGCTGTGCATGTGTGTCAGTGAATTGTAATGCATTAGCTTGCTCTTCCCAGCAGAGTGCCAGTCTAAACTAAGCAGCAAGATGATGATGCTCTCTGTGAGCTGACGCAACCCATTTGGCCAGGAGGGGCTGATCCACACCAGCGCTGCTCATTTACAGTATGGGAGGTGTGTGTGTGTGTGTGTGTGTGTGTGTGTGTGTGTGTGTGTGTGTGTGTGTGTGTGTGTGTGTGTGTGTGTGTGTGTGTGTGTGTGTGTGTGTGTGTGTGTGTGTGTGTGTGTGTTGGTAGAGGGGCAGGGACGTAACCCTTTTTTAATATCTTCCCTCTGGTAGGCACTGCCCGCAAAAAACAACTAGACACAGGAATTGCATGCATCCTTGTTCACACTTTAGGAAATACCCTGTAAATATTATACATTTTTTTCCCGCTGCAAACGCTTTATTAGATACACCTGTATGTTGCAAACCAATATAACAGCCCTGCCATGACATATATCTATACTCAAAATGATTGGTGGCAAATGTGTCAATTTAATGATATGTTAATCTTATGGATACAATTAAAGGTAGTGTTATATTAGACTAAAACTTCAACCTCCGCCTGTGAAAAGTGGAGCCACTTCAGGGGTGCCTTAAACCTGAATTCTCTCTGATAGCCAGCGGAGGGCTCCTCTACTGGTTGCAAAATATGGTCATATTGTATAGAAGTCTATGAGAAAATGAACCTACTTCTCATTTTATTTATCACTTCAGTAAATGCTGTACCCATGAGTTTAGGGTCTCAATGGCTAGTTTTATGTAACATTTAACACAGCATTTTGATGATTTTGTAAATTAAGGTCCTATGGTCCTATTTAAAGTGAAATAGACAATCAAGAAGTGCATGCTGTATGGCATGGCTGCCTTGTAATTGACAGGTTGCCATGTTGTCTGTTCTGGGAGTTCATCCCTTTTTTCTTAATACAATTTTTCATTGTGTTTTCACTTCCTGAGAATTTGGGAAGAAAAACAGGAAACAATGTTTGATGGAGAAAAATAGACAGATTTTAGGATATGGTAAATGTTTAACCATGGTCTTGCAAGATAAATGGAGGCATGCTAAATTTGAATTTGACTACTTTGTTCAGTTTTTGTTTTCACTTTGTCATAAAGTTGTTGATTCACCTACTCTATTGTTATTCATGAGGCTATAGTGTTTAATGTTGTTTTATTTTTAAGTATTATAATGTCAAATGGTTCTAATACTGTACTGAACAAGTCTTCTGCATGACAAAAATGTTGGAACGTGGCCATGTTGTCAGGTTATATTTTTTGTAGTACCAAAGAACTAACAAAATAACAACAGAAAGCAAGTAAATAAAATACTTTATAACTTACAAGCCTCTTTTGCATTATTCCTATCACTGATGCTTGTCCTTTGGATAAGTGGCAATGACTGTTATCACTTGAACTATAAATTGACTGTTTATTTGTGTAATGAGTCTAAACATCCAGTGGAGCAAACTACAGCCTCAGTGAGGCAATATCATTCAGAATCAAGATCAGTGGCCCTGGACCCAAGTTACACCGCCTTCCCTGCTCACATCCCTCCATATTGTTAAGGAACAAGATAAAGAAGGCGATGCAGAGAAACAAAAAGTGTTTGGCCACAGCTCAAGCAGAAGGAAAGCTTCCTATTAGCACTGGAGAGATACAATCCAGGTGGTGAAATCGAATTCCTTAAGGACTCAGGCAGTTTGTTTGTTTCTGCACAGAAAAGCCAACACAGCTCAGGACTATGTGGTTTATTGGACTCAATTCTACTATTTCAATCTTTTCTGTATTAATAATTTAGATATAGAGCACGTTGACATACCAGTTTCCTAATTTTCCTAATCATTTCTTTCGAAGTTTCCTGGGAATAACTGTTATTTAACACTAATTATAAAAGAGACAATAACTTCATTCTAATTATTTTCTAAGCTTAACTAAATGGAGTAATCAGCAGGAAAGCTGAAAGTGTCAAAACTCCAGCCAGGTCCTAGTGTTATTCCTGTTGTTTGCTCTGTGTTTTGTCTTTGCCACCATGCTAACTCGTGTGCAGCTCCAGCCACTCCCTCCTTGCAGTCGCCACTTTCCCGCCTTTTCCATCACCTGCTCCTCATTCTCCCAACCAGTCATCAGATCATATCCACTTATATACTGCCAGATTGTCAGGGATGCTTATGCCTTTTCTTTCTCACAACTTAAACCTGATATTCTGATCCAAGTTGTTGCTGTTCTTTAGATATAATTTGCTTTGGCTTTACTTTTCAATAACTTTGCCTGTTTTTGACTGAGTTCGGATTCAACTGGACTTTTGTCTTAATTTGTCCACCTGTGATTCATGCTTTTTGGGTTTAGGCCTGCTGTTATTTCTCAGCGGTTAAAACATCCCAAAAATGGTAAAGAATATAGTTCAAGATACACAAAGAATGAAATATTATATGATTTACCTGTCTGTAAATAACAACACACTAGATGAGACATTCTACAAAGAAACATACTCCTTTTTCAACAAAATGTTTCACAATAACAACATTTAATTGTTTGTTTATTTTCTACAACTTGCAGTTCTGCACCGTTTTGAACTACACATCTTCATTTCCTGGATTTAAAGTGCTCCTGAATTCCCACTGCATCCACCTTTACACAATCACTGCGAGACTGCTGCTTCATTGTGTTCATAATTGTAATCCCTTGGACGGATGAAAGGGCGAACTATATGCTGGTTAATTAAAACTGCAATCAAATTTACCCCTTAAACCGGCGGCAAAAAGGGACCTCATTCAATTAAATAATGTGTCACTTTCCTTTCAATAACACACAAACAAACAAGTGAGGGGGTTGGAGTCACGTAAATCCACGCACATGTTGATTGCCTTTTACGGCTGGGATTGTTTTAATTTGGTAAACAGTGGCTGAGGTGGCGTTTGAGGTGCCGTGGAGGAGAGTCCGTGGAGCAAAGGGGATTAAAGACCCTTCCACTGGCCTTCTATTGGCACTTGTCATGCACTTAATTTGATGCTGTAATTAACTTTTGAAATCTCAAGGCATTTTGCAGCATGTGTACACAGGATTCTTTGCAGATAAATGCAGTGCGGGGGCTGATAGGACGACGTATAGCTGACTGCTGCAGAAAGCCTTTCCTGTTTATCTCTCCCCACTACAAGAAAGACCATGATCCCGCAGCCCTCTGAGGGCCTAATGGTATACATCCACAGTGTGTGTATGTGTGAGGCTGTTCATTTGTGTGAAAGTAATTATATTGATGGAATACCTTGTGTTTGCAATGTTTTTCTTCCATTTAGAGCCTCACTTTGCACAGAAGATGTTGTCAACATGCTACTTGGTGTTTGCCTGCTTGACTGAGGAAATATAAAACAGTCAAGGAGCTACTTGGATGCAGCCAAGGGTATAAGGTGTTTTTGCAGTTATATACACAGACACACATTAACACGCACTGAACAATGTTTGAACAATGCCAGTGCATACACGCCAAGACACATACATCTGGACACACACACTCATGCAGGTAAATCAGTTCATGCGGAAATCCACAAGGATTTAGCTGACTGATGCAAGGCGACTTTTTCATGAAGGCCAACCAATCAGGCGATAATTGCTTTGAAATTAAGTACCTTCTGTATTTGAATGCTAATTAACTGATGAAAGAATATACTCAATAAGTCATTAACAGAAACTCAAAAGAAATTGTTGACCGAATGAGTGCTTTGGAAAAAAGTTTGATTGTTTAAATGAGAGTAGATAATGAGTAGTCATTGACCTTGATACACAAGTCATTACAGTATAATTGAATTAAATGCAGCCCTGTTTGTTATTTACTGTAGGTGGTTGGCAATTAAATGTAGCTTAGAATCCCATTAAATGAGACAATATAATGTATTTAAACACCGACCTAAAAGCTGCCTTTAATGCTGCAAACGTTTTTTATGTGGATGGTTAATTTCCCATTTTAACCCCGCTGCCCCCCCCCCAACCCCACCCTTCGCTCAGCTGCAGAGCTCTCTGGGTCACTGAAAAACTTCCCAAGTCAGGCTTCCCTCTTTTTGCAGCCTTGAGATAAGACTGCTGTTTGTTCTGTGAACATCCAGCCTCTCCCATAAGTAATATACATTTCTTAGAAAAAAAGAAAAAAACCTTGAATATCATTTGAATATCTTCTTGAGAAAAAGATCCCGTAAATGCATGGAAAGAACCCTTTGAACCGAGAGCAAGGGCACAGTGAAGGGACAACATCCAGATAAATTGGCTCTGGTTTGTGCTAGTCAGTGTGTGTGTAACATTCACATGCACATTATAGGTAAGGTGTCAAAATAGAAGAATGGACAGCACAGGTTTTAAATACAGATGTAATGTATCAGTGCATATAATGCTGCTTTATACCAAAACATCATCAATACTCTTTTAGGGGGGAAATGTTTTTTTTTCTCCACCACATTTAGATGACAGAGAAAGTTACGCGTTTCTTTTCAGAATAAAATTATAGAATACCATAATAGGCAAATCATTGTCAAATATTAAATCAGTTGTTTCAAACAATATTTGAACATGGCCCCTTACATAAAAGCCTTTTCATTAGAAATATCTATCCATTTGCCGGTCACATTTTGTAATTCCCAGAACTATTGGTTTTTGTGTAGCTAATGAAAATATTGGCTAATCATTCCTTTTCTGTGTGCTGCTCACTCTTTTCAGCCCGATTAGCACCTTGAGATGCAAGACTGTTGTTAAGAGACAATATCTACGAGGGATTTTTTAACCCCCAAAAAGTTGTTTACAAGCTAATTTTAAAATAATAAAAAGCTAAATAATTGTCGGACAATGGCGGCTGGGCTTTTGAGTTCCAACACTCATGTGCTTTCACATCAGTTTTATTTAAAACAACTATAATGTCTTGAGGTTGATAACATTGTTTTGACTGTATTTCTGCTAAAGTAATGGGT
The DNA here is from genome assembly GCF_949606895.1 of Notothenia rossii. Classification (NCBI taxonomy): domain Eukaryota; kingdom Metazoa; phylum Chordata; class Actinopteri; order Perciformes; family Nototheniidae; genus Notothenia; species Notothenia rossii. The sequence goes on along the minus strand of NC_136903.1, from coordinate 76,186,284 downwards.
TAAGGCAGTTTTTCCACCACTGTAGACCAGGTACTGAAAGCTGTTTTGTTAGTTTCATAGTCAGTGTTTATACAGTGGTTTTTCTCTGGTTCATAAATGTGTGTGTGTTTGTGTGTTTAAGATGACCGTTATGTCCGCTCCTGATGTTCTTTGGCCCCGTCATTAACCTGGGATTAGCCTGGCAGAAATGGATGTCAGGGGTCAGGGAGTAAGTGAGTGGCCCTGCTGCACTGTGTGGTTCCCAAGCCCTGAATTGAAATGTAATGCTTCCCTCTTATTTCTTAAAAGAAAAAAAATCTCTCCTTACCTCAAGGGTATTTGTGGTACTAAGTGTGTGGATGTGCTTAAGATTTGCTCGAGTGCATAGGTAGTAGTTAAAGTTGTACGTTTCTTTATAATCTTCAAAACGTATTTTTGGGATGTTCATATACGTTTTAAAAGTGCTGCTCAACAAACTCAAACTTTAAACTGAGTTGTGGCCATTTGGCTGCCTCGAGATGTGGGGTTAGGAGCACGTTTGGCTGAAGCTTCTGAAGGGGGCAGAATTTGTTTTATGAGGGTAATTGATGCTTTGCTGCAGGAGAAGAGGGCAAAGCAGGCATGAAATTGTGCAGGGGATCAGATCCGTATCGAAGCATACGGGAGAGCTGAGGGAGAACAACGGAGCCTGGCAGCCCGGGGTGGCTGGATTAGGGTGCCGCTCTGCACTGAGGTACAGTTAAGAGCCAATTTTATTCTCTAGCAACCCAATCAGTGGAAAAGCCCTGTATCCTATTAGAGTCAAGTTTAGGGAGGAGAAGCAGAGCTACTGGGGAACAGCCATTAAGACATTCATATAGCCATCAAAATAGAGAGGGAAAGGCACAAAGAATGGAGAGAGAGAAGTGGAATAAAATGTGAAAACGCAAAAATATATTTGACGAAGAAACTTCACTTAACTTGTCTACATGTAAATGACATCCTAAGAAAGTAAAAGTGATAACTTTGTGCTAACAGTCAGGAGGTCATCCAGCACTAAAGGCTACGAAGATTAAGATCTGAGCAGGCGGTGGGGGTGGTCATTTTACACCTGAATAGCCAGCTGATCTCTCATTGTGCCCAGGTTTACACCGTATGAGCACTAAGCAGGGTCATCGGCCCAATTCCCTCTGTGTATTCTTGTAGCGCTGCAGTGTTATTGTGTTTGCCGCGTGGAGCTTGGCGTTGACAAATGCATAGAGGGCACAGCTCATCAGGATTCCTGAGCTGTGCGTCTGTGAATAAGAAGAGGGAATTGGCTGTCAATCCCTAATTAATAAACTCTGCTCCTCTCCTCCCTCTCTGCTCGCAGTTGTCTGATCAATAACCATTGTACTGCCTCAGATGGGAGCCAATCAGATTTATCTGCTAATATCCTGGGTGATGGCCAGAGCTAGACTGGAGATGACAGTAGGCTCTAAGCCCATTACCCTCTTATTCACTGTTTTAAATTCTGCTATAGTCGCACCCCGTTGCTGTCTCCAGAGTAACACATAGGGGAAAATCTCTTCTCTCTTCGTGGGACAATTCAAGGACAAAGCAGATGGAAAACGTATGAGTGTCTCTTTATTTCAGCTTGTTTTCTGTGCAGGGATATATTTTTAAACACGCATGCAGATGTAAACATTTCTGTTTCAATATATTTGCAAGTTTAAACTACCGACTTGTTTTCCATGTACAAACAGGATTATATGGTGATCAATCCACTCCCTGTCTCCTCTTCTGAACCTGTAATCAATGCCTCCATCTCTTCTAAAAATGACACAGCATTATAAAACAAGCTGATTAATTTCTAATTTCTCATCCTGTTATAATTCTTGATGTTCTTCCCTTAATCTTCAGCACAGTCTGAACCAGTCTGTGTCCACATCCTGTTCATCTCTCTGCCACATTTGACAGCAGGACGGATATTCCCCGTTACTCACAGTGATATAGTGTCGATGAATAAAATCAGCCTCACTTACTGTTGCAAAAGCACCACTGAGAAACACAGATGGAAAACATCACATTTAAAACCAGCACTGGTCCTCACAACAGTTTCCATCCTGGTGTCATTTAGAGAGTGGATTCAACCTTAGCTCTCAGGTCAAGCCGTTGCTAAAATAAATGATGTTCAAACATTGAAAACATCTGATAAAAAATGTGTAGTCATGTTCAGTGAGAGTAAAACTGTAAATATGTAGTTAAGCCTTCTCCCGTTGCTCCACTCACTAAAAGCGACTCAATGCAAGATTGAGTATTTTTTTCAAAATGAGGGTTTGCTACACTATTATTGCAATTCACTTACAAGTCTTACAGTATAAACCACTGCTAAACGTATGGACAGGTGTAACGTTACATGTGCCTTAGATATGATAACATTACTTATGATCAAAAACAAGCAAGTTTGATCACACAGACGCACATCAAGCAAGTGCAAAAACACAAGAAGCAGAGATGAGATTCAAGGCAGAGATATCACAGGACATCAGTCGGAAACTCAAAGAATACTCCTCAAAGAAATATCCAGTTTCCTCAAAACCAACTTTAGTTCAATTGTAAAAACTCAACTCACAGCTTCAAAGAATATAATTAAATTGTAATTTTTGAGGTCAAGCTTATACACATAAAAAACACATTATGCTCTTCTTTATGAAGGGTACGCTTAAGTTATTCCAAGGTCAAAGTTTAGTTGAAGTCCGCATTGCTCACCAAAGTATCATAAAGCAAAGAAAACCATTTGGGCCACAGAATGGGGATGACAAATACACCAATCTCTCTATGGCAAGACAGTGTCAGAATGATCATTTGAAGGTTAAGTTGTTACACAATGTTGCTTGTTCCTTGCACTCCACCAATTCTACATTTGAAGTTCACTTATCGTGTCTACTCTTCCTGTGAATAAAATATGTGAAATGTCTTCTTTTTCTCTTGAACGACCTTTAAAATCTGAAAGAATAAATAACCCTTAATACGATATATTATGAAGTACGCAATCAAGATTATACCAAAAATCTTGGTATAGCTGAATAAAAGGCTACCCTGCTTGAAGAATATTTACCAGGCTCTGCAAGAGTAAGATTATAAAACAATCTGAGGTACTGGATAATGACCTTTTCTCTCTTGAATTGCCTCGAATAAGGTACTGCATGGACACACCACGCAATCTTCTACCCTCAGGCCACTAGGATCCCAAATAAGGTCACTGCCTTACTTTATTACAGGTATTCACATGTTGACTGTTTAACTATACTAATGAAAGACGGAAAAAACACACAACAAAAATAGCAGTTTATAAAAATAAATGTGTATAGAGTCATGGGCGAGTGGGTCGGTCTGCACTGCCCTCTCAGTTTTGTTGTTCCTCGTCATCTATTTTGTGACCCATTTACTTTACCCAGTTTCTTTTAAAGTCCTCCTCTCTGTTTCCCAGCTTATAGTTGATTCTCTCTATTTTCTTTGATCTATTCTACTGTCAGTTTCCAGGTGCATTGAAGGTGGTTTAACGTCCAGCCAATTTTGTGTGATGTGTCTAAATGCGGCATGCATATCATTGTATACAGATATTTATCTCCTACCCTTTCTTATGGGACAGTACCTAATATCACATTGGATGGTTTTTATTTAAATGAGAATATTTGTGACTTTCTTCCGAACTAGACAGAAATGTTAAGTGCAAATGTAAGTATTTTGCAATTCATCGTTAAAAAATAGCTTTCCAGTGTTTATTGTTTTTGAATGAGCTTTGTTCCCCGGTTAACAGATTTGTGTCCGATCCTTTTTTGGATTTATTTAATCACATTTCTTATTATATCTGTTGTATCTTTGCCTTTTCTTTGAACTAAAGTATGGAGAAATGCTCCAAATTATATAAGTTTACTCCATTGTTTGTCCATTCGATATTTATATACTTGAGTAGCATGGTAATAGATCATCAAATCTGGACCTACGGTTAGCATTTTCCTTTTAGATTTCAGATATAATAGGAAATCAATGTATTCCATCTTTTAAAAATGACTAAGACATTCTTACAACCAGGGCCCCTTATTGTCTCAGCAATGTGCCATTCTTGCTATCGGCATTGTAGGCCTACTCACAAGTAATTTGCTGAGATCTGGGAAGGCAGTAACAATGCTAAAAGAAAATTCAAATAAACACAACATCAATTGGCAGGTTTTACACAATCTCTCGTGTCAGCCAAACATAAATACTGATGAGAATATGAAACTGATGACCTTGTTCAACTTTAACCTAAATGTTGCAGTTGCGCACACATAATTGTTTTACTTTGCAAAGATTCTGGCAATTAATGTGCCCTCATTTCTGTTTTTCCTCAAAATACAGTAGTTAAGATAATGAAGTTTAACTGTTGGCTGTTTTAGCCTATAGCAGCAAAACCATTATGTTCTGAGATCTTATTGACTTCAGTAAGTATGTTGTCAATATATAACCAATAGGGAAATAAATTAAATCCCATTAAAACAATTTAATCTTAATTTGCCGACCGAAAGGACTCTTGTGAAGCTGTTGCCGCGTTCATTTTCTTCAGGTGGCCCAGACACTGGAGTTTTTGATAAGTGCTCTTCAACCACAATCATTATTCTTGTTCAATGGAGTTGAACTGAATTATCACAACATCCGAGGAGGGATTTGAATTGAAGGGGTGCCTTTGTCAATGCTCTACCACCCAAACAAACGTGTTGTTTGTGCCCTCCTGCAGAGCAAGCTTTCCCTAATGTTATCTCTGCTGATCACTTGGGGACGATTATAGAGGCCAGCCTGCAGTGCAACAGTTGCTGCACACAAATCCTGAGTGTGAAGGTAAGATTGACTCAAGAATGATAGTGCCCTCAACAATCACCTTTCATATGTTGCATTGTTAGAAACTATCTGCAGGATCACATCCTGTCAATCTGGGATTATTCTGCATCTGCTAAAGTGACATTTTGGGAGATTGTGTGAAGTGTGTGAATTATAGAAGTGGTTGCTCGTATGTGTATTTTATTCCTTACAAAGCTATTCCAGCTGGCACATACATTACTAAGACATATTTTTTGTATTTAGACAGTCTTTATGGGGTTAAGAGCTCAGATACACATTGAAAAAAAGAATAATTCCCCCATGCACAGACGCACTCACATGCACGGGGAGCCACATTAATCTGTTTTTTGATACAGGTCTTAATCTCCCCTCTTCTACTCCACTGACAGGCCCCGCCTACAAATTCAGTAGGCAGGATATTCATGAAGAGAATCAAACAGGCAAAGCATGCATCACAAAACCTGTTTATTTTGTTTTGTAACCATAGTGCCCATGCATGTGTGCAAAAGGACAGGTGTTAGAAACATGTTCTGAGCCCTAGACTGGAAATGATGTCCGCTTGACTGGCATTGCACTATTACTGTATACATTTGTCACGATGGACAGTTTGATATATTCATGTTAAAATTGAAATTGTCTGGTTTGCTGTTTTTTCAAATTTGACCGAGATTGTATTCATAAATAAATGTTCTCCAAATCAAATCGTATGCAATTTAACTGAATGTTTGATCTGATTTTTTTGCTGCTGTTGGCTTCCTGCGTGTCGGCCCAGAATTGTGCAAACGAAGCAGACTTTGACGTTGATCCAAAATGTAAAAGCCTGATGATTTGCTACTAATAGCCATGAAGGGATTGCTGAGGCCTGTTTACTTGTGTGCAGATGTCTTGATTACTCAGCCATTAGATTAATTGCGATAAGCTTTACCATGCTGCTCATAGACCCTGCATATCCCATGTAGAAATAATCAGCGATTAGTGGTGCAAGGTTAATACAACATCCTGCAGAGGCCAGCGAAGGCGGACAGCCCAGCAGTCCAGAGGCAAATCCAGGGGTGAAAGAAGACACCCGCCATAAAAACTGCAGTGAATCATGTCTTCAGCCTCATGGGACCATCGGACCATGTCCTGGCACTGATAGTTTGACAGATGATACATCACCATCAACTGCAAGATCTATTGTTATGACAGCAGGAATGATGGTATCATACCGCAGTAATATCCACTATCTGACAAGCACACAGATATGCACAGACGCACACACAAGCGTACTGTAACTGCAAATACACACTCGCTGTCGGACAAATGATAAATTCTTTATTTTTCTCATAAACATTCTGGCAGATCACAGATTAAATAAAGTTTTGTTTTCATTGTTAAAAAATACAATAAGTCACAGTTTGCAGGGCTGATTTCTATCACTGTTTTTGAAGTATTGCTCTTTTACCACTAGATGTCTCACTCCATGCTTGTTTTTAGGCCACACTCCTGCACACACAAACAGTCACATGCAGAGTGCACATGGTGTGTTTAATATGACCAGCCGAGCCACTCTCCACATGCGTTGCGGTCTCCTCTGGGAGAACAGGAAAGCATCTGCCTCCCTCTGACTGTCTAACACATTTCTGGGAAAATAGCCCAAACCTGCGGCTCAAGAGGAGGGAGTGAAAACAGACACATACACAAATAGATATACACACCCATATGCTTGAACAAAAACAACAATAATTTGTGCAAATATGTGTTTGCACACTAATTTCCACTGAATATTATAGAGGATTTGATGGGATTGCTGCATATAATACTGCTTATCTCTACAAGTTGGAAGTGAATACTGATAATACCGATGTATATGTAGGCTACCTCTCTAAGCCAAGGAAATAATAAGTAATTTATATAAAAAACATTAAATGTAATAAGAGAAGACATTGCTGGCTTCATTGTATTGTTCTTCATGGTGCCCATTGAACCATTGATAATTTTTCAAATTACAAATTGTTGGTATTTTATGAACAAAAACATTTATAGATTCATTTAAAAAAAGAGTCAACCATTACAATCAATAATTGCGATAAATAGGTAGCAGCCTTAGTCAATGTACAAGTGGTAGACAATGGATGACATTTTACAAGGGTACATAACATGGTTAAAAAAAAGACACCATTAGCATTTAGCAGTACCCTTATGAGTCCATATGAGTTAAATTATTTCAATGTTACTGATCATATGGTAAATAGTGACATTGTTTTTTATTGCTAATACTGTACTATGACATTACATATGTATGTTTATAGCTATCTGTAGGCCCACACGTGTGTATGTCATCAATGTTTGTTGTGACTGCATGGGATTGTTGGAGGAGCTTGTGACCTAAGATGTTCATTGTCATAACCACACTGTAGCTATGCACACATGCCAAAAAAGCCTTGAAACCATAGACTGTATATATAAAGCTTGAAACTTTGAAACAAGTGTTTATGTCATCAATGTTTGTTGTGACTGCATGGGATCCTATATTGAGAGGCCTTTGTTAAGCTCTGTACCAGCTAAACTTTAACAATGGTCATTATTTTAAACTGTTAATGTTGTTCCCTGTCACAAACAGATAGTTTTGAGAGATTTGAGTTGCACCAAAACATTAATCTAAAGTCATTGCTATAGTTGTTTGTGGGCTTGTGATCATGGTTCAAACCATTTCTGTGACTCATCAGATTTTATGACCCAAATCTAAAGTTCAGTTATTTTGCCAGGATAACAGTTTTTTTTCTTCTTCCCAGTCTAATCTATTTTATTTATGTCTAATTTAACAACATCTAATTACAAATAATAAATAAAAGATGATAAAATAGGAAAAATATGAATATAAATGGGGTCAAGGGGAACTTTATTTTAATGAGTGTAACCAAAAATATTATCATTATGGTACACTATTTGGAGAACGGTGACCCTATGAGGTCAGACAGGGTCACACATTTTAGAACTTTATTACACACTGCAGTGTTTCTCTGTCTGTAGGACAGAGGTGAGAGAAGTAGGGGAGACCAGGGACAGTTGTAACACTTTTTGGGGTTTCCCCAATAAGTAAAAAACCATTTACACTAGGATAGCCATTTTTCTATAGTATACATTTTCAACGTGTCAACTACTGAAACAATGTATTTAAGATGTTTTTATGAAATAAGCACAGGTTGGAATTTTTTAATTTTTTAAAACCTCAGCTGTTACAACCGTCCCTGTGTACGGTTGTAACACATGCCAGGGACGGATGTAACATGTTAATAACGATTACCTTTTTTCACACTACATGACAAAAAAGCTAGTAAAAGGCTGCGAGTGGAGGAGAGGATGCCACAGTTGGTGTTGGAGCTGCACTGGTAGAAGGCTCTGGTGGTGGGCGGTCTGTGACTTGGGATGGCGCAAAGTCGATGTCACTGAAAATATGTCTATTAAAAGGCCAAATTCCAGTGCACGCGAACCCTGCCTGGATATTTGATGGCGTTGCAGCCAGAGGAAGGGCACTCTTCACAATGCCCGGCAGATCATAAATGTTCATTGTGGCTCCTGGATGAGTTTTCATCCAGTTGTCACAGCGGCTGTTAATGTGCTTCTTCAGTGGCCCATATACAGTGCGATCTAAGGGCTGTAGTTTATGAGAACAGTGTGGAGGAAAAGAGAGGAGGATGATCCCATGGCTCCTGCAAAAATGAATCCCTTCCACAGAAAGGTGGGAGGAATGATTGTCCAGAACCACCAGCACTTTTGACTCCTGTGAGCTCTTGGTATGGGTCTGGAAGTGCTTGAAGACCAAAAAGTCTTCCTCTTGCATCCACCCAGACCCACCTCACACAGGGACAATGCACACCAATCAACAATATTTAACCATTCGAGCAAATGAGCCATCATTGTAAATGTGCCATGTTACAACCGTCCCAGGACCACCAGTAATTTTTCACCCCCTGTGAAAGTGCCTGATTGCTAGCTTGACCCATATTTAGCTAGTTATATTTGTAGCTTACAAAACAGTGATTCTAATAATACTAGTTTGGATTCCTAGACATTTGACCTCAAGACAGTATCCAAAAAATACATTATATAATTGTTGTTAATATTTTACCTCAGAAACACACTTTGCTGATATCTTTCGCGAGAGATTTAAACATGGCTCCTTTTTTTCACAGCAACCTTTCCATCTAACTGAGCATGTGCAGAGTGAGTTTCATACTGAGTCTAGCTTGTTTGTGATTGGAGATATTGAAGGTGTTACAACCGTCCCGTCTTACAACTGTCCCCGGTCTCCCTACTCAGATCTTGTACTTAAATAAAAGTAGAAGTACCAGAGTGTAGGAATACTCTGTAAGTAAAAGTCCTGCATTCTCAAGTAAAAGTACAAAAATATTAGCTTCAAATTATACTTAAAGTACCAAAAGTAAAAGTATTCCTTATGCAAATTGGCCCATTTTAGAATAATATATTATACATTTGATTATAATTACCGAAAGCTGGTAAAGGTGCAGCTAGTTTTAATTACTTTGTAGGCCTATGCTGCAGGGTATTGTAATTTAACTTCAGATGTAACTAAAGTCTTATTTAAGTGTTGATTATATTTCACTTCATTCATCACAATCTGCAAAGTAACTTAAGGTATTAAAGTAAAGTAGTGGAGAAAAAGTACACCATTTATGTGACACAATTATAGTGTACAGTACTGTACTAGAGTAGAAGTACAAAGTACCATAAAATGAAAATACTTAAGTACCTCAAAATTGTACTTAAGTACACAACTTGAGTAAATGTACTTAGTTACTTCACACCACTGCGGTAGGATCATTACATAGATGTTCAATAGGTTGTATTGTCATATTGAACTAGTAAAACGTGACCAAATCTGAGGGATAAAAACATTTTCCGGCCTGAACGTGCCCTACGTCAAACTACGTAGATCCTGATTGGACGAGCCTGATGTACCTGACGTTAACGCAAAGTCCCCAAAACAAACGTTAGTGACGTTTAACAGTTAGCTAACGGTTCAACATTAACCTGTGTTTGTGTTAACCAGTATTTTCCATATGAACACGGAATAACTCTGTGTATTGATGAAATAAATCAGTTTTACAACCTATCTCAGCAGAGGTAATGGAAACAAAACTACATTCCCCCAGGTGACCGGAAACACGATTTAACAAGATTGGTGCAGGGTGTGCTGAATGGGTAAGTAACCAACGTGAGCTAACGCTAACGCTAACTGTTTGCGGAACAATGATATGTCACGGTTTTATACATGTATGTCTGTTAGCTTATTTAACAGATGGTTTGTCTCTCAATTTGGCAACTATGTAAGTTTTTTAGTTATTCACATTAAATAGTATCAAAACTCCTGATAATAAAGACCGAGAAACTTCCCTGACAATTTCGGTGGTTTCAATTGAGAACAAATGGAGCGTTATTTAATTTTTATTTTAAGGCTAGAACTTATTACTGTTGACGTTGGTGAATAAAAAAACGTAATATGTGATTTGAACGTGATTAAATATTGAAATTGATTATGAAAATGCATCACATTTAGTCCTTATCAAAACTATAAACGATCTTCAAACTACCTGTTTGGCAGAGCAACCATTATTCCTTATTTTTTGTGTATTGTTCCAATACATCTTTCCTGCAGTTGTGCAAGTTGTGTGTATTTGTACCATGGCCCATCTACATAGGAGCAGATGTTGCAGTTAAATGTGCCATTGATTCTTTGTGTTTAATTAAAGTTAAACTCAACCTATAAATAAGCCATACATTACTTGTACATATAAGGGAAGTTCCTTTTTGATGCAGTGTTGACCTCCAAAGGTAATCACTATCATATCAAAACCCTATTTAAAAGCTTAGAGTGACTGCTGTGTATTGCATCCCATAGCTACAGGATAAATGCTCCCTCTTCACAGCCTGAGAGGTCAGCTGTTGTCACACAAGGTGATCGGATGTTTTTAAAGGCTTCACTTTGGTCCTTCCTCTCACTAAAGGCCACCCCTTTCCCCATGTATTCTCTTTCTCACTCTCTCTGTCTGTCTATGGTTGTAAAATTGTGCCAGTTTGAGTACAGCTGTGTGTGTTTATGCATCCGTCAGAGTGTGACTGTGGAGAATAAGCTCCAGAATGTGTGTTATCTATTAATTCCTTCATTAAGCCCTTATCACAAGTTTTAATGCCAATTAAGATGTGCTTTAATGTGACGGCAGGGCGGGCAAGCGACTATGCACTTCTCACTCCACAGTGACAAGAGAAGGAGAGTATAGACCACGTTCAGACAGGACCACCCGCTCGCCTTATCAAGCCACTAAAGGCGCCACAGGCCTGTTAGTTTTGCCTCTTTAATGCTGCCACTGCTTAATAAGCTCTATTATTGCGACACTTAATACTTCACTCACCGCAAATGTATTGAGGGACAATCAAATGGTTCTGCCACTGTGGAGCAGCTTTAAGTTATTCAGGCTTGTTTGACCTAAGTTCAATCCATTTCAGATCACTTTATTCCATCTCATGTTTGAAGCAGTATGATTGTTTCTCAACAAAGGTGTTCCAAAAGAGGCATACTGCGTTTAGCTTGAACTAGGAGAGTTTATAATCATTGTGAGGGGCAGAAATGACCCACTCGGCTGCATGAAGTAAGACATGTGGAGGTCAACCAGGAGTTTTTACTCACAGGAGAGTTCTTATAGATTCATGAGCACAAAGCTACCTACAGACAAGTGCCTGCTGTGTACCTAACATATGGAGCAAGACAAAACTTTTTAGCAAACACACTCGGGGTCACAATGAACACTTTTGTGTGAATTATAATTAGATTGACAGATCTGCAATATGCAGACGAAGCAGATGGCTCATGGACAGTGGAAAGGCGGGGGCTGTTGTGAGCCGACGGACTACAGGTCTGTTGTTATAGCAGCTGGCTGACAACTCTGGGATGCTGTGTGTCAGCATGGGGGGGGGGGGGGAAGAAAGAGACAGACAGTTTAATTTGAGGATGGAGGGACCTAACTTTATATTATCAGTAAGACTTGAGCTCAAATGATGATTCAATATGGAAGATATTAAATGTTTACATGTATTTTTGTTAATTGCATTATTGGTCATTCACATAATTTAGCTCTGATCGTGAAATTATGAATTACAAAAAAAGATACCGTTAAAAATATACACAGATGTGTCTGATTTATTTCAATACATATCAGACCATATACTACACATCTGACCATGCTATGCCCATAATCAGTCAAAATTAGGTTTAATAGCCTAGTTTAGCGTTGGTGTAACATGCTCATGCTAACTTACATTTTAAAACTGATGTTGATTTGACCTTGCCGTGAAGAAAAATGAAATCCTATAAGAGCTTTCTTCAGAGTGTTAACTTCATCTCCTCTCTCCTCTCCCTGTGTGGCACTGATGTCTCATTCCTCCCCTCTATTCTCCACTCTCTATCCTACTCAATCCCAGCTTTGATGTATGCATGAGGGAGGATTTCCTGAAGACCAAAGAGGCCATTACCCAGGGGCCATTAGGCCTCTAGTAGAGCATGTCAATGAGTGCCGAGTCTTGCTCTGTTTTCACATGCAGCCACTTTACCATGTGGGTAGGATTGAGGGAGATTCTCTAGGGATGATAAAGCATAGCCTTAAATGTATATATTTCATCACAAATATCAGCATTCTTATCAGATCACCACTGTTTAGTGTATCGTGCTGTAACTTACACTATAGTGGTTATTTTCTTACTGTTGCATGTGAGGAGGTCAGGTCATTAATTGGTGCTGTTGTTCTTTCATGCAGACTAAGAGCGAGGGGAGTGAGTCATCATCAATCAGGATGAAACGCTCTGACATTTGAGCATGAAATTCCCAGAGTGTCTTGCGGCCCAACGTCGCTGGGTATGTTTGTATATTACAGTAAAGGAGGTATGCAGAGCACTGTGGTCGGAATGAGATATTTTTTGTTGATATTCGCAAAGCACTGAGGTCATGGTTGGTAATATTACACAGAAAATAACGAGGGCTGTACGGCAGACAAATATTTATCTAAACATGTAGGGCTGTGTGTTATTTAGATTGGATCTTTCTGTTGTGGTGAGTGGATGAAACTAAAGAGGTGATAAGCTGTGAGGTGAGCAGGGAGTAAGCTGAAAAGGACACAGAGGGAAGATAACCTTGATTGCTGGAATCACTTTGCCGATCTCTTCAATATATCCCTGTAGAGGACGAGAGCGCTGACTCTTCTCTGCTGTGTTTTAATAAAAGAAATGCCCTCATAGAAAGTGCGTGGTAAATGAGTGACGGTATATCATGCTCGTGTTTTTACAGAGAGCACTTGAGAGGATCATTGAAGTTCGCTGAGAGCGTCGGGACTCTCTCTCAAGGGCAGCTGGCTCTGTCATCTGCGCGGAATGCGACGCGCAGTCCTTCTCTAATCACAAATATCAAATCTTAGCATTCAGCATGCTGACTACACTAGGTTTTACAGAGTGTGAAGCCTCACTTTTCCGCCCAGCACAGCAAAAATACCAGCATACGGGCCACTGAAAGAGACAGAGGAGGAGGTAAGGGAGGGAGAGAAAGATGGATAAGGTGGAGGAAAAGGAAGATAAGCGGGCAGTGTGTGTGTTTGTGTCTGGATGTGTGTGGTGCGCCTTTTACTAGTCACTTCCTCTGGGCCTGGAGACAGGGGAAACAAGGAATGATTAATTTTACTCCACCCTACGTGGCCTCTGTCTGGGGGAGCAGTCCCAGAAAGTCTGATACAGAACAGCGAGGCCTGTTTCTTCCTTTTTAAACTCCCTGGATCAATAACAGATTGGCAGGTCAATCTCTTCAGGAGAAACTGCACGGCCAATGAGAGAGACCCTGAGCAGCTGCGACCCTCCTCTTGTCTGCCTTTCTCAACGTTTGGAGCTTGAGGTCATTGATCTGTGTGTTTTCACTGAGCGGATCCCTTAGCTGGCCTTATCGATTAGCTTTAATAAAGAGTAGATTCTCTATAAGCATCACAGCGTGTTCAATGAGATCCATGGCCCCAGGGTGCCATTCACCTCTTTCATCTGCCACTCTCCTGCACACAACCGTCAACACACACATTCAGGCAGGTGCATTTGAATTTGCATTTAAGACCATACTGTAGAAATGATTGCGTAAATTGGGTGCCGATCATCTCTTGGTCCTAGCAATTGCAGCACACCCAGAGGCATCCCATTTCAGAGAAACCTCTCTACCCCCCGATGTTTTGTTTTCACACACAGAACTCCTCTCTCCTCTTTACATTAGAGAAAACGACACATTTGTGCATTAGCTCAATATTTAATTTGCATTTGTTTTCATTTCTCCAGGCCCCATGAGCCAGGTGAAGTGAGATACTTATTTCCTAATTTATGTTTGAATGGAAGGAGGGAACCAGGAGGGGCTGTGAGTCAGCAGGCATATTTACTGTGAGTCAGCCATCCTGCATCACTCTAACAGTATCTGTTTGTTGTTATCTTTAATGTCATGATGGGAAGTGTGGTACAGTAAATGAATGTGCGTGAGTGGCCATCAATTATTGTTATTTTTCTCCACGTAGGGAATAATTATAAATCAAGACTGCTTCTCTGCCACAGATATGTTTGGAGGGTAGAATGAGGGGGGGTTTCTTGCTCAATATGTCTTAAAGAATAGTAGCATTTGGTCATGAAAGCAGATTTTTTTCCCCCGGAGAAACAAGCGTAGATATTTGTTCTGACTGAATGATCCGTGACATCTATGTACATAAGCAGGGGGCCGCTGTTATAGCTCTTCATCCCTGCCATCAGGTGGGCTTTCCGCTCCTGCTGAGGTCTGTGCCCCGCAGTGTGTCCTTTCTACCAAAACAGCCCCGTCTTCCCTGTCAGAGAGGAGACAGAAATGCTGTGCAGCAACCCTGCCGACTGCTGTGTGGCTTTCTGTAGCAGAGCACCTGCGTGTCCCCTGCTGAATGACCGAGCCAAGGACAACAGCGACTGGCTGTCTCAACCCGTGTCCACCAAATGACCCGAGAGATGCAGGACTCACCAAAGACTGTCATGAACCTCGGCGTTGACTTGGAGGTCAGCGGAAGAAGCGTTTAGCCCATCTTCCGTGCAAAGGACCATTGTGACAGAAACACACCTGGGTTAGATCATTTGAAAAGCAATAACCCTTCATTGTGAGTTTGCTGCCGCATGGATGAACCTGACATTTTTTTTTGGTTTTGGTGCAAATGTGTCAAACCTGCTGTGTCCTACAATTGAAATGGGCTGACCAGAGAGCAAACAGCAGAGCAGGAAAAGATAATAAGACGGGGACAGGTGCACACACAGAGACAAACATACATGCACACCACAACCTAATGTATGCGCACAAACACACTCACACTCACACAGCTGATAGAGGGAGATATTCACTTCTCCGGGCGGTAACTTCATGCTGGATTAGATTTACTCTGATGTGTCAGTGCATCTCTCCTCTTTGTTTACCTTTCAAATGAATGAAAATACCTGACCTATGTCCACAGGAAAACTTGCCCAACTAAAACATGTCTTGTTACCAAGTTTCTGATTATTCGGAGGCTCCTAGTTACAAGAAATAAGTAAACATGCCCTGCCCTGCTGTAATGTTACATTTCATAACACTTTAAGCCCCCCGTGTAGATAGTATGTTACTATGTTGGCATGAAACGATCGTAAGGTGTTTCCAAAAATGATGTGATTCTTACATTCATTCAAATGGTCATCCACTGGACCAGATGGTCTAATAAGTAGAACACACCTATTTGGAGAAGAGCCCTAAGGTGAATATTTACACTCCAGTTTATACAATCCCGACCTCCCATTCCCCTAATTATCAAAAAATAAAGCCTGGATTCCTACTCATAATCCTGAGTTTTTGAAGGACACACAATGCTCGATAGTGGACATGAGGAGGAAAGGAGGTGGCCTGATGCGCGCCCCCGTATGTCGCACAGGAATTGGCTGAAGATGCAGGAATGACCGCTTGTCCCAACAGCTGAGTCAAGAGCAACAGATAGGATGAATAAAAACAGGAAGTCTCGCAATTTGAGCTTCAAAATAAAACGTCAGGTTAAAGAAAGTCATTGAACTAATCCAAGGATGTTATGCCAAATACTGTATGTGCCCAAAAGTTTAAATATTGTAAGACCGTAGCCATATTCTCAAGGGACCCTATGTTTTGGGATGAAAATGTGTCTACCTCTGATGACTTAAGATAATTGTCATGTAGTGTTATACTTAAAGCTTTTTACTGAAAATATAACAGTGACATGTGGTATCTAACTCATTTCTGCCTGCACTCTCCCCTCCCTCTAATGCTTATCGTCCTTAAAACAATAAATGGTTTTATTTTGAAAACCCAGATTGAAACACTCAATTCCTATGTTGGCCAGCTTCGCTGTATGGATGTAACATTGGAGAGAGTGGGAGAGAAAAGGAGCAAATGTGCGGCGGCGGAGTGGGAGGGAGGACAGTGAGTGCGCAAATAGGCAAGCAGGCACATCAGCAGCAGCGGCACAGCATCGTCCTGATCCTGATCTCCTGGGTCTTCAGCTGCCAATCCTCTCTGCGCGTCTCTGCTTGAGGTTTCACTGCCGGCTGAAGTGTCCAGAAGCCTCTGCCAACCATCAGCTCCCACCAAACACTTTCTCTGGAGCGCGGTTATTCTTAGCTCAGCGGCGAGAGACTGTCCTTCCGGTCCTTCTCTTATTTATCCCAGTTTCTTGAATATTTAATGGAAAATGGCGATCTGCGCGCAGTCGTACGGTGTTTTCTGTCTCTTCGCAATCCAAACTGTACTTATCATATGCGTCTCCACGCCGACGGACGGGACCCACCTCTTCCCCCAGCACTACACGTAAGTACCCTGCACCGTTTTGGGGGATACACCGGGGTGCGGAGCGCGGAACTAGGACAGGTGGCCCCGCAGAGCCTGCACATGCAGCGGCGTTTACCTCGGAGCGAGAGGAGCTGTGCCCCTGATGTTCAAACACAGAAGACATAGTCTCTGATGTCGCGTTATGAATCTCGCTCTCATAAAGCCCGTGTTGTTATTGTTTTTGTGATGGCTGTGGCATTTAATACCCAAAGCCCTATTCAATTCGTCAACATGGGAACAGGCTACAAGGAGCATACACAGGTGCCACTGGCGAATAAACCAAGCGAACAATAATGTCTTTGAACAGTCATAGGGATAGAAATAAAAATGATGATAATAATACTCGACGTGTTGTTTCCCTGTCGCTGCATGGGGGAGAATATCCCATTTACGCATGAAAGATAGGTTGAGCTACAAAGAGGCTTGTCTAAAAAGTCCTCCACTGGATGCACACGCACCGTGAATATAATCTTGTCTATCCCACAGCAGGGTGCACTGGTGTTTTTATAGGATGAGTTTGATTCAGAGACTAAACCAATTAGTTAATGCAGCAGGAGCGCCAGGTCTTTAAGCCTTCGGATGAAGGTCCTGTATTTAAAGTCGATCCTCACCAAACTTCAAATCAACTTGTTTAGAGTCTGTTCGTGGGACCTATGGAGCGATATAGCTCACATACTGATTTCTGGTAATTTTACAATGATCTCAAAGACATTCGTATTGTAGAAATACTTATTGCCAATGCCAGTATCCCCGTGTTGTTTTATCCATGTGACCGCAGGCAGAGAAAGTAGCTGAGCACCCAGCTGTGTGTAAACTATCGTTGGTCTCAGCGGGTAGCCTACACCTGTTGGGAAATAGTGTTGCCATTATACATATTTTAATTTAAAAGGTTATGTCTACTAAAATACCAACAACATAATAGTTTCCCCTTGAATGACACACGGAGGCAGACCAAAACATCATCGTCAGCACGAGCACTACTCACAATATTTAGCATCGGCGAACTATTATAACATTAATCTGCCTTTTTTCCTATTTTTTAAAGGCACCGTTCATTCGTTTGAAATTATTTTATAATATGTTTGTATACATTATGAATGCTTTAGGGTGCAACAGTTCCTCACTACTCCATGACGTGATAATCTGATGCGGACATAGCCTGTAGTTATTAGTCAGGTTCACAGAAAAGGAGAATCTAAATAATTCCTCTATGATTTATCCACTGGCTGATCTCTTTGTTATTCCTGATGGCCAAGGTGACTTTCAAAGGAAAATCACTTATGTTATATCATTGCTCAATGACTTAAAAGGACAATTAGCTGCATCATTGATTTGATCACTTGAGCGCCATAAAGGAAAGTATGGATGGTTTCACTAACAAATTCCCATATGAAATTATATTTATTGTATTGAAATATATTTTTAGAATGTATCCCTGTAGTAAATGATTAAAATGGCCTTGTTTGTAATATTTCCTCCAAATACATCTCAAGTCACTTTATTTGAGATTAATAATTGTAAACCATTGTAAAATCAATGTTATTCTCATTAGATAAATTAATAGTCTAAAGCCTGTTGATCTATTTACCCTGTATTATAGTCAGCCATCTCCTGTTTTTCAATTGTGTTTGTGTCATCCACATCACTTTGCTATTTGTTAGAATTTCCCTGTTTCGTAAACGAAGCGTATGGGGAGCGGCTGTGGCCACTGCGTGTGTAGAAAGGCATGACACACACACACACACACACACACACACACACACACACACACACACACACACACACACACACCGGTTGGAGCATGTGTGTGTACCTGAGTAAATGTGTCCATAAGCCAGGGCAGAATGTAATCTTTATTTTTAATGTAGCTATTGGATTGCAGTGTGTGTGTGTGTATAGTATTGTGTATGTGGCAGTAGAAGATGTTTGCATTCGGGAAATGATTTCCATATTTCTAAATTATGTGGAGGAAACATGTTTCTATAACTGCTATCTAACTGTACACTATTCTTAAAGTATTTAAAAAATATCATTACTAAGCAGAGTCTATATACAGTTCAGAGCCTTTCCCTCCAATTTTATTTATTTCCCAACATACAAAAATAGTTACCTTTTTTGCCCTAGAGATATTTCAGCATTGCATTTGGATCCATTTCAGCAGAATGAACATGGTGATGATGTATATCTGACACACAGGTCATCCGCCAAAACTCATTACATTACATGTTACCCATTATGTTAACCATACATAAATCATAATGCAAAACAAATAAATAAAAATCACTGGAGGCACATAGTAAAGTTTTAATACTATGTTAGAAGAAGAGCCAGAGAGCATCAGTGGTCTTTCATATAGTGTTCATTGAAAGTTTTTAAGAGAGATCACTGCTTTCAAAACATGGGGTCTCTAAGCATTCATTAAAAATCAGGCCTCAGTAGTGGACATCATTTATTTATCAACCATCTCCTCCTATAATCGCTGAATGCCGAGTTCTGCACATTTGGGAGTGTGAAATATTTTTCTCCTTTGATTTACAATTAGTCCAGCATTAATCTCAAGTCGATATATGACGTTTTACATAACAGCATTAAAAGATTTTGGGGCAACTGTGGTTTTTCCTGATTCTGATCTGTTTTGGAAAGGCTAACATTTTGACTTCTGCTGGCTGTCACTGGATAGGTATACTGTGCATTTAAGTGGTTTATTGATTAAACTTGATGTACATAATGAAATGGATTTAGAAAATGCAAACACCAGGAACAAAGAGTGACAAGGCAAATTTGTGCAAAGCGTGTCTGTACAGCCTGTACATGTGTAAATGTAATACACTTATGCTAAAGCAACATTAATAATCTTCATCACCATATTGTGTAACAGTTTGCACTTGCCAACAACTTTTTAAAGATTATTGGCTTGCTCAAAAACTCAATCTCCTTAAACCCTAAATGTAGAAATGTTTACAGTCTGGTACAAAAAACGATTTTGGTCTCTGAACCTCAACCAATTGTATACAACTCAGTTTTTAAATTATATTAGGGCTTAAGGGTATGCATAATTAAGGGAGTGGTCACATTGAGTGACAGGTGGGTTTCCTCACAGCTCACCTGGGTTTGCCTCAGCTCCACCTCTTTGAACATTTTGGATTAGGCGGAGTCAGCACTGCCAACATGACGATGGCCACACCACTCACTTATGGCTTCATAACTGCTGTCAGGAATCCTATAGATGACGTCATGGAGACTCTATCCAAATGTTAGACACCATGTAGTTGTAGCAGAGTAAACTGAACAGGCTTTACAAATAATTTCCTCAACCATCAAGCCACATTATAGACAACATCATCCGTCCTCAGTTTAGATTTAATGTGGCATGAAAACAGTTACCCCATTATCAATTCAATCTGATTGGTTTGGTCAAAGTTGTGCTGCTTGACTTCACCACGATTACTCATCCCAACGGTATATGTGCATTTACATATACTTACAATAAAAAACATAATGTAGGACCCCCTTTCTGCATGTCATTCTATCATATTTTAATGATGATATTCTGTGTATTGTGTGTGTGTGTGTGTGTGTGTGTGTGTTTAGACTAATGAAGTTGCGTAAGAAGTCTGCCTGGCTTGGGGCAGAGGTAATGTCCCTCACTGTTAGTATCACTGCTCAGCTTTGCTCTCACTGTAAGCTTGTTTTCATTTCGTATTGAGGTGACCTTTTCATATTCAGAAGCTCTCCCCAGCGGTCCCTCTCTGCATCGTCCTGTTTGAGGCCTTCTTGCTTGCCTCTACCCTATAAACACAGCCTGTGTGTGCACTTGCCTGGCGTGTTTGCTCTGCTGTTACTCTCCTGATGAGCCCCAGCTCTGGCTTTCTGAATAAGGCGAGCCCTGTCACCAGTTGCACGATTTGTACAATTTAATAAATCTGTCTTCCCTCTTGTCTTCTGAGCAAATCTGACATTTAAGGATGACATTTCTTTCAGTCATCATATTAAAAGACAAACGACTGTTGTGTTGTTGATGCTAGTGATTAGCTATCTGCAGGCTGCTGAATGGAAAAGGTTGGCATGAAGTCAGTGTTCGGCTTTCAAATTTGTGACGGAATTTATATATCTGATTGCTGAAAGACAAGCTTTCCTTATGTTTTCTTTTTTGTGACACTTTCTCGTGGCCATGCACATGGATTGTTCATCTTGTATCCAGGTATCCAAGACATTTTGTGCAAATCTTGATCCCTTAAGGCATTTGTTGCTTGCTGGGAGTTCTGCAGTGATGAGCCCTAGCCGTTTGATCTCTTGATTCCAAACTTGGCTCTGCCTTACGCAGATCAGCTCCTGCTTAGGGTGCGTTTCTGTCAGACTTGAGCAGTTTTTATCGCAGAGCAACTGATCCCAGCCCAGCCAAGTCAGGCATGTTCGCTGCGAGTCCTGCCAGGGCTGACCAGATGTATGATGATGACGAACCCAGACAGTAGGTGTGGTTGGACAGGGATGTTACAATGTTACAATAGAGATGCACAGAGATATGGGGAGACTCTTTCTGACACTAACTACCGCTTTCACTCACATCCAATGGCAGAGAAACAAATGCTGACGATATGTTCAGGTAATCAAGGCATGAAGATTTAAAGTGTCTCATTTTATTTTCCAGAATGATTCACTGGGCAGGACGCATCGAGAAGGAGCTGGAAAAGGTTCTGCAGCACGTCACCGGAACTCAGCAGATGAGATCGGTAAGTTGACGTCACGTTTGCATGTGACGCAGCATTTTTTACTGCATTATTAATAAGTGAGTTTTCACAACATAAGCTCCCATGTGTGTCTGTGGGGTAATGGGTTTGAATGAGCACTATTTTGATCTATAAAAAAATTACGTTTTAGGACTTAAGTGTATTCTATGTGATCATTTAGAAATCAGAAATCAATGTACTTTTCCCCCATTGTAAATCAGTTTGTTCGTTTAAAGAATTGTCTTGATTATTGATTTTCCATTTGATTGACCTTCTTCAATCATGTAAACATTTAAATTTGATCAGTGAAGATACACTAGACGAAAGGTATTTTTAGCTAATGAACACACTGGTTTAAAGAAGATTTTAAATGTATGACTCTAAATGATACATTTAGTGTAATGTGGTGTTGATTGTTTGCGTCTGTGTCCTGGTATGAGGCTGTGTGTAACACGTGTCTGTGTGTGGTAGAGCAGATGGTCGAGCAGAGTGTGATTGACACTCTTTCATCATATTTCCGCCGTGTGCGCATGTTCAACGTGCTTCCAGGGTTTGTAATGCACCCTGAGATAAATGCTTCATTATTGCTGTTTGGGTGAGTGTGATTCATCCAGCCAGTAGGTGCCTGTGGCGGCTTTGA
This sequence comes from Notothenia rossii, assembly GCF_949606895.1. Taxonomy (NCBI): domain Eukaryota; kingdom Metazoa; phylum Chordata; class Actinopteri; order Perciformes; family Nototheniidae; genus Notothenia; species Notothenia rossii. The sequence continues at coordinate 76,164,191 of NC_136903.1, read as the reverse complement.
TGCTAGCAGTAACAGGGGTTAGTGTGATAGCTGTTAGTGTGCTGGCGACATTGATGGATCCCAGAGAGCAGGAAGTGAGTTGACAGCGATCGTGCTGGAGTAAAGGTTAGTGACCAGTGGTGGGTATCAGCAGACACTCAGACTGCACGACAGAGATGGGTTGATATTTTTGTTTTTTGCACTCGTCCAGTGTAAACAAATCAATCAACAGAGAATGTTTACCCATCAAAATATTTGCCTTTCAGAGTTGTGTCAGTAATGTTTCAGTATTCCCACTGAGCAATGTGGACTTTTAAATGACTTCTAACGCAATGTTACAGTTTTTTAAAGTATCTTCTGAATGTAATTTCACCAACTTTGAAAAACTATTTTGATTTACGCTTGGTAACAATACATTTTAAGAGTTTATTCAGGGTTTAAGAGCGTAACAGGTGTATTGTCTCTCATATAGCCAACACTTGGAGAGGTGTGGTTTTTTCTACTCTACTTATGTTTAATTCACTTTGCATATATTTTGGTAGTGATCATTCTCATATTAAGGGACTGCAACTTTTTTTCTGTTTCCAATTACTCTGATTCTTCTTTTCTTGATACACTAATTATCATATTTTATAAAATGCTAGAAAATAGGGAAAATAGTATCAGAAATTCCTGAAGCCCAATTGCTGCCATCAGATTGCTTGCTGTGTCTCACCAACAGTAAAAAAAAAAAAAAAAGCATATATATTACATTTATTATGACATAAGACAAGGAAAATGATCAAATACTGGTAAGCCTGAACTTTGAAATGTTTGGTATTTTTGCTTGAAAAAAGTGTCTGATTCAATCCTGCCAGTGGAGTAATTTAATAGCTATGTTATTACTGTATGTATGGATTACATATATGTTATGGTGTCTCTTAGCTGCTTGTGGTAAAACTTGGATGTACTTAGCTGAATAATCTTGAGTAAACTAAGGTTGAGAGTTGATGTTGACATGATGTTAAGTACTAATTGAGTCTACATGTTGCTGGAGTCTGCTCTCTGAGCCAAACCCAGTCAAGTCATTAGCACTAAATAGTATTACGTTCATCCCAGTTATGTCTCGTGCAGGATGCCCATATGGCTGTGTGCATGTGCGTGCATGTGTGTGCTGGCCTGACAGTGTGCGCAGAGCGGGTGTGAGAGAACATTTATCATGGCCCCAAACAGGAGTCGTCACAGGGTGTGCTAAATGGCCCAGCATGCCTAGAAAAGCCATTTTCTAAATGGATGCCTCTCTCTATACGTGTATCTGATAGAAATCTTCCCAGGGCTATGCCGGCTGGTAACAAGATTGCCTCCCTCTGCGCCCCCCTTCCTCTTCATGCACAGTTTATTCTCACAGACAAAAAAAAATGTAAAGTGTGTGCAAATTATTTTGGAGTTTGTCTTACATGGAAAGAGACGGGGAAGTACGTTTATTATAATGTGGTCTGTTCAGTTCCTCTTGTAGAGATTGCATTTTTTCTGACAAGCAAGGTAGGAGCTGAACTGAAAGGCCAAGACAGAGCCGCACAAAAATAGATGAATATGTTTGGAATTGTTCAACTTAAGAAACAACACATACAATGTTTTGATGTGTTTTACTTTGAGGCCTCTCAAAAAATAAATAAAACTCAAGGTATTAAAATGTTAAAATCACATTCTTATATATTCTGCCCCGGGTTTGGTCAAGATGTTATTCTTCCCTGGGGAGTGAAAGGAAGATAGAGTGAGTGATGTATCGGAGGAGTTGAAACTTTCCAATGGAAGAGTGTGGTGTGCGGATAGACAAGGAGAGTGGGCGGCATTCAGAGCGGAGGAAGGAGGGGGGGCTTCGAGAGGGATAGGATGAAGTACGGCTTGACAATTAAGATGGATGTTCAGGCGGTTTTGTGTGTGTATATTTAGAGTCAAACTACTTAAGATGGATGAAATGATCGAGAAGAAGGACGGGAATTTGTACATTTAAATGTGAGCAGACGGATGCTGTTTATAGTCCTTATCCTCCTCATTATCCTGTGTGCTGCTGCGTTTGATGTGTTGCAGTACGTGGTGATGAGAGGCGGCGGTGGACACTGGCATTGTTTTCTTATCCTCAGGCTTATTCAGAACAGTTTTAATAGGCACACGTGAGCAGCGGCCTACACCCACATACTGTCATTACAGCGATTTGATGATTTATCAAAGATACAGGCAGATATTATTACTATGTACATATTTAGACACCAGGGGCCGTATTCACAAAGCATTTTATCTTACCGCTAGGAGTGCTCCTAACTCGCGCTAAAACATTTTAGGTAGGAGTTTTTTCTTAAAAGTTATTCACAAAGCCGCTGAGACCTACTCATACTAAGGATAAATCACTAAGAGTGAACTAAGAGTGACGCGCCGTTGCTATGGATTACGTTGATTCTCGTGCATGAGTTTAGAAGCGGTCAGTAAGGTGATTGGTTGTTCACAGCAGGCGGTCTCGGTGAAACTCATCGGCAACATCCCACAAACGAGCCCACTAAATCACCGAAAAACAAGGAAATAGCCTAGGCTAGAAATGTATTCCTATCAAATAGTTATGGACAGTGCAGTTAGCAGAATACACGCATGATGACAAGTTTGTGCAGACCACGATAATGACGTTGTATATGCACGTTAAAGAGAGAGAACAAACAATAAAAATACGTAAATTGCATTAAATCAAGGAGGCAATTAAAAGCACCCTGCAAACTATTATCCAATGAGCATATTTCCAGCACTTAAACTCTTTCAATAACAGCCCATACCTCCGTTCAAGTCCCCCTATCATGATGAATGAAAACAATCTGCGTGTTGATGGAATGTACTTTCTTTCTATTGACGAACACGTCCTCATCTTTTGATGGCGCAATTATTTTCATGTGCGTCCCGTCAATAGCACCGACCGCACCGGGCATACCTGCAATTGCCATGAAGTTGGCTTTGATCCTGTGTAGTTGTTGATTGTCCAAAGGCAACCGGATAAACTGTCCGGTGATATGTGGTATAGAGAGTGTGTTGATGGTTTGGTTTATGGCACGGCTGATTGATGGTTGCGATATTCCTAAATCGTCGGCATTGCAAAGTTGCATTTTCCCTGTTGATAAATATCGTAGTGTTGCCAAACATTTTATTTCCGGACTAATCGGGTTATTCCTGTTAGTCGGGGATGTTATTGCATCCCGCACTAATTCCACAACAAGTTTGATACCCTCACGATTTATCCTATATCTCTTGATCAATTCACAGTCTTCCATTGTCTCCAAAACATTTCGTCTCGCAGCCATTTTCAGATTCTTTGTGAATAGGTCTTACTGAGTTAGGAGTCCTCTCGAGGACTTTTAAGCTCTCCTAAACTTAGGTGCTACTTTTAGGCCTAAAATACTTTGTGAATTGCTCTTAGTGAATAAAATTAGGAGTCCTAAATTTAAGACTGACACGCCCATTATTTTTAGGAGTTTCTCCTAAATTCGCCAGTTAGGAGCTACTTTTAGCCCTAAGATCCTTTGTGAATACGGCCCCAGGTGGTCACATGTTCACTTTACCTACTGTAGCTTATTAATAATAATAAAAATGCTCTTCTTCCCGTGGTGGAACATGTGTTCGGATAGTAAAAGTAGCAGATTCTTTTTGTCAGTTTTATCAGCTAAATCTATTGAATGTTATAAAAGTAAAACTACTCATTATTGAGCAGAACAGCTCCTGTAACTGGTAAATGAATTTAATGAAACTATTACATTCCCACGTCAGTTGCATTTTGCTGTTGTACTGTATCTGGTCAAAGTGGAGCTAGTTTAAAATTCTTACCTTCTACAGGTGGTAGTTAGTCCAGTGGTTTCCAACATCAGGTTCAGGCCTCCGCCATTGCGTCACAAGATACATTTGAAGGGTCATGTGATGATTAAAGGTGTTCCTTGAGATATTGGATAAGATGACCTTTTTCGGACATGACATTCGTTTAAAGGTGGGGTAGGTAAGTTTGGAATGGAATGCTCTTAACATCCCGATAGCAATGAATATCTTAAGTGCTTTGACAAAACATCCATTAAAAAATCTCATCCGGCCCGGCTAAAATAACTGGATGGCCTACCTGCCTGTCAGCCTTCCATCTGTGCACAAACTTATCTCGTGCCCTCATTGGTCAGGTGTGTGTTGGAGGAGGGGCTCTGTGAGGAAGCGGCAGATTTTTTCCAGCTGTGTATTTTCAAATTCTAGCGCACTCGAGCTGGTTTCTCCAAAATGACCTACCCCACCTTTAAATGATCACACTAAAGTTTAAAGGGGAAATCTCTTTATGCTGGAACAACTAAAAGCCTCTTAGACATTTGAAAAATGACATGCTGCTTTTATGTAGAGTCATAAGCCAGAAGGTCTTGGGACCTGTGTTTTAATTTTTAACAATACATTTAAGTAGGGTGGTAGGATAAGAAAAATGAAGGAATGATCTGAAGTTTAACACAAGTGAAGCCTCCTTTTCTACAGCATGATACGACACAAAACAATTGTTTTGTTTGTTTTTTCCATTGAAAGTTGTGGACAGTACCTCTTTTTTAGCTCCATCTCGGTTGCGTTTCCAAGAATGCTTAACCAATACTAGAAGGCTAAGGGAAAACACTGCAGACCATGGTTTGGTCAAGTATGTAATGTAATGTAATTCACAGGGTAGTATCGTCATTAGAAAATGAAATGAAAAAGCACCTGGTACCATAGGTGAGTTAACTAGAGCCATCAGGATGCAGTGGAGATTATGCACCAAATGTTCTAACTTGCAAAGAGCTCAGCTTCAATTAAGCAGGCTTCTCATATGGCGATGCCATGCAACATATGTTGAACTCTTTCTAATTAATTTCAATAAGAAGAGTCTAATCAGCATGAATAATTGAGCCTGGTGCACATGACTGCTCCTGAACCCCCGCCTCAGACCGACACTCTGACGATCTGTCTGCCGAGCCTCCACACCCTCTGCTTCTGCTGTTTGCTGCCCTTGATTACTGGAAACCTGAGAATGATGCCCACCCAGATCAATATACCCTCACATAAAGCAGGGAGGGATAGCCTGAGTGCATATTAACAGAGTTTTCATCTTTTACTCGACCAGGTATGTTTTTTTGCTCTTCCTCTTTCGCTTTTGCCCTTCACTCTGTGTGGTCAACACACACCAGGCGGCCTGCCGACCTCCTGCTGGCTGCAGGTTTATCTCGCTTCAACACAGACCTCCTTACCTCCAGTGCTGCTAGTGTGCATGCTCATGAATGTGTTTGTCTGCAGGAAGTTTTTTTTCACATTTACTTCCCTGAAGCCTCTGGTTCAATTTGAACCCTTATGACATGACGGAGATGTTGTATGCATGCGGAACACAATTCCAAAATTCTCTCGTACTTCTGCAAACCTCCTCCTGCTTCTTAGAAAAAGAAGGTTGCTCTCGGCCAAAACAGCCAGCCCCAAAAAACGGATATCTCTACAAAGTGCACTGCTGGATTTACTCACTATCGCTGACTACAGACATTTCCAATAATCTGTCTCAAATGCCCAGCGCTACACCAGACATCACCCCTGCTCTCACTCCACAAACCCCCCCCTCACTTTGTAGAGCTGATGTCAGCTTCACCCCCCCTCTCTCTGTTTGCTGATCCATGAGTGATGATAGTGTAAGGGCTGATCAGGGACCATTTGTTTCGTGATTTAAAAGCCCCTTCCACGTGCAGACAGTTTACAGGAAGAGTTGAACGTCCCTCCTCCCAACACAAGAAGTTACCTTTAAAGGAGAGAGAGCTCCTCTCCCCCTCCCCCCCCCCCCCCCTCCCCTTCATCTTCTGGCCTGGACCTTACACAACAGCAGCTTGTTATCTGGCTGTGTGAAACATCACAGGCTATTTCTGCCGGATAGATAGTTTACTCTACGGCTCCGGTTTCTTTCCTGCCGGCTCATCTTAAGTGTCCCTCTGTCATTGTGTAGCACACATTAACACATGGCTCGGTTTACCCTTATTGAAACATAATTACTAGTATTTTAGCACATCGACTGCAGTAACCACCAACTAATACCAACAAAACAGTGTTGCCTTTTAAGCGTAGCTGTTTACTTGTAGATACAGATTTCTTTCAAAAAATAATGTATGCATCTGTAACCTTTACAATCTGTTGTTGATCATGTGCATCAAGGCACTTGATATACAACTCTTGAAGCATAATTTCCACACAAACACTTCAATTATAACTGATTAAAATGTGTCAGATTATGCGGTTATTTGCTAGGTTAGGTCTGAGGTTGTTTGGAGAAAACAAAAAAAAGTTTTAAAAAAGTGTCTTAATCCTGAGCTGTACAGCAGAAATATGACATTCATTTTACAAAGTAATCTAGCACCAAATGGGCTTGCATGTATTTGCCAACACAAATCCTTCCAAGATAACACCACTGTGTGTTTTTCGCAGAATTGCCTAACACAGTCTGAACATGACTTAAGAATAGTCAGCTCTAATTGTGATTCGAACATCTGTCTAGCTTTCTATCCATTTGTCTGTTTTCATGATGGAACTGTCCAATAAACCTTGCTGCAAACTAATGCAGACTTCTCATGAGCCATTCAAAGTAAACAGGTTGATCAGGGCCATGAGATCTTTGACATGGTCTCTTACTGTAGCTAGCAACTTTTCTTTTGTTTGTTACCCTTGCTCATATTTCTCTGTTTGTGTGTCAACTGTATTCACCCCAAACAAAAACACAAACAAAATGACTGTGTTCATTTGAGGCTCATAATCCCAGTGGTAATCTGACCGTTATGCAGGTTAAGAGCTGGTCAGCATTACTCCAAGGCCCAGACTCCCCCGGGCTGAAAGGAGAGCAGAAACGTATGCTATTTGTTTTTTTCACTTTTCTTTTATTGGTTTTCTGACACCGGGGAAGGTTACACGGATTCTTCAGCTCCCCGGGTTGATGACCTGCCACTTGTGTGCGGTGTTTAAATAAATGAAAATACATATATCTGCAGAGTGCAGCCCTGCATGCAGATATCCCCGCGTTGGTGTTAGAAGGAATTACTTAAAAAAGCGTAGCTTTAAAAATGCGATGGTATAGAAAAAGTAGACCCAGATCATACATTGTCAGTGCCTTGTCTCCAGTTTATTCTGTTTGTTTTTTTATTTGTTTCCATAATTGTTACTGATATTTTGCCCAACACATAGAGAAGTTTTGTGGTGCTTAACCATCTCAAAACATACACATTTGTAACAGATTAATTTTTTTATTTAAATCTGCTAATCTTATAAAGACTCATATTTCTCAACAATCCCAAACAAATAATTGATGTAGGTATGGTTCTGTTAATTTGCTAATATATCATATTTTATTTTGAAACTGTCAGAAAATGTCTGTTGCTAAATCTGTATATGATCTCTTTGGTCAAAAATAACATTAAATAGTATTGTGCAAACGTAAATGAAACATCACATCATGACGTGTTCAAATGTATATCTTAAAATGTTGTTTTTGGCAGGACACAGCTGAAGGAGATAATTTAACATAAAAGTGATATTGGTTGAATTATGACCTATAAAACTTCCACAACACTAGCTTTTTTTGTTTTCTTTTAGTTTTTTATTATTATTGTGCTATCAATTTGAGTACCCGGAATCCTGGATTCACTATTGGAATCAACCACTTAATGTCTGGTATCGTGACCACATTATTCCTAGGCGTACGTGCCTTGAAACAAATCGTTTGTTTTTGCCTTCCAGGATTTCGCTGCTCAGTCTGAGTAAGGTCTGCTGCCTAAAATCAATAATGAAGGCTTTATAGACACAGTGCTACATGGTGCCTTGTGCTCGCTTTGTGTGCAGAGTTTAACATCTTCCCTGGACACATTTTAAAACATTTTGCAGTATATCACAGGGCATGTGCTTGTTCATTCCAGTGAAGTGAATTACCAGGATGGAGCTGTAAAGGCCCACTGGAGGAAAACAACCCCTTTAGTGTCAGCACTGAACAAACGGAGATGGTCGGAGTGTCTGAATCTCGTTGACATTCGCTGTGGTGCATTCGCTGGTTGAATTTGAATACCTAATTGTTGTTTGATCATTTCAAACAAAGCAAAAAAAAAGCAGATGCTTTCATGCTACTAGTGGCTTTTTGGGAAGGAAAGAAAGCCTTGCACTTGTTTAAAGAAAGACAATATAGCATTATGTGTCAAAATAGGATTAGAGGTCTGCTAAAGCTCCAGCCCTGTCAAAGGAAGATGCTTTATTGTGCCTACGCTGCAAATCTTTTCTCCTTGTCTCTGTACACTTTTATTTGCAGAGCGTGTGTGCGCAGGCTTGTGTAATTTTCAGTCGTCTTCTGTTTGATGTTTCAGAGAGCACATGCACATGTCTTTGGTACTATCTGTGCTTGACAGAGAGAGAAAAAAGCAGGTACAGTTCCCTGAGTGGGTTGCACTGGTAATGTGGAGTGGCGTGATGCCCTAGAAAATTCCAGGTGTGAAGTGCTTTATTCATTCCACTGCAGAGGGAGTGCTTCTCTGTGTGAAGTGGTAGGTGCACCGTTTATTTTCCATTGTGAGCAAAATGTGTGTGTGTTTTTTTTTTTTTTTTACGACTGTTTGTGTGCGCTCGTGAGAGAGTTATGGTCTCCGAGGTTCTGTCCTCTTCTTCTTCTCTTCCTCCTCCACCTGCACTGGTCTTTGATTGCTTGGTCACACTTCTGAATAACTTTAATTGGCTTGCCTCAGCAGTGGGTGGTTTTCAAACGCCAAGGTACTCTGGAAGTCCTAGAAAAAGCTTTTTCATGTTTGATCATGTAGGCAGTAAGGACTCTCTACTGCCATCCGAGAGAGGGGTCTTCAGAAACCACCTACATCTATTTATTTCTGCAGATAGTAATGTCTTCTGCCTTGTTCTCGTTAAAACCAGGAGGAGCAGCTCCCCCTCTCTCTACAGTCTATCCTCCCTCTTCTTTGGCTTCCAACTACACTCTCTACCTTGGCCCTTTTCCCGGGAGTTCATTGTTTGATGGGATTTGTGCTCTACCACTACAATTGTTTGGTACACATAAAGCAGTGCATCTGCATTCATGCTCACATATATTTGCAAATATAAACAGTTCATCCATTCGGTATACCAACCGTATTCTCAAAATTAACATTTATATTAAACAGATTTTCAACAGCTGAAAAGTTTTAAGAAATATTTTTTAAAATAATAACAATGACTAGTTGAATTCACAATTAAAGCATGATTTAATGATTTCATTGTAATGTTTAAACATGCAAACCATTTGGTTAATGTTGAGGAAAATATTATGGTCTTGGGTTAAAAGTTAAAAGTACATTTAAACACAAGACAGGCGGTGTAGTCCCTGAACCAGAGTGCCCCTTGTTTTCTGAACCTAACCACACACAGGACTCAGGATGTGAACTTCCACATCTACCTCCCTGCAAAATCACGTGTGGTACAAGACAAAAGCCGTTTACTTGAAGACAACAAAACACATTGCCAGTGAACATGCATTAATCCAGCCATTAACTGGGTTTCCTTCAAAACAGACCAAACTAAACTGGTTGTACAGAATCCTATTTTCAGTTGAAATACACATCTAATGCATAAACGTACAGGAAATACTTTTTGAATTAATTCCAGTACATTGTTCTGATGCAATCACAAGGATATGTCACCCCGTTGCTCTTTCACCTTCCAAACTTGATAACCTAAGATATAACATTAATGCAGGCAGGTATACAATATTGGTGGAGCTAAAGCAGGGTATACGGAGAGCCTGAAACTCACCCTCACACGTTAGATCGATTAGAGCCAAAGAGAGCACCATTACCTTCTGTATGTGTTATTTCACAGTCAAATTGAAAGATAATGAAAAATGTTTCCAATCCCCCGACCAATATTATAGTTTACTTTGATGAGTATACAAGTGACAAACAGTGACAAACTGTTAAGGAACGTTCCCTCGGTCCAGCATGCTGTTAATGCTGCAGTGTTATTTTAATAAGAGCTTCACTTTCAAATAGATTTAAAAGTGTGCTAACACAAAACAAATCAATGATTAATGGTTATATAAGCTCAATGTTTACATTCATGGAATAGTTGGCTCTGTATAATTGGCCAGACTTCTAACTTAACAGCTTGTAAACTGAAATCCACGTACAGCGTTTGTTTATTTAGATTTCTGGCACTCAGACTGACTTCTTGTTTACTTTATTTGTCATTTGAGCTGTGGTGGTCCATTGCTTCAGTTATATATGACATTGATGTTTATATTAGCAATAGCTCTATAATTACTGTCACGCAGAATGCATTTGTAAATAACACAGTCAGTCTAATGAAGTCACGCTAAATGCATATTGAAATTAATAACTTTAAAGGTGTAATTTAGAAGACTGCGGAATTGTAGGAATGCGTAAATCAATCACGGGTTGGTGATTTTTGTTGTTGCTATTTTACAGACTACTGAGAACTGAAATAATCTGATATGTTCAAATTTCCGTCTGACTTTTATTGCTGTAAGGCTGCAGAATCTGCTTTACATAGGTATTGTGTGTGTAAGCCAGCAGTCTGTGTTTGCCTACAGGCAGCTTAGCTTGCATTGTCGTGTGGATGGCATGTGAGTGAAAATCCTGAAGGGAGCAATGGATTAAAGACTCCCTGACACACTAAAGTTGAGTTTGCACTGGTGTTTTTGGCACTTTACAGTATGTGATACGAGCTGAGGTATATCCTGTGTTTGGACTTCATGTGGTTGCCAGAGTTTTCCCTTGAGTTTTTCGGTGTGATGATTTCAACACGTGTCTATGCGCGCACGGCCGTGTATGTGGGCACAGGAGTGTGTTTGTGTGAACTGTGGACCATCAGCCCATTTCACACACAGACAGACATCAAAGGCAGTTTGAATTAACCCTGCGTGTCGGGGCCACTCGGCATGCCATCCTCAATTTCACATCTCTGCCGCTCCAGCAGCACCAAACTTACATGTCCATTTATATTGAAATGAACGGTTGGAGTTTTGCCATGCACCGAATCGCCATCCCTCGCTGAGAAAAAGATAAAACATCAAAAGAGCAGAAATATTCCGATGTGTTTGCATGTGGTGAAGCTGTGAGTGTCGTCGGAGGTGTAGTCGAAGGTGTTCTGTGTCTCTGAGAAAGTGTGGGCAAAGTGCAGGAATCATCTTCTTCTCTTTAAAACAGGTCAATTGTGTTTCCATCACAGCCCTCTTGCAAAAGCCAGCTCCCCTTCTTCATGATTAGACACTGCAGAAATGATGTCATGGTCTCATATACACACACACACACACACACACACACACACACACACACACACACACACACACACACACACACACACACACACACACACACACACACACACACACACACACACACACACACACACACACACACACACACACACAGGTTCACACATCAAAGCATATGTGCCTCACCTCTTTTAACTCACTTTTAAATCCATAACAGGAAGCGGTGGCCTCACTATAATGTTTGCGTATGTGTCCAAAATGTGGTTTTAGATTGTTTTGACTGGATAACATTACCTTTCCCTTTACCTCCAAACACCCATTTTCACCTCACCCTGGCAGCTAATTTAATTTGATATTGTATTTATTGATCTGGCCAACTTCAATTTCCTGCAGCGGCATGATACCGTTGTACAATGAAAGCGATAATGTAGAGGAACAGGCGGCGATGGCGATGCTGGAGATGGAGATGAAGGACGTGATGATGATGATCATTTCTGCGCGTGATTGTGATTGCGAAGAGTCGTACGCTGATTAGAGCGTTGTCTGGAGAAGGCTGGTGTCGCTTGCTGTGTTGGTGAAGCCATCAGCTGCACTGTGTATTTTTAATATCTACTAGCCATCAGTACGCCGCCATGACAGCTAATCAGTAAACACATTCATATCTCATTAATCTGGCCTCTCCCCTCTCCTCCTCCCGCGATGGCCCCTTATTGTCTCTAGAGGTTGTTCAGTAATCTGGTGAGACCTTCCCCCATCCCACTGTGTTACCTTCACCCCCCCACACACACGCACACGCTCTTATGCTTAAAAGTACTATAGCAGGAAGTATTTTCTCATCGTTATTTAGAATACTTTTCCTCAGTCTATGAAAGTTGTCATTGACATCCAAATACACCTACAGTACGTACTGTATGCATGCACCCTGACTCTTGTTTACATATTGTATAAGCACTCTAACTGCTGGGTGAGTTTATAACATTGACGCATACATATCAGTTATATTAAACTACTTTAACGAGTGGATGATCTTTAGAAAAAAAAAACCTAATATTTTAAAAGCTGTCTTTTTTTTTTATGTGAAAGATGTAATGTGTTTGTTATGTCTGGGATATGAGTGGGTTTATTTCCTCACATGCACACCCACGTAATGTTTCAGCAGGGCTTTTTAAGACTGAGCCACGCAACAGAAAACACAATGGATGAAATGGTATTAAATAACTCTGAGGTCGATGCCACAGGAGCAGACTGAGTTTGGAGTCTGAGGTTGACAGTTCATTCTTGACCTTGTCAAAATAGAATCTCAACTCAAGGTCCTGTGATTCCAGAGATTTCAACCGTATTAACCTTTTTAAGCTTAACTTTTGAGCAAACATTTTGACCTAAATGTGTTTAGAAAATACCTTGTTTATCCTAGACCAGGGGTGTCCAAACTACAGACCACGGACCATTTTGAATCGGCCCTCGGCAATTTCCAAAAAGTATAATGTAATACGGCCCACAAATGAAACTTGTCTTATATTTTACTTCTTAAATATATATGTAAAAATATATTACACAGTATTCATGTGTTAATAAGCCCACTTTTCAAATACATTCAGTCAATTCAAGTTGGGAACATTTTCTAACAAATCTTAGTTGATAAGAAAAAAGGCCCCAATATCTTCTTTACCTAACAAGCTTGAAATATACCCTTCATATTTCCTCTTATTATAATTAAACTGAGGCTTCTGTTTTAGGGAATGAGCTGCCAACAAAATAAATGAAACCCTATGGAGAACTGTGATATAGGCATTATCAAGTATCAAGTATAATTGACCTACATCTGATTAATTTGGCTAACTTATAACTGAACTTATGAGGCAGTATAGCTCATCTCTAGTGAGTGGCCCAGCCCTTCGTATATCTTTCTGTATGTGGCTCTCGGGGAAAAAAGTTTGGACACCCCTGCTCTAGACCTACAGTATCATTGAAGGTAAGCCCACAACATTGAAGTGCCAGTAAACATTTTTTTTAAATGAGCAAGCATTCACAACATCAGGACGCTGAAACTTAAGTGATTTATATTCTTATTTCACATATGTGACAGGTGGAAGGGTCTTTCCTGAAAAAAGGCGAGCCTATACAGTTTCAATCGATGCACATCAATTCTGCTTTGAAAACGTTTTACCTTCTGCTCTGGACTGTGCTACTAGCCTACTGTAAGTAGACCTTTTTAAGTGGAGATGTTTGACAACTGATTATGAGAAGTTGAAAGGACAATGATTCTAAAAAACATTGTTTAGATATGAAATCAAACTTACTTCATAAATTGTCAACAGGAGAGTCAGAAACTACAGGAGGAATCTTTGGCCTATTAGAATCTTTAAAAAAGCTCATGCATATTTTGTGTCTTTCTAAAGCACATACATCTCCCTCACGATTGGAGCGACAGTATTTATAATTTTCCTATGATCTGTTCTTATAGATAAGACTAGAGTATCATAGACTCGCACTTAATCACCCAGGCGATTAAGTTAATGACGCAGTGTCTCTATCATCATGTTGAGTACAAATAAGAGTCCCTTTCTGCAAATAGATTTAAAATAAACTAATGATTTGGCACTAATGGCCCATTAACAACCATCATTCAACATTTAAAGATCATTCTGATATCTAAAAGAGGGCACAACCTACCACTTAGAGACTTAAAGTCTAGCTCTTGTGTCAGGACCTTAAACTTTAAATGCCAAATCGCATTCATCAGTTCATCGTGCTTTGCAGAGTTAATTCCAGACTGCTTTCTGTAATTTATTTCAGCATGTCAATAAAATGGTAATGGGTCATTGCTTATGTGGTGGCGTTTTAGTTAAGATCTGTCCTGTAGTTTTTGTACCACACAGCAAAGTACATTTGTGTCAGCCCATAATGAGGGCTTGTTGTCTGTTTTCCTCATATGAATTATTCAGTGATCTTGGTGCGTTTGTACGTTGTGTTTGTAGCTGCTCCAGATAAAGATTACATTAAAGGTCTGCAGAGCAGTAAAAAGGGATAAAGCTGTTTGTATTGGATGGGATTTAGCATCAAATGAGGAGGATAAATAGTCCATCCAGGACTGATTGAGCTTCATAGCGTAATACGGACTCAAGGATAGAAGAGCGTGGTGTGTGTCTGCGCATGTGCTTCTCTGTGGAGCTTAGATGTATGTTTGTGCACATGGGAAAATATTCAGTTACAGCCATAGCATGAATAAGGATTCCTTTTGTGTGTGCAGGGATAGTGAAATCCCTTTTTCCATTGTCAATGTGGTTTATTTCTGAAGATATTTCGGTATTGTATGTATGTATGTATGTATTGGGGGTTGGGAACAGTCACCTGCCGATGAGTTTGACCCCTACTTGGCCTCCAGGGTCTGTAATGTTAAATTCATTGTTACATGTATGGAGCTGCAAAGCCTTCTCCTGGGACTCATTTCACCACCTCAGCTCCACCAACAACACCAGTGGACATGAGCTCATGACACATAGACAAACAGTACACTGACTCTGTGGGATAGACTCACGAGGTTTATCCACTCTTACTTCAACTGCCATTTATAACATGCCCTTACATGTCTATTTTCACTCGCTCTACTATGGCACTTATGCCATTTAGATACGATTGTTTAAAAGGGCATGTGTCCAACACAGCTAGAGTATCTCTGTATCTAGTGGACTGCTGCACTTAAATTAGCAGGCTTTAGTCACAGCTCTCTCTGACTGAAACCTACAGGCTGTGAATATATGGGCTGAGGTCGTCCATTCACTTCTGTCTGTATGACATACTTTAATATAACTCTAAAAAGCTGCAAAGTGAATGCACCAGCAGACAGTTTTTAGTTAACCTGTTTAATAGGTAAGACCTTAGGAATCCAGTTTATATATATATATATTATTTTTAAGTGTTCACATTATTTAACTTGATGTTAAATGAATATAGTAAAATATGCTATAGGTAGATTGATTGATGGATAGATAGATAGGTACTAAGGAAATATTTTTCTTGCAGCAGCAAAGTGTACATGCATTAAAATATTAAATTCTATAAAGGTGGAAGAAAGTATAAACACAATAAAAATAAAAGTAACATGAACTAAATGAGAATAAAAACAATAAACAGCAGCCTATATAGTTTATAGTCTATATACATATCGACAGTATAAAGGACGTGAACCAAAATAATACTCAATATAATTATTTTTGATAATTTAGACTGTTTCACAATATATATGATAGTAGCAGAAAACATATGGTAGGCTAGTATATCAATTACAGTTTTAGAAGAAAAACAAAACAAGTTACTGAATATTAATCAGAAGATTCAGAATCTAAAGTGACCATCGTATATGATCTTAAATCCATAAAAATAAATTGCAGTTTGTATTAAATATTAGAAACGGTGTATGTTGTGTTATTTGTACATGGTAAACCCGAAGTAAAGATGGGTGTAAAAGGATCCTGCATACTTTATCATTCATCATTATCTGCATTGGCGCGAGTACAATGATAAAGAAACCCAATCATCAGATAACTGATAATTAATCCAGCAGGTATTACACATACCAAAAGATGCTAAAAGACAACAATCTACTTTTTAGTTATTTGTTGTTTTACCATTAGGTTGTTGTTTTAAGTGCAAATTAGCCTGGAGCTTGGGACCAATTGAAACATGGAACTGTTTGATAGTCCCTCTTCATTGTGTTTAAATGACCACATTCTGCTTCCCATTATACTGCAGTTTGGGAGAAATGATCTCATATACCAGGAGAAAATATGCAACTGAGGAATAAGAACCACAACCGGACTCATGTGTGTGCCTTTTTTCTTAAAAAAGAAAATACAGCGTCAGACTCACTAAAGTGGAAATTGAAACTTTCAGCCTGAAGAATGACAATTTCATGTTCCTTTGTTCTGTTGCTTTGCACATTTATGCTAAAAAGTGTAAACTTTCTGGCTCTAAAGAGGATCTTTTTTTTCAGCCATCGTCAGGTCTGAGATATTTCTGACACAAAAACACGAGACATGAAAACAGATGAGATATATCTGATGAAACGGGGACATCTTTCATCAGGGCGTCTTTGCTGATCTATGCCACGTCAGGTGGTTACATCAAACATCTACATCTGATATGGTGGTCACAATGGCTAATCATTTTATAGATGATAATATTTTGTTTATATTTACTTCATGATACAAACTTCGATTAATACTCTGTTGGGACAGGGATTCTTATTTATTCAATTCTGCTGACACAATAAGCTTTGACCTTGTGTGATCAAGAACATATTTTCAGGCTACAGTGCAGGTTTATGTAAGTCACTCTGGCACAGTTATTTCATGTATATGTTGCACCAAAGCATTATTATTTATTGTGAAATAAAATACTCTTGGTGTGAATAAAGATACAGAACCATATGCTCATTTCTCAGGGTCTTAGCCTTGATTTGGAGAGGCTGTGATATATATCTTAAGTACAAAACTGTCCAGTGTTTGTGTGTTGTATGATAACATAGGAAGCAAACCCCTGCATGTATTTATAATTGAAAAGTCTGATTATAGAGCTTTTTAAAGAGAAGCCTGCATTGATTGTTGTCACACACTTTGTACAAATGCTGAATAACAGCCCTTGCTTGAATGTTGTCTTTGTTTGTGCCACACAACTTTGTGGGGCCGTCTCTGCCGCTGTGAATTTGTTGTTCTAACAGTCTGTCATCAAAATTGAGTTCCTGTTGAAAACATCTAGAAGAGAATATTGGCTCATGAAATGAGTCTTTTGGCCAGAGCTGTCAGGCTAATAAAGGAAACAGAAAGATTTAGATGTTACTTACCTCTCATGTTTCATAACAAACATTTCACATGCCAAATGTGTCCTGCTTGCCTGTGACTAATTAATTCTCTCATGTTTCTCAGGTTAATTGGACCAGAATTGGAATAAATGAACAATGCTAGTTAGTTCATAACCTCACAGTTTGTATAAGCATTATTTTTATGCTTGTGAATGGGAAATGCAATAAATCTCGATATACTTGATTTACAAGGTCCACTAAGTAAAGCTAAAGTTAGAACTCATTAAAGTTTATATGCCAAAAGTGTGAATACTCAGAGGGCAGTGAAGCAGGAAGACGGCTTTGCGAAATATGTTGTTACCGGAAGACAGTCTGCTGGAGACCGTAAGGAGGAGACCATCATTACCCGTTTAACGTTAGGGCACAGAGAGCTCAATTACACACTTCATAAAACAGGTAAACACCCAACAGGAGTACCTGCACACTGAAATCAGTTACAATCAGTTCAACGGCTCTGATTGGTAGGAGGTGGAGGAAACTAATATAAGGAAGCAAATTATCATCATGTTATATTAATTTTCCTTTGAAAGGCATCATTTGATTTGAATTGTCATTATATTGTCTACTAAAAAGGAATAGGTTTAGGATAGACATTTTTTTTTTCAGGTAGAAAAAGACTATGGAACATCACTTTTTCAGCCTTTGTTAAAGCTGACGTTATATGAACTCTCGATGCTTAGTTTGGAAAGTGGTGAAAGCTAACAGGACAGAATATCATTATATGATCTCTCTTCTTTATATCATTATTCCCTCTTTTATTGGCAAATATGATTTATTTTGTTTGCATGGTTCTGCTGATCTGATGAGATGGTCCGCTATAAAAATATGGCTGTGAACAATGCCATTGTTAAAACTATTCGCTTTAAAGCTGCATTTAATGAATACATTTCTAACATTAACTACATTTGACTTGATGGGCCTTAAACTCTGATCAGAGATTTTCATATTTGTCTTTTGCTGAATGTCATGTCTTTATAAATGCGCATAAGGCAACAGTATATTTAGCATTCTGCAAGAAAAACTAAATATGGTCATGCATCCTTTGTTTCTATTGGTTGTTTTTCTATAGCTATCACCATTTTTCCTGGAGCATGTATGTTTTCTGGAATAAGTTTAAACGGTTTCAACGTTTAGAGGTCATCTTCTGTTTCTGGCCACCATTTTGTCCTCAGGTGTTGAGGACCTGAAATGTTGTTTGGTTTTAATTGGTTGTCAGTCAACCGTGATTTTCGAATGTGTTTTGTCTCAGAGGTTGTGGATGTTTTCAGTAATGAACCTGATCCATGTGACAGGTTCTTTGATCCTGGTTTTTGTATTTGCAGGTTTAATGGATGTGTAATTGCTTGCTTTATGAATAATCAGATCAGCAAAGAGGAGTGAAATTGTGGGCTTTCAGCAGTTAAGCAGCGTGCTTGTTCTGTTGAGGCGGATACCACCCAGTTATTTGGAAACCAGCCACTGACCTCCACAAAAGAGACATCAAAGCACACATTGGTTTTTGCTCTTGTCTGATTTGTGATCAGTGTATTTTACCTCTGACCTTCAGCCAGGGGAATACGTGTTTGACAAAATCTTGCACATACATTTTCTAGCCTGGGCTTTCAAAGCCAATAGACAAGCAGCCTGAATTAATTGCTGCATTCTACAGATTATTTGATATTCTGTCCCGATTGGACCAAAATGCATAATGTGGACTGGTAGCTGAATAGGTGCCATTTACCTGCTGGGCACTGCAGAGGTGTCCTTGAGCAAGGCACCGAACCCCCAACTGTTACTTGGCGTCGAAAAACTGGCCCCTTCACTCTTGACCAGTGGCGTAACTATCGACAGTGCAGCCGGTGCAACGCACCAGGGCCGGCCAGGGACCCATGCAAAAAAATTGACGGTCAATGGCATTGACCGGTTCACGCAGTCTTCAAAGTAACAAGCAACCTTATTCATTTGTAATTTGTCATTCCAATGACCTTGCTCCCTTTCATGTCATGTGATGAAAGGGAATGGTTGTGTGTGTCCGTGCGTGTGTGAGCGCATCAGCGTGCGCTTATGTTTGGGGCCCAAAACAATGTTTGCACCGGGGCCAATCACAACCTTGTTACGCCACTGCTTTTGACACATCTATTTTAAAGCCTGTCTTTAGGTCCTGTTTGTGCATGTGTGCATTTCTGGCCCACTATTATGTTTGTAATTGTAATACTAATAATATAATAGGGACCTTTATCTTTATCTTTCATGTTTTATACATTACAGTCAGTTAAGTGCTCAATTTAAGTGTTGAAATACATGACCCTGATACTGGTAGCCTGAAGGTTAATGGACGATTGCTCCTACCATTGTTTCATTTGTTAGCCAAGTTAAAAAAAGCTGTCTCCAAATATATACATATATTTTTTCTATCCATTGATGGGTGTCGGTGTGGTCCACGCTCTGTATTTTATTAAGGCCACGGTGGCTGTTGCGGGGGTGCCCATGCAGTGAAGTGGTTAAACCCTGGCTCTCTTTCTACAGTGCAGAATGGGAAGGCATTCATCTGGCCCAGCTGGACAGAAGGAAATTAATGATCATTTACACTGACGACATAATCAGGCTTCACGCTGTCCTCCGATACTAAATTGCTTCTTTTGTTCCACAAGATCTCAGTCTTTCTCTCCCCATCTCTCTATGTCAGTGTCTTTTTCTTTCTCTCTCGCACTCAACACTCTCTTTCTTTTTTTTGTTCCAGGTCGTTCTCTGTTATCGGTCATTAAGTGCTAGGTTTCCATGGAAACAGCCAGTTTGGCAGAAATTGGCATGCTGTAAAAGCGTCTCTGTGATGTTCAATATGGAGAGCTATCCCCCTTCCACTGAGACCGTGTCCAGTTTAGTGTGTCACTGCAAACCTGTTCGTGGTGTGAGTCTTGACGCATTCGAGTACGGACTTTTTTTGGAGGGAAATAACAAAGACCAAGTCAGCGTCTCTGAGCAGGGGGAGATATGAAAGGTTATTCAGGGCAAAGGCATACACATGGCACGCTGAAGACATCCCCTCCATCCCTTATCTCTCGACCAGGGTTTGTGTAGCTGTTCCCTTAACGTTGTTGCTTCTAAGAGCAGTGACCCTGTTGGCAGGTGACATGGGGGGGGGGGCTGTCTGTGTGTAATTAGGCTGTGCTCTGTGCGTAATGACTTAGCATGAAACCACTCTCTATCAGGCCCAGCACACAGCCGTGTTAGAGTCAGACGGTGGGGAGGAGGGAGGAAGGGGTTCGGCCATCACCAAGGGCAAGCCCATAGGACGTTTGGGCAGCATCGTCTCTCAGAAGGGAGGTTAAATTGAGTTCCTGAGTCAGTGAAAATCCCCCATATCGCTTATCAAAAGGCAAGAGGGTTAAATATTCAGTCTGGGAGGTTTGAAATGTAATCTGCACTGTGAGTTGAAATTGTCTTTGCATTCCTCCCTCTCCGCTCTGTTCTGCCTGTGGTAAGAAAGAGATAAGTGGGCCAGCACAAAATGGCTGTCATAGTGTCTGTCACTCAGGTATGTGCTAGGCCTGCAAAGTCCGACTTAGACCTTAACTCGCCAAGTGACAGGTTACACTTGAACCCCGTGTTAAAAAAACGTTATCTGGTATAAATTGGGGAGCTAATTCAAAGCCAACACCTAGACACTGGGATTGGGCCAGATATTTGAGTAGTTCGGGTCTAAAATCAATGTAAGCGGCTTTGGATAAAAGCCTTTGCCGAATGTAGTTTAGAGTATTTTTAATTACACCGATTCATCAAAGATCTTGAACAAGTTAGTTTGGATTGATGGGGAATTAAGATGGGGATTTATTTGAGTGTTCAGCTGTGTTAAACAAAGTCTTGCATGTAAGATAATGAGCACTGTATTCCACTGCTGTGCGACCTAAGCACGCAATTTCCCTCCATTTTAATTATGTAATAACACCTCATTGACCTCTGCTGCTCTAATACCTCTATGAAGTCTTTCCTCCAAATTAAAGCCAGACCACACTCTGCCATCTCCGGCTCTGCATGTTTCTTTCAGCTCATTATCCATTTGATATTTACTGATGTTTTAAGAGTGCGAACTTAGCAGGGGAGAGTTAAGATGACTTGTCTTATTTACAGAGTTTCCAGAAACTGCCAGAGAAGAAGTATTTTTTTTATAACTGGCCGTTTATGCAGTGTATACCAGATTTTAAGTCTGTGTAAAAGACGATGAGAGGACATGAGCTGCAGAAAAGGACAGACAGATGGCGTGAAAGAGCAGCGGTGCCTTTTACTTTCTGGCACACATGACCTTGGACCAACGTTAGGAGTGTGAGCAGTGAGCTGCAAACCAAAAATAATGCAATTGGACCGTGATTATTTAAAAACATAATGAACTGAATACGCTTTAATAAGGTCGAGAGGTTGCACACAACATCATTTCAGATGGGAGGCTAGTTCTTCACAGGATGAGAGTGTTTAGCTGGCCATTGTGTCAATAGACCGAAACAAGCCAAGCTCAGAGTTGATGGACAGGTGCCAGGCTTCATCTGTAACGTGGAAGTGGCGCAGTAATTAGTCAAATGAGGAGCAAGTGGAGGAGATGCTCCAGAGAGGGAACCCCCCCGGGGCTGTGTCTCCTCCGCATGAAGACCTCCACATCCCACTCAAATACACAGACACACACACAAAGAAAACACAACCATGCATACACTAATTTAAGCACACACAGAAACATCATTTGCACAGTTTCACACATTAGATGTATTTTAAGAAGCATGGTGTCCCAATACATTATATACATGTCTGAAAACTCTCACACACGCAGACCCACACACATTGACACACACTTATCACATGTTTTTATGCTACTGCTGCATATTATATGTTTGATAAACAGCAGCCCCTGTCTGAGACAATACTGTGACAATATACAAGCTTTAGAAATGAAAATGATTGAATAGGGTGTGGAGATGGGGAGGGGGTTGAAGAAGTCAAGAAAACAAGAAAAATGGTGCCGGGAATTATAGGGAGGATATTTCTGCGGCTGTCTATTTGAGAAAAACCTAGTGGAAGAGAAAAAAACAATTCCCTACCATCAGCAAGTTAATAAAAAGGCTGCAGTTTATCTCTGTCTAAAAGACAAATACCCTGACTGAGGATGGAAGGGAGGATAGGAGCGGGGGGAGAGGCTGCCCCACATTTCCCTTTCGTCCTTTCCTCGCTCCAACAAGTCACTTACTATGAGTCCTTCTGTCTGATAGTTCCCAACTGGCTGGCGAGCGAGTCCTGTGAAATCCTGGGATCACACACCACTGCTGTGTGACTCTTTGCTTCTGCTGACAGGGCTAATTAATGAATATCTACAAAACTGGGCAGTTAAAAGATCGCTGTGGGCTCCATCTGTCCAGCTGGTCCTGTTTGCCTGTTGGTTTGCACCGTTTGTGGCATGGCAGAGTGAATACCCCTCTCTCACTGGCATACTTTATCAGGATTTTTAAACGGCTTGTTTGGGAACAGGACTGGATCGATACAAATGTAAAGACACGGTATTCAAGGTCAGCTTTTACAATAGATCTTCATGGTCACTTAAACTGGACCAGGAGGATAAATCAGTTATGGCTCTGGGAATCAAATCTCCATGCTGTGGCAATCACTACAACAGGAATAATAAGCACTTTCAACAGCCTCTACATCTTGAATAATGTGACACATGTGAGCTCTGGATGAAGATGATAATCGCATCACTCAGGGATGTTGGTAAGATGCAATGAAGCGGTGAACACAGCAAGTTTAAATACACTGATTACCTTTGAATGAGACTATACAGCACCTGCAGGTGAAAACACTATTTCAGCGAGCAGATTAGACGAGGCTGAGTGTATGCAAAGTCCTGTCTCTGTGGGGTGTTTGTTCACATGTGTGTGGCTGCGGTGGTGTGCGCGTAAATAATGTTTTTCTTTGTTCAGACCTGTTTGTACCACCAGTAGACAATCCCTCTGATAATGTTACAGAAGCCAACCCACTCTACCCACCCCCCCCCCCCCCCCCCCCCCCTTCATGCCATCGTTCTCTCTCTAATCTCAAACTCTCCCCAAGGGGTGCATGTAAATATTTAGCCCAGCCTTTGTCTCATGTGATGAGTGCCCGGATGCAGCTTGCTCTGAGGTACTTTGTTTTGGCACTGATACTCTGTGTTGCCTCTGAGACTATTGGAATCATGGTTCTTTTTTAAATGTACTTATTACTGGCTTTCTATTCAAATTGGGTTGATTACACATATTTTATTAACAGTTTATTATGTGCAGGATTAACCAGCCAGACCTTAGATATCTCAGTCTGTAAAAATATGTATTTTCATCATAAACAAGATGTACCATTTGGTCCAGAGGGCATAGTTGTGTGCGAGTAGAAATTAACCGTTCATTAAGCTTCACACCCCATAGTTACTGTTGCATGACAAGCTTCCCATTCTGGCCATGCACATAATGTACATGATATTGAACTAAATGCCTGAGGCCAGAGCTGAATGTGAACTGTTGCTTCATTAGCTTTTTTATATTTTAATTTTAATGTTGGAAGAGAAAAAGCATTATAGATAAGTGCAGAGCAATCACACTTTCTCTGGTAAGGGTGATTGTGGATGTTGTACAAACATTCCCAAATCCAGTAAAGAGCAGTTCAGAGCTGCTAATGTTAGATTCAGATAGCATTACATACCAGAGTTGAGCTACCTCACAATCAGGAAATACTACACTGTGGATGTGCTAGTTGTGAACATTAATACTCCATAGTAATAAGCCATAATCAACAAACTAATGTAACCTGGTTTCCTTGTTTTCCCATTGGACACCACTTGCACTCACAAACGTCTGCAGTTTATGATAAAGCAAATAAACACTGTTTACTCCATTCCTTGTGATTTTGCTTTTAGTTTTATGAAAGATTACAAACACAAGGCACCGCCTACCTTACACTTTAATTGCAGAGCCATATGCTTCAGAGTGGAGACATCTTTACAGACTGGTTATGGATGCTAAGCTTTAGTTTTACAGTAAAGCTGTCAGTCCTGTTGCATTCACTAGATTAAAATCCAGTTTAAAGGAAATCTTGTGAAAGCAAAATGGAAACCAGGCTCCAAATGTCTTGTTTTGGGCTGATATCGAACAGCACATAGACTTACTTGGTGGACTGAATCTTTTTGTCTGTTGGCCTGATGCAGTGCCAAGCCTTGGTAGACAGTCAGAGGGAGTATATGCCATCAAAGCAGGTGGCAGATTAGCTGTCTACATGTTGTCCATTCCTGACACACTCATCCATCTCTTTTTCTCTGCTGTCTCATTGGGACAGACTACCTCTCTGAGAAACTAGCTTCACAATTGAAGCCAATGATTCTGCTCTTTTCTGTGTCTGACTTCAAGTCGTATTGAACTATGAGAAGCTTCTGGTGTGTTGTGTGTTATCAAGCTCCTCGGAGGGGCTGCAGCTCTCTGTGCTCTCTTATTGAACTCTTCCTGAGGCCTGTTGAAGCTGGGTCTGCTCTGCAGAGCCCACTAATATTCCTTAATGATGTGGCATCTGTCTCTGTCAACCTCTGCCGTGCAGCAGCCAGGCGCGGTCTATTGTGGCTGACTTCACAGAGAGATAAGCAGTCCTCTCTCAATAATATCAACACTTCCAGAGAACATCAGTACTAGCAGCAAACATAGTGAAAAAGTCAACAAATAAGCCTTTATAAAAAGTGACAGTAGCAGACAGTAATCTTTTGTATTTGTTATTTTCACTCTTACGTTCCTCTGCTGTGTTGATAATAAAATAACACTTTTAATAAATTCTAGGTTTGTGCACCGTATATTGTTATGTAGCATCATCATTTTACTGTGAGGACTGACTTGCAAAACAGTAAACTTATCTGCTGAGTGCGAGCCAGCCGATCTGTATACCACTTTTTAATATTTCTGGAGTCCCGCCACCCTCTGTCTTGCCATCTGTGTGTTTACAGTAACATTCAGAGCTTGGCACACGGAAAACAGTCATCATGGCTCATGATGAGAATGTGACTAAGTGTGACATGTATGAGCTGTACAGAGGGCGTGAATGTGAGTCTGCGCATGTGTGCACTTGCATGTGTGTGATTTCTCAGTGTGTACTTGACTGTCCCGGCTGCCAGAGAAAGCATATTGGTGGCAATTGGCATGCTTACTTCTGTCGTAGCCTGTGCGAGCGTCGGCAGCAGAAGGTTGGATTGGCCGTCAGTCGCTCTTTGCAGAGCCACCTCTCCTCCTTCCTGTGAGAACGACAGGCCTCCACAGAAAGCTGTCCAGGCGTCACAGCCTCGTGCCAACTGCATAACTGATTAACACTGCTAATTTACACCGCTGCCTTTCCAGTCCATGAATTATCATTTACAAAAAGGATGGGTAGCACAAAACAGTCACGTCTATTTTATTTTCTGTATGTTCTTTGTTATATTGATTGCTGACATGTCTGTATAATGTAAATGGGACACAACCATGCCATTAATCAACATGCTTCAAAAAATGAATGTCTTGTTTTCTATTTTGTGGCGATATACACTGCGAAGCCAGTACCATGACAGTGGGGAAAAGATACTCAGTCCTTAAGTACCCTTCTTTGTAGGTTCATTAATTATCCTATGATATTCAATCATACAACATGTGCTCTTAAATATATAATAATCAGTCAATTGTAACATTTTATAACCAATTTCTTACTTTTTATTTTGCCCGCTGTTTATTTTCAACTAGTACCTACAAGTGGTTTGCCTCACTGAATATGATTTTTGGTAAAGCTCCTGACACAGTGCTTGGTTTTTCTCCTGTAGCTGCCCCATTACCTATGAGTGAGTCAAGCTCTAAAGCCCTCAAATATAATTTCAGACGGGCTGATGTGCTTATGGCCCTCCAGCAATGATGGTCACTCATCTCCAACCTCTCGCCAGAGGGGATTTAAAGCTCCTCGGGCCTATCTTGGCCAGCATTACCATGTGTTGTCTGTCTGCACCGGGTGCTCCTCCACCCTGATGCTCATTGGCCGGCTGCTACTTTCTGGGCTGGAGTTTTGTGCGGTTGACAGCGCAGCTCAATCTTCTCCCAGGATGAACAGGGACCTCATCTGCCCATTACAGGAGCTTGTAATGTCCAACCTGTCAGAGATATGAACTCCCTGTAGTTATATCTATCTTTATTCGTCTCCATCTTTATTTTTACAAGTCTATTAAAAGTGATAATAATATTTTAAGGGGCAACACTTTCTTTAGGGTTTAGCGATACATATAATGCATTCTTATCTACTTATAGTGTTGTAAAATTATAGTTATAAGCACTCGCACATATTCATAACACTAAGCATGACACATGACAAAGAATTGACTTACAGCATAAGGTCAAGAAACATTACATGACTTCACTTAGAAAATAATTACCACTTAGAGAAACTTATAACATTATAACAATGATCATAATGCATTATAAACATTTTACAATTTATGAAAAGAATACAACATATTTGACACTATGATCTATAAATGTCCATAAGGGACACTTTTTACTGTATAATGACATTTGACCTTAAAAGCCATTATAATATTTCAAATAAATGATTGTTGCCATAAAGCATTATGAATGTATACATGTATTTATTTAAAAGTGCTTATCATTATGATTATGTAGAGCTATACTGTATGAATGGAAGCATTATAATGATGTTGATAGTGCTTTAGATATGTGTCATAGTGTTACCAACATTTTCCCCGGCAAACATCCATAGTGTTTCACTTACAACATGTCAGAGAAACTGATAGCGGTGCTGTTTATGTGGCAGCACTGGACATACAACAGACAGAGGTCACTGGAGAGGATGACAAACTGTGTCGGTGGATACAGTTTACTGCACAAGGCACCTCAGGTAAATACTAGCTTTGTCATAGACTTGTGTACATTTAGTGGTGGGCAAAAATAATAATTCTATAATAACTAATAATACTATAAGATTGAAATCGTATTATCAGTACCATATTATGTAACTATTTCAATCCAACATATTTATGTACATTTACACATATACAAGATAATTTCAATGGTTGAACTCGTTATTCAATTAGATATCAGAACTATGAACCCCAATATCTCTACATGACACAAAATTAAATTAAGTGACAAATGGTATTATTGAACTCGAGTTTTTAGCTTCTGTCCTCTCGCATACCACAGAGAAGGTTATGTGCAGCAGAATCCATACAATAGTCAAAAACAATAAGTTGAAATCTGT
Source organism: Notothenia rossii (assembly GCF_949606895.1). Lineage (NCBI taxonomy): Eukaryota > Metazoa > Chordata > Actinopteri > Perciformes > Nototheniidae > Notothenia > Notothenia rossii. The sequence continues at coordinate 76,136,805 of NC_136903.1, read as the reverse complement.
AGTTCTTGCCTCTATTTGTATTTGAGACCTGGGTGATGGTGTGCCTTTACCAAGTGAGCGGTTGATGCAGCAGGCAGCTTCATTTTAAGACATGTTGGACCACAATAACAGTGGTTGACTTAATTTGTCAATGGTTTGCTGGCTCTGTGCTTTGAGGAGGTAATTAGTAGTGCATTTCCCAATGAGGCTGTTTGATGATTGTGGTAGCAAAGACTGCACTATTATACAAAACATTACAAACATTTAAATCCCTACATTTGCTATGGAGGGAGAATGAAAAATGGCCTCAGCTCCTATTTGTTTCCAGAAAAAAACTCACCTTACTACCTATTATATTTAAAAAATACATCTTTTTTGGAATCCCCGCAGCAATATGTGTTTTATTGTATTTATCTTTAGTGTTTTGTTTCTAAGCTCAAAGTAGAGAAGGCTCTGGCTGTAATGTCCCCGAGCCAGCCATGAATCTTCCGGGGAGAAGCAGACCCAAAGAGCACTACCACACATTAGGGGAATTAATATTGATTTAAAAACAAATTTGACATGGTTTTTTAAATCGACTTGAAAAATGCGTTGCTTAAAAGAGTCAGGGGTTTGTAGTCTGTCAATGGAGCGGAGAAACCCTTGTTCTTGTTTTATGGTTTAATAAGATTCCATTAATGGCTTCTTCCACCTTGAGAAAAAAAAGCCCTTTGGAATGGTGTGTGTCACTGCGTGTGCGTATGTGCAAATGTGTGGGTATGTTCATGTGCGTAAATACTCACGTGATTCTCAGTGCCGAGTACTGCCTCATTCAGAACTGAAGGGTAATAACTAATTCCTTTAAGTGTGTGCGTGCATGGACTGTTGAATTGCAGTCTAATGACTTTTTTGGTATGAGCACCTGAAAGCAATGCAACTCAAATAATTGAGCCACCTGTTTTTACATTTAAAATGATCATTGTTGTTGCGTCATGATGGAATATGCAGATTTCACCTTCACATTTCACTTTGAAAAGTAGTTTAAAGTGTTGTTTGAAACTAAGCAGGATACCTTATCCCTCAGAGGGCGGCCAAAATAAGACACCAGGCAATCTCGTCAGAGTGCTCGGCTGGCATGGCCGCAGCTTCTGGGGCCAGGTCTGCCTGCTCGGTGGGCCGGGGAAGGGAAACTGCCTCTGGCCGCCTGCCCAGCCTTCAGCTCGACAGAGATGGATCGTATGGAAGCCAGTGTTTTCTTTTCCTAATTGCTGCACATCAACACATCAATCCCTCAGACATAATATTTCATATCAGAGAAAAGGGATTGTTACCCTGGCAAATATGAGAATGTTTGGGTGGTACCCATTCAATCACGAGATCTCTGATTTAGACCATGTGGTTCATTTAATCAAGTTTGATCTAATTGTTGTGGGTACTGAAGTGTGTTTGGATCGAATCTCAAACACCTTAGTCACTGGAAGGCCACAATAGTTTAGTTTAATTGGTTTATAACATCAATCACAATACAATTACTTATTTTGAACAGAGCCAACCGGTCAGCCCACAAGTAGCAGGAGTCAGGAGACGGGCCATACCTTTTTATAAATCATCATTTACTTCCTTATTGCATAATAACAACTTGCATTTTGTGATCACATTTTCTATTCTGTGTGAGTGTAGGTTGTACCCAGCTTTACTGGTTGTTTACGGACACATAAGTTAGCTTTGTTCCACACCTTGATTTAGTCTTACATATGAATTATTAACAATAATTATTGTTATTATTATTATATACTAATATAGGGCTGGCTTATCTAAAGCCAGTTGAGTAGCACTTGAAATGTTTTAGCTCTATGAAACCTGATGTACTTATATGATTCTGTTTTCTTCGAGTTTGTATCTTGTTGGTCGAACGCACTTATTGTAAGTCGCTTTGGGTAAAAGCGTCAGCTAAATGCAATGTAATGTAATTTATTCTCGCACCTGACCAATACCGTAAGCAATTGATTCAGATATGCATGCTTTGCTTTATCTCACGTCTAACTGTGGTATATAACCACTAGTGTGCTAGTGTTCTCTGTACCTGGGGAAAAAGCCAGACTTGTCACTTCATGTTAGATGGTTATGCCTGGTGTTGTCACATTGAGAAAACCAATTAGCAACATCATGGAGTATGGGACAAACAAAAATACCCGATGCATCTCAACATGTTTAATAACAAAAAACATTTCAGAAGTTACCTGATTGTGATGTGATCTAGTTGACCTGTGATGTCAGTCTGCGTAAGCATCATCAGTAAGCATATTTTATTACTGGTCAGGTGTCACACAATTGGACATTTATTTGCCACAAAATGTTTGACCGGACTTTACTCAAGCCTGCAAAGAGCCTTGGTAAGGGAGATAAATTGATGTATATTCACAAGTATTTATACTAGACGCAAGCAATGTAACCACAGACCCTTCAGGCCACCTGTGAAAAGTTTAGTTTTTTAGATATTCAGATGTATACTGGAAATCAACATGCACATTAACATACTGCTCGTATTTAAAGCGCATATATCGGGCCTTACTGAGAAAAAAAAACAACAGCTACCTAAAGCAATCTCTTTAAATTCTTAGTCCTCTTAAAAGTGTGTGTAATTACTTGAGTAAATGATTGATTGAAGTTAATTTAGAGAACCCCAAATAACAGCAATTACCTAAACACACAGCCTTAGTAACTGCAGCTTTTAAGCCTATCATTGCATTAAAAAAACTCAACAACAAGCTTTCCTGGGTTTTCTAGCAAAGAACTATACAAAATGGTTTTATGGTGTGAAAGTGGGTCTTGCGGTGTCTTAGGGCAGCAGGATAAGTGGTAATCCTTCGGGAGGTGCTCTGTTGTAGACTACAGATCCTATAGAGCCCGGGCAGCTGACTCAGCCTTCACAATTCTTCCAGGGGGAGCAGACTAATCTTCCAAGTACCTTCCTCTGTCAGCGGTCCAGGCATCTGTCGTTCTGCTTCTGGATGCTGCTTTTCAAACATCCCGGTCCCTTATGGAGTCCCATACCCATTTCTCTTCGTTGTTTTTTTGTGGTTTGAAAGTCTTTGTAAGTTTAATGGCTCTTACCTGATTTCATTTAGCTAATGCCCCAGAGTGCTTGATATATTGCTGCTTTCAAGTGAAAATATTGAAATTCCTGCGTGCACTTTAGCTTGGGGATTAAGGTCCTTCATGGTTACAAAATGTCTCCGGCCTTTTCTGTTTCGGATAGCCTTCACTAACCCGTTGGATTAAGTCACACATGTGTTGTTGCCAAGCTGTAAAAAAGGCTGCTTGTGTTGGTTAACATTGTGGGGATACAAGATGTTCACCCAGCAGTGAGGATCTGCTGGAGTTTGCATTTATTTAATTTGATCCTGACTGCCAGACTGCAGCTGGCTAGCTAAGTGCTTTGCCATTAGGGCTCTGTTCTGTGTTTAATTCTCCTACATTGCCGAGGCTTATGGGTAAAGCTCCAGGCTGCGTACTGCCTGCTCTACAGTAAATGTTTACCATCCTGTGTGCTACCTTGAGAATAATCAAACTGCTCCTCTGTGATCTTCTTGATTAAACTAATGGCTCGGGTAATCTGACCTTTTATTCCCCATGTTTTCCATCTGCAGATTTATAATGAGAAGAAGAGCCAGTTTGAAATCAAGAGGAACAACCCCAAGGAGTTGGTGGAGCGAGTGGCACGGGACATCTCCAAGCTTCTCATCAGTAAGAGGAAAGCCCTGGAGGTAAGAGGACCATGCACCTGCGTACAAACATGCACTATAAAATATGTAAAACAAAAGCAATATAAGTAAACTCACACAATCTGAATCAACCATATCATATTCTTTACTTTGTAATCCTCTAGTCTTTTTCTTCTTAGTAGATATATATTTATAATGAATCAAAGTGAATGTCCTTTCCATGGGGTTAGACATTTTGGTGATGGAAAGAGATCAAGTTTATTCAGTATTTTAAAATCGGGCCATGAAGTGGTGGAGTTCATCTTTTCATATAAACCTTTTAGCTAATTTTTCCAGTTTATATTCTTTTGACTGTTCTCTCGTTTGCAGTTTTCTTTCCTTTGTTTAACATTGAGTGCGTACATTTTGAGATACAGTTTGTATGATGCATGAGAAGAAGGGTTATTTCAGGGGTTATCATTTCAATGTCCTGCATTTTGGGATACAATTATTACCACCGTTCTGCTCAGACAGCCCTGTGATTAGTTCAAATTAGTTTCGCTCTCACAGTGGGGAACCTCTAACCCTTTGGAGAAGAGGAGATTGGAGAGGGGGGGGGGGGGTCTAGAAGAAGGGAAGCTGATTGACAAGCAGGGAAATTAGAAAAGTATACACAATCCATTTTTAATTTTTAAAAGCCAGAGATAAAGAAAAGGATTATAAGTATGGAGAAATTCCAATTTCAAAATCCAAATATTTTCCCCTGTCTCAAAGTTGAGGCATATATTTTCCAAGTTAGCTGATTACTTTCTGTTATTACAGTATGGCTATTTAAAGCTCAATCTGTTCTATTTTATTACCACAGCAGCGAGACACACAATCGTTTTAATCAGTTTTCATGATTCACAATCATCTACACCGTCATATACATAAAGAGCTACACACACACACACACGCACGCACGCACGCACGCACTGTCCCCTACATGTATCACATTTTTTCTTTAACTTACACATAGATGTTCAAACACGTTAGAAAAGCATTAGCGTCACAACAATCTAGGGCTGCTCAATTAATCGTATTTTAATCGCGATTAAGATTATAACTTGCAACGATTACGAAAACAACGTAATCGAAATAAAACAATATTTTTTTTATTATTACCTTTTTTTTTTGGTTTTTCAGTTGAATTATACTTAAAGTTCAGGGTAATCAACTCTTAAAAACATACTGTTCACATTTTTTTTGTCCAATAAATGGATGTTTTCAAAGTCAATGAATAATCGCATTTAATAATCGCAATTACAATTATTGACCCAAATAATCGAAATTATGATTTTTGCCATAACCAAGCAGCCCTACAACAATGTGTCACTCAGTATTTATAATTTGAATCTCATGCACATTAATCAAAGCTTCCAATACCCTGTTTCTGTTTCTGACCAGATATGGTAACTCAGGGCGAAAGCTTTGACGGTTTCTTACACATTTGAGAAGGTTGTAAAGGGGCAGAAGTGTCAATCTTTTAAGAGCATGAGGTCTTGCGGGATGAAGCACTCTCATGGAAAGGAGCGGAATTCCCTCAAAGGTACGGTTAATTCAACTGCTTGTGTCCTCAAAGGGAGGGAGGCTTCACTGTAAGTATCCCGTGTTCATGTTTAAGAATGGTTTTGGAATGGCATTGACCATCCACCATCGTTTTGTTTTGGGAATAAGGGGACAGAACTATATCCCCACCTTCACATCAATGACACACACACACACACACACTCACAGCAACTCACCCACACCCTAACCTCCACAGGCCACGCTGTCACCTCACATCCTGTCCAGGAGATTCACTCAGGAGGGAGGAAATGAGGTGAAAAAAGAGAGGAGCTGGAATGAGAACGACTCCTCGGGGCGTGGAAAAATCAAGAAAATGATGTTCAGAAATTCATAGATTTAAAAATGAAGAGCAAGCGGGTGGGAAGTAGCGAGGGAGCCGGAGGTTGGTTGGAGGGAGAGAAAGAGTTTGGTGAAAAAATCTAAAGAAGAGGAGAGAAAAAATGAAGATGATCAAATTGAAAAAGGGAACCAGCAATGCAAAGCAATAGGATTCATTATGCTGTTATATAATTCAAACCTTAACCAACATGCAACGAGTTAATACTTTAGTTTTTTTCCTGGCAGGTTAGGAATGATATTTTTCCACTAAAACTAAACAATTGTAATGGTGTGGGCAGAAACATTAATGTGGACTTATTATTCATACCGGGGAGAAAGAGTCCTAATACAGTTTGTAGATAAGAAGGTCTCAAGCTCAGCACAGCATTGACTGCATTTTATATTCCAGCCTTTGTCTACCCCCTTTAATGGTTATTTAGTCCAAAATGTTTTCTGCCACACATTTGTTTCTTTTAAGGGGAGTTGTGTGTGTTTGTATGCACAGGCACGTGTGCACATGCAAGAATAAATTATTCTTCTGCAACCTATTCAAATACAGCTCGGGGTGATTTGTAGTAATTCATGTTTATATTACTAATGAGAAAATACACATTGACTCTAAATATTCAGTTACCGATATAAAGTGGGCAAAGGAGCCTTTCTTAGTGCTCTTGATTTAGCCTTAATTCTTAAATTAGCAACACATTTTAATCGTTGAAATGCTCTGCTTAGTTGGAAAGGGGAAAAAAATAATAATCCAGTAGGTGAGTGTCCTTTTGTTCACCTCACTCTGTAGCCAGGGTTTTTTACTGCAATGCAACAGTCGGCATAGCTTAAATAACAGTCTGTATGTATCATTCATCTCAGCTGTGATATCCACATTTTGTGTTCAATTCAGCAATGTATGCTTACTTTCCCCTTAAAGAATAAATAGGTATCTAAATATCTATCAAATATAACTCAAAGTGATATTTACTTGATGTTTTCCTCTCCCATAAACCGAAGCTGCATAAGCTGACTTACTTTTTGTCTAAAGCCTCCCCGATGTTTATTCTTTCCCTTCATTTTCCTTAATCTCCTCCACTCCATGCCCCGTCTGCTCTCTCTTTCTTGCTTGTGGCTCCAGCCGTCTTCTCAAACAATGATCCGCTTCTCAGGTCGCTGTCAAAATTAAAATGTAACACCAACCATAGGCTGACCGACTTGCATGTTGCCGCTGGACACTTTTCCTAAATGTATTTCTTTTCATAGGCAGGTTGAAATACAATTTCAGCTGACACCTCAACTCATCGTTTTTATTTGAGGATTGTTGAGCCATTAAGGTTTGAATTAAGTGAGTTACATACAGCGACTTATCCGCTGTATTATTTTTTTCTGTTCTTTGCAAGTTCCATTATTACCCATCTGTACAGTCGCTTGAGGCTGTTTTGAGCAGAAAATAAAGTGATCTTCAATCAGAAGTCAGTATAATGTTCTATTGCCATATACAGTCTTTCTGAGGACTATTTACTATGATTTCTACAGGAATAATTAACACATTTTAAACAGTGTTTGTCAGTTTAACAGTAAAATAAAAAGTTTAATGTATCTATAAGCAAGGATACAATTCAACAAAGACGAAGGATAAAGGTTATGATGATAAATTAATGATAAATGTATTTAAATATATATATATATATATATATATATATATATTCCTAGAGTGCTATTTAGCCAATTCTTAGGAAATTTATTTTTATTTTATTTAACCTTTATTTAACCAGATAAAAGCATTGAGATACAATCTCATTTTCAATGCTGACCTGGCCAAGAAGGCAGCAACGTTACACATAACAAAAACATATAAAATACAGAGAACATAACTAAGAAAACAAAAGACAAAAAAGCAGTTACTACATTGTGCACATTAGGACAGTAAGAATGGCACTACTTATTACTGCAAGAGCAGCTGGTGGTAAGGACTTCAGACAAATTCAATTTAAAACCTGCTATAGGGACAAGTGCCCTCAGTTTTAGGTTTGATTGAAGGTCATTCCAAGACCAAGGACCATAATAAAAAAGAGACCCTTTTTCCAGCCTCAGTCCGCACAGCAGGAACCTGGAAGCGTCTTACCTCTTTTCTCCCTCGACATGTCAAATGCAGTATTTTATACAAGTCCTTATAATCCATACTCTCTTCTGCCTGAATAATCCTTGCAAACATAAACTGATTTAATTTCCCCTCCGGCCACTAGACGAAGTATAAAATAATGTGATCACACTCACTGGAAAAAAAAATTGAAAATTGTTTTAAACCTCTTGCCTAAATATCTCAGATCATGTTGCTGGAGAAGTAACAATCACATACATGTAAATGTTCCTCTTTGTACTTTCACTGTGTCTTCCTATATAAACATGTGAGCAGAGCAACAGGCTCACACCTGCGCAATGATACAAGACTGTCTCTCTGACAGGCTTTTTATCCAGAGCAGCCAGAGAGAACACAGCCCGTCATGTTACCTGTCATGGGTATAAAGCCAAACGGGTGAGATGGACCTCCCAGACTGATCTGAGCCCTCATCCCTCCCTGTGCTGCTCTTTGTGAAGCTCTATATGATCGCCGCAGAGGCCTGAGATCAGTTGGGCCCCTCTGAACTATCTGAGTCTTCATAGCATCCTGTACCTTGTCAGTCAGAGTCGGGCAGAGCCGGCTGTCAGTCAGGCTGCTGCTGGGATCTGACTGCCTCCGGGAGAGAAGTGGAGGCCAGGAGCTACAGACAGAGATCATGTTACATTCCCATCAGCCGCTACACAGCAAAACTACTATTGTCAAAGCTCTTCAGTTCTGATTTCACAGAGTGAACTGGTGAAATAGCGAGGGGGAAAAGGTTGGTCTAATCCAATTACACAGATTTCAATACTATTCCAATACCACTTAAAGGCTGAAGCATGGCTGCCTCTCGGCTCCTTGATGGGTACACACCCAGCCCGCTACTGGGTTGTTTATTGAGAACATTGCCAGATCAAACCATGGAAATGAGGCAGGAATAGGGAGAGGCGATGCCTGATTGAATATTCTTTCATTATTACAGCCAAGAAAAGATTCGGAGCAACACAAGTGAGTGGAAGCAGATACAATAAAAGGGAAAGACACTTAGTCGAAGAAGTGTGGATGCTGAATTCTGTGGGTCACTCCACCAGTATGGAAATAAAAGATTGACCCATGTAAATAGATATATGGAAAATTCACCACACAGTGACAGCTGCTGTGGAGGAAATATCTTTAATCTAGAAGCTAAATGGATGTGTAGTTTAGTCACACATGGGATGTTGACAGCTAAATTGTCCAGCTACTTCCCTAATATCTTAAGAAATGTCACAGCATCCATACGTTTTTTTAGTGTTTCTCTTGAAAAACGTTTTATATTATAGCACAACATCAAAGTGGCAAGAGAGAAGAGTGAGAGCTTGAGAGTGAAGATGGGGTGCGGCGTCAGAAAGGATAAAAAAGTCAAATGTTATTTACTGATGGTTTCACCACTCTTTTGTTCTCCAGCAAGCATTTTCTTTACAAAGTAAGCTGGGCTTCGTCTGAAGTTACATAAACAAACCTGCCACTCTCTATTAGAGGTTATTCAAAACTACAAGAGACATGACAATCACCCCTGTTTGATTGAAGATGGACATTAAACAAATTGAAGAAAGTGGTGGACAGTGGGCAGGTTCTTCATCAGGAATGATGGAAATCTTATGTGACTTTTGCAGTCATGCTGATAGTGATTGTGAGAGATTGCAGGAGAGCTCGGACCGGACACTGTGCAGGGACAGCAAAAGTGTGCTTGACAGAATTAATCAATCAGACTGCGTGGGCCTGCGTCTCCTCCTGACCGTGGAAACCAAGACGACACACTCGGGTCAGGGATGGGGAGGGACGGTCCGCTCCGAGTCATCTGTCATCACATTACATCCATTAATAATTCACTGAGACACATACTCTCGCACATGGCACGCACAGCCGACATGCATGCTGAAAGGAGCGTGAGCACGCACGTGTTGGCACAGGTGTGAATTCCCACTGGTATTTCCAAGAAAGAACTGAGGGAATTATAGCTGACACTGAACAGTTATTATACTGCAAAACGGTAGCAGCAGGCCATCACTCATGCACTTTTCCCTCATTATATTTCTTTTAAGTTTGTAGTTCTTACCCTATTCACATATTCTTTTTTTAGCCATCAATTTGCTCTTCTAATAATTGTATCTCTGAGTGACCGCCCAAGATGATTGACACATTGACACAAACTTCTCAAACTGGTCTCATGAAGTTAACTTCTTTTTTTATTTCACTTCACTTTTTCCACGAGGGGAATGTAGCTTTAAACAAATTGCTTTAAAAAACACATTCGATTTAGGAATCGCTGGCTTACAAAAATCCATTAAGGCAAAAAGGAGTTGAGGCTGCCCACACTCTTCTTGCTCCGATGCAAATTTATTAGGATAAAGACCAATGTTTCTATAAATCTGTCTCTGGAGGAGAAATGTAGCTTTGATCATTATAGTTGCATAATAAATGAAAAGGCAGCAACTGGGCTCACTTTAACGATAAGTCATACTTCATACAGATGTTTGTTAATGGCGGGCCAACAAAGAATCGACCGTTTTAATTATTGTTAGAGCAGTAACACTGCGAGAATAACCACCTACTTGGAGTGTGTGGTTGATAACTTGAGTCGTGATCTCACACAGATCTCAGACGCCTCAGTGACTGGCTTTAATTGAATAGGCATCCGGCACAAATAACCAATTTATAACAGCTACATTTATCCCTCAGGCTTTTAAAGGGGACACCAACAATAAAAATGAGGCTCCAGCTATCACAACACTGTGAAGCTGAGTAGTGAGAGCTGTCACTCGGATCTGGATTGGCCCTCAGTGGAAGTGTGTGTACTAGAACTGGAGGATTAGTAAAGTGAAGACCTCCTTGTCTAATGTGGGTCTGGTAACTGAATTCAACACGGCCTCTGGCGAATCTTTTCAACCAGTTAGACAGTGATGTGCTGTTGTTTGTTTCCTGATGTGCCGAGAAATCGATAAGTACTGTAAAGATCCTTTAAAAGGAGATCTTTAAAAACCCTGCCAGGCTTTTCAAATCACTTGAAACACTTGAATTCTAAGTTTCTGTCATTCCCGACAGCAGCGGCACGACAGCAGCTGGTGCGCCCACAATGAATTACACCACCGGCAGCAAGTGATTATATCCCTCCTGTTGGCATGACGCGATGACAAATGAAGGAGTTGTCTCTCACTTTCAGAGGGAGCAAGATTTTCCTTCAGCCTCGCTCCCAACGCACCTCATTCTGGGGCGACGTTTAATTGTTTTTATGCGAGAATAAATGGTAGTGTGTGTTCTAGGATCATAAATACCATTAGTATAATAAAGCTGTTGTTCTAGCCTAGGCGTTTATTTTATTCCCGGTGAATGCTTCATGTTTTATTTATTATCAGGACTTCATGTAAAATGAAGTCTGCTTGGACACAAAATGTATCTTTAACTCGTATATCTGCAAACATTTTATTGTCCTCTTTTAACCTGTCGTTCTCCCAATGTCCGTCAGTTGAAGTCCTACTCTGCCCTCATCATATCATTAAAACTTGATCCATGCACTCACTATTAACCTCCCCGAGGCAAAGCAAGCCACTCAGTTACAGCGAGCACCTCTCGATATGGCTTGTGTTAATTTAGGGAGCTTAATGAATTACAAGGGCTTTATAATGAGTGTGTCTGAGCAGTGCTGTGGGGAGGTCAAATGGTGTGAATAACTAATGAACCCAATCAACAGTCAGAACTTTAACATGCGTGGAACAATTTATATATGCTGTTGTAGAAGACATGGCTACATATTACAACCCCAGCCCTCCCACCACTGCCACCACTGTGAGACTCTAACAAAGTAATTTGGTTTTCTATTTCCTGTAGGCCTTTGGAGAGGCAGTTATAGCTCTCAGGTCCCATCAGGGAAGAACATAGGAAGTAGGCCGAGCTCTACTTGGGTAAAAATAGAGGAAATAAACTTTACAACTTGCAGCATGCACTGATTGACAAAAGCATATCAAATTTCTGTCGGTGTAGTTCAGAGAGATTTCATCAGGTTCCTGAGGACATACACCATTTGTGGTGTCTTTGACGTATGCCTTTAGGGTCCCATTCTGTTTCAAACTGATGTTTTGAGGGATGTCTCGACAGCAAAAACCATTAAAAACTGAATTCAAATGCAATATTGTCACGGAGGCAAATGTTTGAAGAAAAATAATAATATGCTGTTTTAATGTTTCCAAAAACAGTACATAGCAATTCCACATTATATTCCTCCAGGTATGATTTGAGAACTACATCAATGACAGTGCCAGTAAGACTCCACATTAGCATACATTTAAACAGAAAATGAATTCTAAATTCAGTATATATGTTTTGAATCTTAAAAAGAGTATTTCACAAGTTACTGAGGTAAAACAGGAATCTACATACATACTCAAGTTCTGTTGAACTAGGCACTCTGGTGCTCATTAAACACGAAGTACAGCAGAGGCTGATGGGTATGACGTTTTTTAGTTAATCAGTCATTCAGCCAGTCAGTCAGTCAGTTAGTTATTAGGGAAGTATTTGGTCATAAAACCGTGCATTGGACAAATAGAGATTGCTCTGATTTTGGGTTTATTTCACCAGATAATGTAGTTTTGACCTTCTGCTGGTGGAGCTAAATGAAAAGTCAGGGGGTCACCAAAGTCAGCAGGCTTTATCCTCTGGGGATAATGAATAACTGTTCAAAACGTCATGGCAATCCATTACATTGTTGTTTAGTTATTTCTGTGGTGCACCGACAAACAGATGGACAGAAATTGGTATCCCTAAAGCTACATCTCTAGTGTGTAACATTTATCTTCCTCTACCCAAGGACTAGAAGCTATTAGTTGTTTTTCATATGGATTGACACACTAATTGTGCATATGTACATGGAGGTAGACAAACTCCAACACATAGCGATGCACACAACACACACACACACACACACACACACACACACACACACACACACACACACACACACACACACACACACACACACACACACACACACACACACACACACACACACACACACACACACACACACACACACACACACACACACACACACACACACACACACACACACACACACACACACACACACACACACACACGATCACACATCCCCTCCCATACTCTCCTCACCAATCCCCTGGCCCCTGTCATTCAGATCTATGAACTACCATTAGCAACCATCTGTTACAACCTGCAGCAAAGCTATTACACACACACAGACACACGAAAAAACTCACACATATAACAGACACACACACACTCACACACTCACACACACACACACACACACACACACACACACACACACACACACACACACACACACACACACACACACACACACACACACACACACACACTCACCTCGCTCAACGTATGGCTGGCAAACTTCTTCAAAGCCTTGAGAGAATTTGTTAACGCATCGGCTGTTTAACCTTCAAGTGAAGGTGAAGCCACCTGTAACCTCAGTAACACCATGTGAATATCGTCGCTATGCTGCGGCCTATAGATGCTTCTGAAGGTCAGCAACCTTCATGCTTGCTCCCACAAACACACACAGACAAAGTGGAAGGTCATAACACAAACACACACACACACACACACACACACACACACACACAGGTCGCTGCGTTGTGTTTTAAAAACAGATTATCCTTTCTCTAGATTATTCTATCTATAGTAGTGGGCCAGTCTATGGCTCCCACTGATAAAAGGTCACTGCATCCCACCCACTGTTTGTTGGCATTCCACATTAGGCAAAATAAATGTCAGAACCTGATCTGCTTCTTGACAGAAAGCTGCCTCCAGCACTTTCCTTTCACATTGTCAATGCACACATTTATTTTAGCACTGAATGTGCCATTCACAGCTCCATTTGAATGCGATGCTTTGCCCCTTTTCCTCCTAAACAAATGTCAGTGTACAGCCGTAGATTTATATATTTTTTGCCGTGTTCCTGCCTCACACAAATCATTCATTTGAGTGACAATACGGGTTCCAGGGAGGAAGTGGAGGGAGGGGGGGGGTTTGATTCAGCATCTAATTATCCAACTTCTTCTTGAAAGGAAAAAATGCTTTCTGTGTTTAAGCAACTTGTTCACGTAGCAAAAGCATCTGCTTCACTCCTTCATTTCCCCGTCAGCGAGGGACAAATGAATAGAAATGACTGCTTTGTGCTTTTATGCAGCCGTCTCTCCAAGCAGCATAAAACATATATATTTCAAGACTCCCATGTGCAATTTTGTATCTGCGGAGAGGGAAAAGAAAAGGAGAGATAGAGACCCTTGACTCGGGAATAGCTGTGCCAAAAAACTGATGATTTTTTCTATTGTGTTCTTTCCTATGGGACACAATTGGAAAAATATCCTTTTTATGAAAGAAGCTTTTGAAAAGCACCTCGGCAATCAAACAGAAAATATATGTCATATCGTTGTGTGGTGAAAAAAATTAAATAAGCACTGCGTCCATGTTCGGAAAACAAAATGGCATGAAACTGTCACCTGCTTTTCCTGGTGAGACCCTTTTTGTAGAATGGCAAAAACAATTGAGTAAAATATGTCATTAATGATTGCTGTGCTAAGCAGGTCAAATCCACCCCACCTCCAATCCCCATCCCTCCACCCTATCAGATCCCTCCTCCGCCGCTTCCTCTCCATCCCGCCGATTATCCACCGGCTCCCTCTTATCAGTTTCATCAGCTGAGAGGCCATACAGCAAAATGGTTCCCATGGGAGGAAGTCAATGCGCAAACTTTTGTGGATACAGACCCAAGAGATGGAGAAACCTCCTGTTTTTAATCAATATGGCATTAAACACAGCTTGATTTCCTTAGTGGTTATTTGCATAGTAATGAATGTGGCCGTGAAATTGCACATTCACCGTGTACAAGTATTCATGTTGTTTTACGATGAAAAGGTTTTTCCTTTTTAACTTGATCCCGAGAGGGCGGCCAGATGTTGCTTGTGGGCAAAGAAGCTGTTGGTGGTCTGTTAAATATCCTTATCTGAAGGTTGGCCTGATATCCATTTGTGCCCCGGATGCTGTGAGGCTGTGCCCTAATTCCAGGGCGATGTCGAGTCAGGTTCTGCTTCAGCGAGTCCTTTTTTCTCTTCCTTGTGGAATGGACAAGGCAAATAAGGGGCTTGATTTCTGAAAAGGAGCTGTTAGTTCCTGAGACCGTCGATCAGAGCCACAGGGATTGTTTTCACAGTATGGTGCTCTTACAAAACCTGACAAATGCACATACATAAAGTTACCAAACGTGTTTAAATCAATCAACAAGTGTTTAGTAGACAGTAGTCTATGTTTTGGGAAAAGTGATTACATTTGTCAAGTCTCCACTGCAGGATATACACAGAGCCAGACAAATCAATGTTTTTTTAATTAAGATCCAAGGCTATTGATCGCAAAACAAAAGGGTAGCCTACATCCTGAAAGACTGGCCTTAATGCATAACGTTAACATGCATATAAAAACCAGGTAACTGGGATGAATACAATAAATAAGGAAATGGGGACCAGGATATAAGGAAAATATGAGACAGCGTAAATTGTCAAAATGTACAACTGCTGACTTTTAACTCACTGCACACACGCATACTCCCTAGCGCTTTCTTTTCTTTAAACAACCGGCTGTACACCCACTATCGCACTTGCTTAGGTACCGTGGGATGCACAGAGATGTTTTGTGCGTGCTGTTGGCAGATTAATAAAAACAATAGATCGCCTTTATACACACATACTCCTTTTTTGTTTCTTTATCTCTGTCTTGATCTTTGTTTGTCTCTTTTTCTTAACTGCACTCGCTAGTGTTAAACACAACCTGTGCACCCAATTATATCTTTAATTGAATAAACATCCTGAAATAACTTTAAAAAAAGATATGCCTAGGGATAGGTATCGTTAAGGTTTTAACGGTACTACTACTTTTATCGATATCTTATCGGTTCTTTTGGAGGTAAGGTAAACAAACTAAATTAACATTGCTTTTTATTTAAATTAAATAAATAATATTCCACATCAAAAGAAGGCGTGTGGCCCAGTGGATAGAGCCTTGGTGTTGAGATCAGAGGGTCACAGGTTCAAACCCCACTGCAGTCAGAATGTCGTTGTGTCCCTGAGACACTTCACCACAAATTGCTCCTGTGGGGATTGCCCACAGTATTGAGTATGTAAGTCACTTTGGATAAAAGCGTCTAACAAGTAACATGTAATGGTAAAAAAGAAACAACAATGTTTTTAACAAATCGTATTAAATAATGTGATGACAGAACTGTAAACAGAATAGCTGAAACTTTAACAAAATAAATAACTCAGTTACCTCTAATCACTAACCCATGTTTGTATAATTGAGTTAGCTCCGTGTGTTGCTGCTAGCATACATAACACCTGACGTGGAAACGTTACTCGTGGATGGGGCTACAGAGCTACTAGAAAGACAGTCGAACCGGGTGCATTTCTCCGTCTGGATGTGGTGCACTTTTGCAAGATGTTTCGACAAATTGCTCGTGTTACCGCCCTTACATGCTCAACTCTTATTGCACTATTGGCAACGAACATTGTCCACATCGAGACGGGTAAAGTTTAACCACACCATGGAGAGCTTCCTTCGCCGTGTGTGTATTGCTGCATGTACCAGCCACGTGTGTGTAAGCTGCCCCGCCCCCTCGCACACAGACAGGAGAGAGAGATCTCTCGTCTGGATTGGAAAGATCGAAAATACAAAAAAATAATCATAGACGCATTTTGCAGTCTTTTTGCGTATTAGAAACGGAGTTGGCGACACTAACACTGCAATACAATGTTTGTGTAGCATAAAACATATGACATATATGTTTTACATGTCTCCAGTACCGATAAAAAGACCGATAACGTTGGAGCTTAACGGTACCACGGTCTTTAATAATTCAGTCCCGGGGCCCCTTTAATACCGGGGCTCGGTACCCATACCCACACTGAACTGACGTTGTTGAATTGTGCAGTAATGATTTCACTTGTGATAATCTAACGCATTTTAAAGTGTACTCAGTTCTCCCTTACTGCTGCGTTCAGTATCCCTTCATAAGTGCCTGGGGTAAAAGGAAATATCTTCTCTTTGCAAAGTTAACAGAGCTTGAACACTTGAGCCCAACTTCACAAGGAAGATCCAATAAATCAGCTTCACTGGATCACCAAAGCCCTTTCAGAACAGCTCAGTTTCACCAGGAGAGCTGTCTCATTGTAACGTATGCGCTTCAGGTATTGGAAGTGCTCTTCATAGGAGCGTACCTACAGAGGCCATTGTGTACATCTTCAGTGTAGAACTCCCATAAACGAATAGTTTGTGAAAGACAAAAAGAGTATAGTTTTGAAAGGATATGAGAGGTCGTGCAGCTGACGTTGCTCAGAGGAGGAATGACATTGGTTTCTTTCTGCCTGGGCTGCTGTTGACTCTGTTTAAACATTCTCTTCATGGTAAATGTAAACACTCCCTAACACTTGTCCCCACGGAGTAAGGACGCTCACGCAGAGAGGCCAAGGGAAGCAGAGGTCGGCATGCCTTTTATTTTGCTGTTCCATCAGAGCAAGCAGTTAATCTTTGCTCGGCCCCGGCTTATCTGGGCGCCTGCCACCTTGCCCCCTGCCCAGGGAGAAAGGCATCCCACGCCTCAGCCCTCTATCCTCCCCCGTCCCCTCCTCCTTCACTTCCTCTTCCTCTCAGCTCAGTTCTCCTTGGTTGACTGGAGGACTTGGCTGCAGATTGAATTATTCTTCTTGTTCCATTTCTCCCAAGTTTGCATTAATTTGCAGAGTGTTGTCACTTCTCTTCTGTTGTGTTTGCGTCTTAAGTGGACGACGTTCAGAGTCTGTCTCAACTTGTTGCATCAATTCATATCAGTTGTGGCTTTGGCCCGGCAGTAATGGTTATCCAAATAAAAAAGAGAGTTTTTATTCGTGTTAATGCCCAGATCCCCCCTGGTGGCTCTGTTTCACACTTCAGGGTTCAGGGTTCCCTCACGACTTCAACACACGGTTCATGTTTTTTTAGTAACTTTTAGAAGTCACCAAAAGTCTTCCTTGACTCTTTATCGGCCGCAATTCACAATTGTTTACCATTAATGAATCTGTTGGTTGCTGTAATGATTATTCAATGAATCATTCCGTTTATAAATGTCTCAGAGGATGTGACACATTCAGAGGTCTTGTTTTTCTTTAACGGTCCCCTATTGTACTGTTTTTCCTCAATATATTATAGGTCTCAGATATATACTAAACATGTCTCTGAAGTGTTTGGCTGAAATACCAAACAGATCGTTGCAGCATCCCATAATCCCCTCTGTTTCAGCCCTGTTTCAAAAGTGTTGAATCTCTGTCTGTTACTTTAGATGAAAATAAGGAGCCACTCCCCACGCCCCTCTGAGAGACATTTGGTTAAAAAGAACACAATGGTGCTCTAGGAGGAGATTCAGGTGATAAGGTGGGGGGGGGGGGGGGGGGTTACCTTGGTTGGTTATTGGCTAATGGTGACACAAGCCAAACATCGTTATGACATCATAAAGTGGCCAAAATCTGATCAGCTCATTTTCAGACAGGTCTTTATATAAATGGATCAGGACAAAAAGAGAGAGAATATTTTTTCCTGAAACTTTCAGAATCTCTTAACACAGAAAAACATGACAAAGTTGATTTTGCATAATAGGTGTCCTTTAACAAAGGACTGAGGCTATTTTTAATTGTTTTCCTCAGAAATATAAAAAAATTATTCAAATATCAAATTATTAGATTAAGACTAACCGTAGTTATACCACGCCTACCTGGAAATACTTTGCATTAAGAAAGATAAAGACACTAACTGCTCTTTCACTGTGACTTCAAAAATACAATACCTGCTGAACCTCACATAATTATGTTCATCATTTGTTTTTTATGAACAAATAGACTAAAATTATCATAGTTTCTCGAGCATTCTTAAGGAGTTCACAAAGTCAAACTCTGGTACAGCTGCCCCTCCTTTGCAGCATATCTCCTTCTTCATCCTCTGCCTCTCCCTCCTCCTCATCCTCTATGATTTCTGCCCAACTGTCTTGAGCATTGACAGCTAGTCTTAACATAATGACCTAACACTTCTCATGATTGGCAGGTGTTTTTCCTCACGGACCAATTAAGTAAATGCTAAGAGATGCGGATGTTTTTGTAAAGATTTTTTTCTTCTGACGGTTTGCAAACCTAAACTACACAAACAAGAGGGTTGTTTGTTTGTTTATTGCCCATTTAATTCATCCTATGTTTGAAAAGCAGCAGTTGGCTTATTTGAGGCTGTGACCACGGCGACGGGACACTGCCTTCCTCTGCCAAATGAGTGACAGGGGAAAAGCAATGCAATGGGAGAAGAAGGGGAGGTAAAGATAGGAGTTTGCCTGGAGGTGGAGAGGAATACTGACGGGAGGGTTGGGCGGGCGTCATGCTTCAGAGAGACAGACGAGGAGAATCTCAAATATTGACCTTGGAAAACCACATCTAAGATAATAATTATCTCACCCTTTCTCTCCCCCTGCCTCTTTTACCGTCTCACTCCCTCCCCTCATGTCTCGCTCCCTTTTTCATGTGTGTCCTTTGCTCCTGTAATCTTTGCAACCTCAGATAAAAGCAACCTGGTTCTTTTTCTTCTCTTTGATGCTCATTAATCCCTATCATTGATTACAGGACAACTTACAAGCTCAGGTTCAGCTTATCACAATAAGCCTCTACCATTTGACCCCCCCCCCCCCCCCCCCCCCCGCCCCGCCCCGCCATTCCCATACTTTACAGTTTATACTGAACACTATACATTTTCACTCGAGGGTATAGGTTTGGTCGAACAGGTAAAACAAGTGTAGGTCTTATTATTTCAGAGATCTTTACTAATATTGAGAATATTCACACAACGTATACATTCAATATTTTCAAATGCCTTGTAAGTTCTTATCTTGGGCTTCAACATCCAACATGGAAATTACACCCTTGCACTTGCTCACCAGTATAATTTCCTGCATCTCTAACATATTAATTCCTTGCTGTCACATTAGATCCGACAAAACTTGGAAAGTTTAGGTTAGGTCTAATCTGATTCTGATACTGTAATCATGGCCTATATGCATGATAATGACATATATTAGAGACATGGTTCATTTTGTCTTCACTCTTGTTGCTCTACCATTTCAGAGGAAACAGTTGATCTGCTTCTTAAGGGCAGCCATGGCAAAGTATGCTAAGTGAAGGCGGAGGAGTACATCTATTCATTTAAATTGGTACTAATGGCAGACTATTTAAAAGTCAATTAATTGCTAGGGGCCAAACGCACAGTGGCAGTTAATGCTGTCACAACGCTGAGAAGTAATTGGATGTGCCTGTGTGTGCTGGAGTGTGTTCCTTGAGTCTGTAGCTGGGTGGCATCTACTGCACCCCAAAAACTCTCAACAAAGGAGAGTCTGTTGCCGTGTGTGATGCTTGCCATAAAGCAGATCATTATGGGGAAGCAGCATAATAGTTTCCTGACTTTAGTTTGTACTGTAGTGTGGATAAATGCATCCACTATTTTTTTTACAAATGTATTTTTTTTCAATTTCAGTAGCACTCACAGTTTTCTTTTTCCTTTGCACTATTACTTCCCAATTCTGCGTTTGAGTCACGCTTCTCTACCCCTTTTTTATTTTCTCAGTTTTACTACCTCCATCTCTACTCTCACCTTTTCATCCTCTTCCTCACTTTATTATCCTACTCTCTATGGAGAGGTGGGGGGGGCGGAGATCGATGTTGGTCCTGCGTACACAGAGACCGGCAGCTGGCTGAATCGGAGTGATCGATCAGCCACAGAGCATTTGCTCTGCCAGACTGCTGGGCCTTTGTGGATGGAGATTATTTCTAAATTATTACAGGAGGCAGATGCTTGTCAGAAGATGCTCTCTGTCAAGGTTAGACTGCTTCAGCACTGCCTACCCCCCCTTCACTCTCTCCCTCTGTCACACTTTGGCTTTCCTCATCTTCTTAAATTCAAATGCATTTCCTTCCTTTTATCTTACTCCACAGTAAGGTTTTTTTTCCAGTAATTTCATATATTCCACATTGTTCTTTTATATTGTGTTGCTGTCTTTCTGGCAGCGTGTTATTTCCCTGACGGGAGATATGTTTAGCAATATATAGGTGAGATAAAAGGCACACAGTGTGTTCTACTTAGGTAATGAGAAACTGAAAATGCCATCTTGTAAATTGACTTCGTACGCAGACAGAATGAGCTGTACAGTGTAATCTTTGACCAATGGTTGTCTAAAATAACACAACAGCAGGCAGCTGTGCATTTGAAGCTCTCTGGAAAATGAGTTTGTTCCTTGTGGAACGATTTAAATAAGGTAAGCTCATTCTCTGCCCTTCAACAATGCTGAACGCCTGAGTTCTTTAAAAATAGATGCATGTGGAGGACTTTTGTGCATCTTTGTTCGTGGTGAGGACCATATGTGTGTGCTTCTAACTCTGTGTAAAACTTTAAAGTTGATCATTTGGGACCAAGACATCTTAAATGTGTCTGTTTTCTAGCTTGTTAGGCTGATTAGACTTGGGAACGGCCTTGTACCCCCTGGGCTCTACATTTTGTCGCCTCGTTCATTTATCCCAAGTTCTGTTTTATTCTCACGATCAGCACATACTAGCTCAATTCGTCTTTAATGTATACGGGAAGGTGCAGTTACCCTTGGCACTTCATGTTTTCGGTAATAATCGAGCACAAGGATAAACCGTACAGTGGAGATTTCTAACAACCATAACATAAGTAAATCAACTGACATTAACAGACAGTCGAGGGTAGTTCTTATCAACAGAACAGTCTGGTTCTTTCTTAGCCAATGCTACACCTTTCTAGCAAGTTTCACGAAAAATGGGGCCAGCTATTTTTTTGACAACAAACCAAACGCAGAACATTACCTCCTTGGCGGAAATAGTTACAGAAGCATGAAGTGGTATTTCAAATGTGTCTCACCTTAGAATGCATGAAAGTCAATGTATTGAATGTATTTGTCTCCTCTGTCTTCACGCATCATCTAGCATTTTATCAGCGTACATGGGGAAAGAGATGGGGATGATATGTCACAGAAGGTTCCTGAATCAATTTGAATTAGGGACATTTTTTAATATTGGCATGTTACATTGCATGAGTAAAGAAAAATACTAGAGGTTTCTCAATACTCAAATTTCCCCTCCTCGACTCCTTTCCTCGACTCCTATCCTCGAGACTTGGTGCCGCCCACAGGAGATGCGAGCGGAGGACTGAGGAGGGGAACCGAGGAGAGAGGAGTGGAAGCAGCAGGCGGTTAGAGAAATGAGAACTCCTCTCCTCTGAGCGGTCATTTTAAAGAGACGTCCATTAATGATGACAGGAGGCACAGCAGCCCTCTGTCTGATGGACAGATGTGTTGATGATGACTTATATATATTTACTTTTAATTCATTGACAGTGCGGTATAATGAGACAATAACAGGCTACAGATGCGGACATATAAACACACATATATTTATATAAATATATACAATTTCAGAATCAAAGTATGAGAGCACTCTCATAATAACGTAACACAATCAGAGACTGGATATATCCCCCCCTCTCTCTGGTCCCTGAAATGGGGAATTGAAATTACGGGCCAAAAGTTGTACAAGTATTAAAAGTAAATATGACACCAAACCAACTGAGACCCGTCTGTCTGCCGCATCTACGCACTGTACCACGCACGCACGCACGCACGCACACGCACACGCACACGCACACGCACCTACAGCTCCTAAAGCATAATCAGGCCACAGCCATTGTGTATTTTATTATGTGAAGCACTAAATGGTCTTAGAAAAATACCGACTCTTTGTTTGTAGATATCTACTAAACTAAAGCAAATAAAGAGAGTAGGCCTGTTATACTGAGTGATATATATTATACACACACTGCTCTGCTTTCTGCACGGACCTCACAGCTGTTCTCACTGTAAACATCGTCTTGCCGTTCAAGCAGTTACTAAAATAATATCCAAGGGATGCATGCAGAGCTGTCATTGGCTGAGATAAGTCCGGCCGTGCGTAACGCCTCCACCGTTCCCGGAAATGGAAAGGAACCATCAGTGTCTCCTCGGTTAGAGCTCCTCCTGAGAGCCTCTTCGATGCTCGATCCTCGGTCCTCGAAGTGCATTTCGAGAAATGAGATGTCCTTCAAAATGGCGCGCTGAAATTCATTTCCGGGTCACTACCGGAGGACCGAGAAGTCGAGGAGGGGAAATTTGAGTATTGAGAAACCTCTATTGTCAACAGTAGTGGATTTTGATTTTAACAACCTCTTTTTTGACAACATTTTGAAATGTGCACTTAGGTAGGTGTAAACATAAAGTACCTAATAAAGCTAAAAGCAGGGCGAACAGATAGCCTCTCTCGAAAAATACAAACACTCTTCAACAACCCCATGTCCTATTTACATATTTGAGCTTGTAAGCAAGTCATCAATATACCCATGTGTCAGGGTTGTGTTTCTGGATAGTTACAGGGACAATAAGCAGCCTTGCATGGAAGACCTTTTGACAGGATCTGTCCCGATTTCCTTGGTGTGCACTAACCAAGTTAAGGAGGAACAGTATCTGGATGATGACACTGAAATAGAGTTTCCTGCTTGAATCTTGATAAAACTGAAAAAAGAGGCCTAAATAAAACACTTCTCAATATGTAGCAATCATGTTTATACAATGTGCGGTTGTAACACTCACACAGAATAGTAATACAAAGTACAGATGGTTCCTGGATGGGCTTTGAACTCTGGATGATATTTCACTAATATAATACAACATCACATATAGTATTACCAGTCACTCTAGTGAATTATCAGCTCAGAAAATAGAGCATGCTCAATCCACATCTGACTGACATGAAAAGAAAGCTGTGGGATTATTTTCTTAGACAGAGCTGGGAGGGAGCAAATCGGCATCATGAGTTTAAAAGGAAAAGATGGATTGAGCTACGATTTTTCATACAGTCATTTGAAATGGGTTGGATTATTTATTTACCTAACCTTAATACACATTTTCATTTTATTTCACAAATATTATTCAGGTGGATAGTTCTATAAGGAGATCCTGCTTCATGGTACCAACACTCGCAGCACTTGTGAATGCTGAGTATCACGCCGTGTTGAATATTCAGAGAATCGTCTCTCGCTGACCGTGAAGTATAGACTGCATCACGAGCCACGGCAGAGTGATGATCAAACATTTACATTGTTAGCCAGATGTTGTTTGCATTAATATATTAAACCTGCTAGCAAGCTAGTTTTGCTCCTCACGGGAAATCAAACTCTTACATTTGTTAATCAGAAGACATAATAAACTAGTGACAGATCTGCATTTAAAATCTGTTTCAAATGTTTTTTTGTTTTTTTTTGCTAATGAAATAGAATTTTTAGATGGATTTCCAAACACAAGATGTAGACATGAATATGTGTGGATCTGGAGGACTGAATAGCATTTAGAGAACATCATACAGAAGAGTTCAAATGCTGGCGTTGAATTGTAAAGTTGTGCACATACTGTTAGACCAGTGATTACATCACCGTGTGCTGCCATATAGCTCCACAGTACACTGTAGGTATTTAAATGCCAGGGGTTTTAGCTCCATTTCTCCCTAGTAAAAGAAGATCTCCTCTGGGAGAGATAGACAGCGTGGTGGGGGGAGAGAAGAAGAGAGGAACAGCGAAATGGAGGCGAGATGAAGCCTGGACGGGGAGAGAGAGGGTGATAGAAGAAGGGAAGGGAGAGGGATTAATTGTTCACCCAGGAGAGGAAGATAACATCAGATGTTTAAAAGCTGCCACAACTAATCCTGTCATTTCTTGGACTAGAATAATGAAAACGGAGAAATTATATCTCTTGGAGAAATGGAAAGTGAGCTAATCAGTATGCCAGTAACGAGCACATGTTTGTGATTGCTAAATGCTCTAGTGATTATAGTATATTTCTAGTCCTATGGTATCATTTTGTAGTGTGATGACTACTAATGAAAAATGTATTTGTTTCAGACGTAGTGTTGCTTTCATTTATTTATTATATTTGTCTTGTAAAATACACACTGCAAATGACTTTTTTACCACTTGACAATTTCCCTAAGTATGCCATACTGTATGGGTTAGGTTGATCTTCAGCCATGAAATTGTTTTCACTTTATAACATAATGAACTCGACATGTATTAATTGTTCCTATTGCACAATGTGTGCCTTTATTTTAAAATGTTCTTTTTACCACAGCTCCTGAAAGGTATGGCATTTAGGAGCTCCAACACAAACATGGATGTCAAGAAAAGAGATAGTGTGAATTTGGTCATTTGTTTCATTTAAATGGTCGCTGTTCAGCAGCCGGCTCTCCATTCGTAGACGTCAGAGCATTATGATTAAGGGGCAAAACATTCACTGTGATGGATTGCCTATATCAAGCACGTTTAAAGGCTCTCCATGTTCATTTAGTTCTGAGATGAATGTAAACCAGCAGCTGCCCTAAAGGTATGAAATGAGTCTGGAACATGCAGAATGATCTGGATGCTCCTTCAGACCCTGGCAGTCTCCTCCTGATGTTCTCAGTGTGGGACCAGTTCTCTGCCCTACTTCTGTCTGTGTTTGTCCTCCTATCAGAGTAGCTCTCTCTCCCTCTGTGACCCGCACCTGCCGCTCTCCCCACCATCCCCTCCACCCATTGGGCCCGCAGCACTCCTCTTCCTCCCCTGTCATATCTGTCATACACGTTCAGTCGCTGGTGTTGCTCTAGGCTTCAAATTTAATTTGGTTTCAATCTGCTGTAATTGCTTTGAGAGATGACCGTGTCTGCATGTTTTTGCTCTCTTACAGTATGTCTGCTGGAATATTTTATATGGGTGTCTGCGTGCGTGTGTGTGTAAGTGTGTGTGTAAGTGTGTGTGTAAAGATGAATATTACTGAAGGTGTTTACTCATGTGTGTACATCCCAAACAATTGCCTGGCCACACACTGTCAATGATACCCTTTGTCAAACACCAGATGCTGTCACTGGACTCTGGCACTTTGACAAGGCTTTTGTCAGATACCATACACGTTCTCTTTGTAGCAGAAAAGGAGGAAGGGAGGGCACAAGGTAAATCTGAAAGACCTTACATAAATATATTTTTGGTAACACATCGTGACCTTTTAGTTGAATAATAATCCCCTCTACAGTATATGTGTAACTCCTTTCATTATTTTATCAGCAATCTAAAGCAAGTGGGTATGATTTGAAGTAAAGGGCAAAAACGGACAGCAAAAATAAAGTGTTTGCCCTTGAATTGCACACAGTGCTGCGGTAAAAAGAGGTTAAAGGAATGTTGGTAAGCTCATGGACTGAGATAATATTGGTTGAAAAAAAACCTGCTTTCCCCAACATATCTTTTCTTTGCCCTGGCCATCCTCGAATCAGCCTGGTCATTATTTACCCACCACAGACAACTTCTGATACCACAGATAAAGTCACAGGCCCTCTTTTGTTTGTATTTTTAATACAGTAGTAGGAATATAAACTTAGTTTTTTTATTTTGGCTCAACTGCAACCAACTCAGGAGCCAGTTTGAGTCAGCCAAAGGAAAGGGCACAGAGAACAACAATGTGTGTATAATTTATTGCATGTTGATTAGTGAGGGCTCTTGTGAGCTGATTGCAAGTGTGTACAGTGGCGTTTGTGTGGCTGTAATATGTGATCAGTGGTGATTGAAAGTCTGTTTTAATGCGTATATGTGTATGCAACACTCATGCTGTGACAATCATGTTCCTATTTCAACCAATGATGCCGAGCAGTTTCAGTCGCAGCCATTGTTTTCCCGACTCATGCAATATGCTTTTGTCTGTTTTCACATAATGTTTGTTTTGCTTAACTATATATTTTTTTAAAGACGTGGCACAAATAACAGATTGCACACATCAGACCTGTTGTGTTTCTGTCGCAGCGTATATATCGCTCACCTCTGATCAAGGAGACGTTTGCCCTGCGTCTTGATGGTGTTTCGCTCTGCTCCTCCCCACTCTGCCTGCTGAGGAGGCGGACGAAACAAGCAGGTCATCCAAGCAATCGCATACAACTGTTAACAGATGTACCAACTGAAAGAGCAGCCATGCGCTCCGTTTCTTTCTAGTGGAATGTCGCTCGGCTTCTTTTGACATATTTATTTTTAGCCAGTTCCAGACAATGGGTATGCAATGTTCTCCTTCTCAGTCACCTGCAAGGTCGTTGCCTTATGGGCTGCTCGAGAAACAAGACGCCTGAATCGTGTTTTATTTTGTAAATGGCACCCTTCCTCACTCGCTCTCGCTCTCTCTGTTGTCTGACTGATGCCAGTAACAGCAGGAGAGGCCAGGCAGCGGTTTGGGCTGTGACTATCTGTCAAACACTGGACAGTGAGCCCAATCAACCAGACACCCACATGTCTCCAAACTGATCCTGGACCCATCGACACAATGCTGAGCCCCCTGCTGGCCCCTGCATGTAGGACACTTTGCGACCTGCGAGCAGTCAGGGCTGCAGATCTGTGTGGTGTTGCCTCACTGCAATTCTCCCACAGTGACCTTGTTTGACCTTTTACTTAGGCGTGCAGCGTGACTTATTATACAGTCTATGAGCGTGACCTGTTGTGTACATGTAAATGATGTGTTAAAGGCAGTTTGTAGCATTCATCCCATAGGGGGTTTAATTGAATCTACAATGGTAGTTGCTCCAGTGAATGATAATGTGCAGTACAATGGTTTTGGCCTCGTTTTGTGCTATGATGAGTCTGCCACTTAGCTTCAAAGGCTCTGTGGTTTAATGAGCGAAATGCATATTATTTTGAATCTCAAATGAAACAAAAAGTGCCCCAATTAGAAGTTAATTAATATTGTTTTTATGGAGATACTCCCAACAGTCAGTAATATATTAAATTAGCTCATTTGCTCCCGTGACATTGGTTCTATCATAATCGCATTTTGATTATATCCATCTTATAAAGTTAGAAGTAGACTGATTAGTACACAAGAGCTTATGATCAAGGTCGATTATTTTCATTGTAGCTCTGAAGGAACATAATGAGGGAGTTTAGCCGCTGCAAGGAGATACTGTATTGTTCTAAAGTAAAGACAGCTGCTTTTCTTGTCACATTGAACTACACACAGACGCTACAGCACAATGCTGGCAATCTACTGTGGAAACATGGTGCTTCTGGGGGCCTGTGGGAAGTGCAGAAAGCTGGTGTTTGATTTTTGAAAAGCTGGTGAGTTGCTGCTGCCGCGGGTAGGTGACAGCTCACGTCTTCCAGATCCGGTCTCCGTGGAAACAGGAAAGTTGGGAATGCGCTGCGACGAGGGCAAAAAGGAAGTGCTAACATTTCCGTTGTGGAGGGGGAAGATTATCGGGGTGGGGGGGAAACAAAGGCAGGGATTATCTCGGCACATGCTACAATAGCATGACACACACAGCCTACAAGCGGGCCTGCCACGGGGTGCTTTGGATCACAGAACAAAGACAGGGTCTCCCACCCATCCATGCACATCCTCTGTCAGAGTTAGCTAATAAGGACTACAATACCCAGCTGACAGCCTCAAACCAACCAGGGACCTGGAATTAAGGGTCATTATTTCTCATCATTATCGACTTTGGCCACTCTGAAGAGCAGAGTCTAATATTTTTTATCACAGTAGTTTGTTATTGGAGCTTGAAATGAGAAGTTTTTTCTCAAATTAAATGGAAGTGTATTAATGCAAGGAATAAAAAACATGTTATAGCTTTTCACGCCTCTGTCCATTTCACCGTCCACCACTGACACGCTCTGTGCATGTGAAGTAAATTAAACAGTTTTGAAGTTGTTTTGTGACTGTGTTGTTGGAATTTAATATGGCATCAGAGCAGGGAGAAAGTTTGAGGGCAGTAAACTGAGACAGATGGAGAGAAATGGAGTACAGCATGTGATGGGATGATAAAACAGCCGAGCGTAGAGGAGAGATAAAAGGAGGGCGAGAGAAAGGAAGGTGGTGGTGATGGAGGACGGCGGGCGCAGCGGCAAGGGTGCGAGGCGAAGTGAAAGTGAGTTTGTCTGTGATGTTTTAAAATTCTGGAGTGGAAAGTCCCTCCATCTGTTATTGTGGGACGGTTCTGACTCAGTGATTTCTATGATTGGCCTTAATCCCGGCCGAGTGGAGAAGACAGAATGAAGAGCTTAAAGCAGACTGCTCTCACTCTGACAGGCTCCACTGGCTGCTGCTGCTGCTGCTGCTGGGCTCAGTGGCTGGCTCTGTCTGCTGCCCCCTAATGGACCAGCCGCTGCATGACACTGCACCGCTCTGCACTACAACATCACACTGAGCAGCTCACAAGGCCGTGACACAGAAGAAGTGACATTTTGATTTACCTTACATTTGTAAGCAGTCATGAAAAACAGTAGATTTCCCTTATTTTTTTCATTTTCCTTGCAATGCGTGTGATGATTATGACTTATGTCTTCATAATTGGGCTGCAATCTGCAATTTTCTTTTTTTTAATTAATCGATTTAACCGTTTAAATGAAAATAATGTCAAAAAGAAATGTCTCTGTTTCTCAAAGTCAAGTCTTATCGTCAGTCAAAACCACAAGGGTATTTTGTATAATATAAAACAGAAAAGAAAGATAGCTTATCGTTTTTCTTTCTATATTTCTACAAAATGACTTAATTGATTGATTTCTGATTATCATAAAAATAAATCACTACGGGGAGTGGACTAATCATTGCGTCCCTTACCATAAAAGCAAACCTTCCCAGAGTATCATGTCTTTCAATGTCTTTAGGTTTGCATAACATTGCTGATGCTTCCTCCTGATACTTCATGCGTCAGTAGATACATTGAAGATGTAGCTTGTGGTGATGCTGCGTCTGGATTTTTAATTCAACAATGTGGGAAGGACCATTAAGAAAGCTGTTCTATATTTAGACATCTTTTTTCAGAGAGCTTAGTGGCTTACCATTATGATTGTCACTGTCCACAGCAGCCAATCATTGTAAAATGTACTAAGGGTCTTCCCTCGCTGCGTTAGTTTCTCTGAGGAGGTTAAGTGACCTTAGCAGAGTCATTTCACAGTCTTTTGGTCCCCAAGGTGACTTGAGCGTTACCAGAAGCCGAGCTGAGGGGGTCATCTGGAACATGTTGAGTACTTTGATTCAAAGCGGCAATCACATGTACAGAGCGTGTCGTGTTTTCTCAAGTGCCCTCCCACTCAAACACACACATTGTAGGGCTGTTTTGGAGAGTCTCTCCGGATCACACAGACAACAGTGTTGTGTGTCGAGTGCCCTTTAAGGTAGTGCTCAGTGGAAGGGCCTTACAGGCTGCAGCAATCACACAGGAGGCCCGGTGAAGAGTCGGTACTCGCCACAGCATGACGCTGTCCGTCCCTGGTGTGCAGTCATTCCCCTTGAAATAACATGACTTCAAATGATTAAAGGACTCCTTATTGGACAGAGCAAACAGAACAGTTATGAATATTAAAGATCCTAATCGCTGCATGCTGAACCTTTTCATTTGTTTTACTTTTTCCTTGTTCAGTGAGTTCACAGTCGAAGAGCACAGCTTTTAGAGACATCACAGAGCGGCTCAGCCTGCAGTTTGACTGTTTGTTCAATCACACCATCACCTGCACCATTATGTACGATGTTTGCATACACGGCAATCCATTGTGTGTTGTTTAAGGCTTGTGGAGTCACTTCACATGCCACTATCCATTACAGAGTTGTGTTTATGGTACTTGACCTTGCCTCAAGGCTTGATGACAAATGGTCATGCATGTGATGCATTTCTTGTCAAGGTTACAATGGCAATAACATAAGAGGGTTGTGCGCATGTTGTCAACTCTTGTGGTGTCTTTGTGCCCGTGTGCTGTAGTGTTATTTGCTGTGTTGTGTGGGCCTGTACTGAGCTTATCTGTGCTGTACTGTGCTGATCTCACTATGCTCATCCAGTGCTCTAAGCTGCTTGGGCTCCAGCCACCAGCATAGATGATATATCCCTGCCCCCCTCCTTCCCACATCTCTCACTCTGATTCATTGGCTGTTTGTGTTGCCCATCCATCTGGGCCAACACAGAGGAAGGAAAGACACATGAAGACACATGGCTGTTTTGGAGCAGGGGGGACTGCATTAAGCTGCTAGGGATGAGATAGCGTCCTAGAGAAATGGAAGAGGGGGAGAGGGAGGACAAATTCCAAGGGAGAGGCAGCTGGAGAACTGAAAAAAAGCTGCGTGGGCTACTCAGGGGGAGAGAAATGGATTTTCTAAAGGGACAAAGTAGAGATTCTTACTGAAAGATTAAAAAAAAAAAAAAGACTGAGCAAAGGGGATGAAAGGGTTTGCCAGAACAAAGATCATGACAGAGAGTTAAGTTATAAAACACTGCAAACAATAGCAAATTATTTTCATATTAATAAAGAAAACATTAATGCAACTGTTGTGACAAGGAGTCAAATCATATGGCTTTCATTTTCAGGCTAATCTCCGATTTGGAAATGCAGTGAGATTATTGTTCTGCTGCTCAGTGTTTATCCCGAATTGAATTTCTTTTTTTATTGTGGACACTTTCACCGAGAGATTTCCGTGCCGCCCTTGCTACTGAAGACTGACCCTCTCTTTCAAAAAGCCACATCATTGCTGTCCTTTCTAATGGACTCTTTGGTAATCATTTCAATGGGCTAATGAAATCCTCATTTCATTGTTTCAGTCGCCTATTGTTTCATTGGGAAATGAATGAAATGTTATCTTTGTTATTTATGTTCATGTTCAGGTGATTAAAAGCACAATTCAAAAGTATAAAGACACATAACACTCAATATGATCTAGATTTTCACAAATAAGCTTAGTGATATCATAATATATATAATATATTTTAATTTAATTAACAATAAACATTATTTTCCACTGACTGCCTAAACCGCAAGAGGCTGAGATTCTGTATTCTGTGCCTGGTGTGTGTGTTCAGAGGGGAGTCAGAATGATGTTCTGTGTGTCTGTGAGTGGGAGGGCCGGCTGAGATGAGGTGGGTGGGGCCTCTTAATAGAAATAGGACAGCTTTTACTATAATGAGAGTTTATATCTTGTGTGTTTTTGGTAGATAGAAAGCCTCCCTTGGTACGGGACTGGCTCCTTCACTGTGGCTCCACAAATGAATGAGCTCGTACTGTAGCAGGGGTCTAAATAGGGTTAGTAATTTCAGAGCCCTGGGACTTTACGGCTGATCACAATATTCTGGGACAGGAATAAGATCGCCCCCTAGAGGCCTGGAGAAACCTAGATACTGAAGAGCGAGAGGGAGGGAGTGAGACTCATCATATTTGCCACTTGAATGACTTTCTATATGAGAAGCCTATAGAGTAAGCTTCTTCAGAGATAAGCCTAAGCTACACCATGGTTAATGATGTTAGACTACTAAAGCACATTTTCAAGACAACCTTAGTTGGTAGAGGTGGTGTTTGATACAGGTCTGAGATGAGAATATTACATTTCTTATCGTTCATAAACACAAAATATCAATGTACCTTAAATTGAATATCTCTTCCTGTGATGAAATAGCCAACTCAAGAACATCATTTTATGTTTTTACAAAGTCACAGCAAGTATTGTGTTTGTTTTCTGTAGGTGGAGAACTTTGGTGCATACAGTATTTACAAAAAGGAAATGTGGGTATCATACTAAGGATCTGTAGAAGTGAACAGTGCACAAGAGCTAGAACTTTAAAACTGGGACATGTTTAGGCATATTTATCAGTTTATGCGATAAATATTCCATACAAGTCAGGATGTGAAGGTGCTCGAGTTGGAAAATAGTCAATCAGAACCTTGAACTACATACTGTATGAGTCACAGCAAACCAGACCTTCTGGCGAATGTCTGCCTCTTATCTACAAGCAGTAACAAAAGTCCTGATGGCTTGTTAGGGAGCAAACCAGGCAAAAATTCACACAGGTTAAAAAACTGACCTGCAAATATCAAAATAGATTTGGACTGATTGTAAAATATTGTTTTTACATTGTGTCTCCTACCCCTGTTAGTCCGACAAATACACATATTATCCTCCCAGAAATAAATAAAAACACTTTCAGTTCATGGGCTTTGATTCCCAGGTGTTTCAAGTGTTACATTCCCACATTTTCTTAGAGATACCAATGCTACCTTTGAAGAACCTCCAGGCCAGACACCATTTTAAAATACAATTCGCAGCTAAAACCATTTTACCTTTGTGTTGAGATTGTTCACCTAGTGGCAGTGCACAAGCAATTTTGGAACACTCCTTGTGGTGCTATACTCTGCTTGAACTGGTACTTTAAAGAACACTGCTGTTGGGTTTGTTGTTCATAAATCCTATGAATTATCCAGCTGTATAGCTTTTGTTTATCTGTTTCTCTTTCTCTTACAAAACACGCATTGATGTCCTACTGACTTCTGATACTAACACTGCTCCTTTATTTGTGTTTCTTTAGAAACTGACCAGGGAGGCCGAGCAGCTTCAGAAGGATCACGAATGGCAAGATGGTGTGACGGTAAAGTAGGACAACTGCTCCTCTCCCTCCTTCTCGGAGACCAATTTATTTTTCTCCCTTTCCTTTCCAGGCAAACTGGTTTTTACTTCCTTTCATCTGTTTTTCAATTTCCTCTCAATTGAGCTATTTCCTTCTATTTGCACTTGTTGATATTTTATGACAATGTAAACAGCATCACAGAGACAATGTGGTTATAAAACCTGCATTTAAACAAGAGTGAAAAACAATAACACACCGAAACACAGTCCTACATTTATACGCACGCTATGTTTACTTTTAGGGTTGTCTTCAGTATTATCTTAGAGACTCTCTGTTTAGTTTTACAGGCTACAGCAAGTTGAACATGGCATTATCTTGCTGCTGACCTTTAAAACACAAGAGAGCTGCTCTTGAATAAAAAAAAAAGAGAAGTAGTATCACTGTGTGTTTGAGCCTGCGTGCTCCACTGACTCTCACATTTGCAAACACTCAAATGCCCCACGAACATGCATGCATACTGATGCAAATGCACACATACACACTTATTGATAGCCTCACCTGACAGATACACATGCACAGTCCCTAGTGTCATATCCTCTGTCTCCAGGGAGACGAGCTCGCTGTCATGGTACAATTCCCACAAATGGATTTTTAACACTGGGCCTCCTGGGGGATATTTGAGAAAAGGCTTTAACTGATTTAAAACGAATGATTATGAGCCCTACTTCCCTGCAAAGTCCATTTTTATTCATGGTTGCTTACACTCTAGAGCTGTAGTCTTGGGGTGGCTGGGCGGCGCCCCCTCCTTCCCTCGCTGATGCTCTGAGGGATGGAGCTGCAGTGCGGCTGTCCCTTCATCTTAGGCCTGAGGAGGGGTGACACCTGCCTCTCCCTGACCGGCTCAGATGAACCTCGATCGGATGTGTAGCCGTGCAGGAAGTGGAGCGGGGGTCACAGTGACCACACACAGCACACCTGTTCATAAGCAGCTGCATCCAATATGGCATCAATACCGCCTCAAGTGGAAAAACCAGCGCTTTAATCCAACCACCACATCAAAACTCCTGTCTGCCTCTGTTTTTCTTTTCTAGTTCCTTTCTCTCTTCCTGTCTCATACCCTCCATTATCCTCTGCAACCCCCATCTTATTCATATACCTCTACTGTTATCTCTACGCGTTTTTAATCAGGCATGAAAACAGTTGGAATATATCATATTGTGGCAAATACTGCAAAATAATTCTAATGGTGCGCCTCCATTAATAATGGTTTGGAGCTGATTTCATTTGCCTTTTATAATTAGGCCAGGTAATGAATCTCAGCAGGGGCAACTGTGAAAGCATTACAAAAAAATCAAAAAAAAGAGGTGGAG
This sequence comes from Notothenia rossii, assembly GCF_949606895.1. NCBI lineage: Eukaryota > Metazoa > Chordata > Actinopteri > Perciformes > Nototheniidae > Notothenia > Notothenia rossii. Next base: position 76,102,193 of record NC_136903.1, on the reverse strand, counting down.
TGGGGGAGGGGGGAGTGGGAGTGGGAGAAGAAGAAGAAGATATGCTTCATACTTGCAGTGATATTTCTCCTGTTTGTAGATGTTGTGCTTTCCTAATTTCTCTTTTAGGTGAACACTCTGCTGACTGACACTCTAATTAGATTAGGGCTGCATGCTCTTTGGGCATATTAGGAGAAATGTGTTGCATTTTAAACTAGCGGGTGGAGCAGTCTGTCAAATGAAGAGAAAAGGTGTTTATGCATGAGCGACAGAGCGTTTTGATAGCATTGTGAGTGTGTGTGTGTGTGTGTGTGTGTGTGTGTGTGTGTGTGTGTGTGTGTGGGTGTGTGTGTGTGTGTTGGAAAAGCGTAATTTGGTTTATTTGCATGTGTTTATTAATGCCAGGTTCTGTACCTGGCCCAGCCCATCTGCTCGCCTCGCGCCAAAACGGTGACATCATACTGTAGAAACTCAATGATATGCCTGTTCCTCATAGCGTCTGTCATCACAGCTGTTACCGTAGCAATGAGACGACCTCACTTTTCTTCTCTCACTCTCTCACACACTCACACACACATTTAAGCTTTTTTTGGTCTAACTACAGAGCCAGTTTTTGACCATCCCGACCGCTGGACATTATGGATGTCAAAATGTTGATCGTAACAACTGTTGTGATGGTCGTTCAGGGTTTTAAATCCATTGGAAGGAAATGGTGTGTGAAATAGACATTAAAGTGTTGGATTGTCGCTGGTTTCTCAAGGTCAAGTGCCCATCCCTCTGTGGCACTCCGTGACTATTGTGTTGGCAACAAAGTCATCCCAAGGTGACACAGTCACTTCAGCTATGCTCTGCAATTCTCATTGGGAGGGAACAAACACAGCAATACAAACACATTAACGTATTGAGCTGGTCAAAACAACACAAATAATAAACAAATCAATTTGTTGGTTTTCAGCTGAAAATTGGATTAAATGATTGTGTTGATGTCCATCTGAAGATTGAATGCACTCATGCATGATCTCTTACACTCTAGGTCTTATTAAGGAGCAATGCATATTTGTGGATAGTAGGCAGATGCCAGAATGTGGCAATTATTGTAAAGGTTATACATATTTAATTGAGTTTTATTTGACCATAGCACATGAATAAAAACAATTGTATTCACCCAAGGCCTTAAAGACCGATAACCTATTAACTTGGACAGTAGGCCTGCTGAAATAGTTCAGAGTCAAGACTTGAAACAGTACGTGTAATACAAATGATAAAACTGGTCTTGCAAATATTTTACTTCCCTCGTTGAATAAAACCTACAAACCAACTACGTGGCCATACATAGGCTGAGCACTGCAGTTAAAGTTTTGTTAATGTTTGGCAATCAAATTGTCACATAAGTTTGTAGATATCACTTTTGTTTAAGTATATTAATCATTAATGTTGGTGCACAATGATGACGAGGCTTACTAAATACGCCCGGTTTGGAGGAAGAGACAGTGTGGGAAAAATACACTTAGGCCTCTGCACCATACAGACACCAGTGAGTATGCTGGAACCAACTTATGGCTATGAGCATTTCATATATGATGGGACATTTGCATTTTGACCAGCTAAGATTGGATTTTGATTTATCTTCAATAAATGCCTTTGAAAGTCATGTAGGCATTGTTGTTATCTTCAAAAGGAATGAATTCAGCTATTATAAGATAACACGGCTTCTTTACATCTGGTCATTAATTAATTCGGACCAGCAAAGATATGTTAAGAGATATCTTGTCCCGACTGATCACGTTTTGATAGTGACTCCATTATGCATTTGTATATATCTTGATTGTCTCTTTAGTTTTTCAAATGAGACGTATTTCAATTTTCTGTGCAAACATAGGAAAAGGAGCACAAACGATTTGCTAGTAATTAGATAATTATACAGTGTTCAACAATTATATTACAGTCATCGCAGGTTCAGTATAAACATGTCATACGTTTCATCTCACCCTTCAACACACTATTCTTCCAAACTAAACTGGGGAGGTAAACACATGGTGTCTTTTTGAGTTAAAAGTTTCAAACTGAAGTTATAGTCAAACCAAGGTGGTTCCCAACCACCTTGGGGGGGGCGCCAGGTCTCAGATGATTTGAGGCCAAATATCATATTTACCTTAATTTTCGGACTATAAGGCGCACCTGAATATAAGCCGCAGCAGCGGCATACCACTCTCGGTTCCACTTTTACTTTTGCGCGCTACCTGTCTCACTCTTTTCCGGCCTCGAGCTTTTCCTGCTGGAACCCGCCGCTTAAAGGTGGGGGTCCGCGGACCGGCCATAGAGCCCATAGAGTTAAAGGTGGTGGCCGTTAGCTGTAAAAATCCATAGATTAGCCGCACCGTTATATAAGCCGCAGCGTCGAAAAATAGGGAAAAAAGGCGCGGCTTATAGTCCGAAAATTACGGTAGTCTTTTTATTTTTTTTATTTTTTTTACATATAATTGTAACGCAATACATGATTGTCACTAAAAGCCTTGTCTCTATATTACAATAAAATATAAAAAATAATTGATTAATTTGAATAAAAATTCAAGTTAGTAACTATTATTAGCATAAAAAGACAGAAATGTATAATTCTTTATTTAATATAAATGTTTCTTCTGCCCGTAAAGGGTCCAAACCAGGCTTTTCTGGATAAGCGCATTTTTAAAACATAGTCATTGTCCATGCCGGTTTCAGTTGGATTATTTGTCACAGTTGCTCCGATCAGATCGGTCTCCTCCATTTTGTAGATTATTTACGATGTATGAATCCACATAAACACATCGGCAAAATCCGGCTTATTTTGAGCATGTGTTTTAAACAGTTTAATTCCTTTCTGAATTGTTTTCACTTGCGCCGTCCTTTAATTTCTTCACACAGCGGGAATCCAAATGAATGAATCCTGAGTCCAATAACCATCAAAGTCACTCCAATAGTGCTCCTTAATTACGCTTTCATCCTCCTTTAACAAAATACTTCACATTCATCCAGTTTGTGACTGCAGTTGTAGCATTTTTTAGACTTTTAAACTTGAATTACCATCCCCCCCCCCCCCTTGTTTGTGTGTGGGGGGCGCAACTTCCAACAGGAGCCATTTGGGGGGGCTCTTGGGAAAAAAGGTTGGGAACCCCTGAACCAGACGATGCAGCTCATTATAAATAAATAACATAAAACTGTCTGTGATCAGCCTTATTTTCAAACTAACTAACAGACATATAGATCCATTCATCTCATCGTATACCGTCTACAGATGATGAACATTGTTGCTTAGCTGATGGAGGGTTGACACGAGGTGCAACACGTTGGAACAGAGACACGAGATTGGATGAAAGAAAGGACAGAGATTGTGGAGATTGGAGGAAGACATGTACTTTCCATCAGATTGTGATGTGGCAGCTGCTGTACGTTTGAAATGCATTAGTGCTAATAGCGGTGCCATTAGGGGAGAGAGAGGCACTCTGTTGATGGGTTGCCATGATGAAACCAGGAAGAGGGGGTGACAAAGAGAGGCAGAGAGAGGTGTAAGTGAGAAAGCAAGCAAGTGAGGGAAGAAGGTATAAGAGACGCAGAAAACGGGAAACAGAGATGGAGCCATCTTCCAGGCCATTTACTGCAATCATCACTCTCTAATCAATCAAGCCTTTCATCATAGGACAACACAGTCTCTCCTTTTCTTTCTCTTCACCCTCTGCCTCTCTCTCTCTCTCTCTCTTCATCACCACTCAGCCACCCACTCTCATACATAACACAATGATATTCATGTGACCTCTTTCTTGCTCTTCACACATGTATGTTCATTGGTACCTTTGTAATGCATACAAATAATATTCATAAATAGCCTACAGTGTTCCCCTTACCGATGCTAAAAGCCTTAGCGTTTCTCGATCGTCTTTTGACAATTCTTTAAATTAGATACTTTAAATTATTTTGTGTGGATCAATGTTGGCTACTGTAAGCCAGCATTTTATCTACATTGAATGCCCTGCCAAAAGGTCCCCTAAGAGGCGTAACACTGTCTTAAGTGCTAGGGGCCCTGGCTACAGTTGCAAGGGTTTGTTCACTTGACCAAGTTCGGCTCCTTTCATAATGCTTCTATTTGAGATAATTGGCCCTTCAGAGGAAATGAGTGAGAATCATTGTGGCGACTCTCAACCCAGCCCTCGAAGCTACCAGCTCCATTAGCCACAGAATACATTAGTCTTATGAGGGCTGCATTTGACAGATTCAAATTCAGATTCTGGTAAAATACTCAGAAAATTAAGAGAGACGCCTCATTCTGGTTTTTGTTTCATCTCACTGCACTCAACATTTACATTTTTTATGTAATTTTTTCCCTCTCTTTTTTCTAATGGAAATGTTGCCAAAACCCTGTTTTCATCTCTCACCGGATTAGCTAAAACAGACTGCAATTAACCATTAGTCCAAGCGCATGCATTTGAGTATTTAATAGCACATATTCTCGTGCAGAATTGTGGAATTTATTTCTATCCCTTCGGCCATTTGTTGAGTCAAACAGGATGGTGGTGTTTTATTTGCAAGTTAATTTATATATATTGGGAATTACATAGTTTTTTTGTATACACTGACCATCATGTTGTTCTCATTTTGCCTGTTCAGTTTTCCTGAATTGTATATTGGTCCCTTATTTTTAAACCCAGGTGCAGACCTTCTGAAGCACAAGTACAAAATAAAATGTGTCAGCACCACAACAACCAAAACGATATCTGTAGCGGAGGCCCGAGAGGGGGAGGTTAGAATATGGCCATGTGTGAGCCTTTTTTTAAATGCACAGTGCTTATTTCAAACACTGATAAGCATAGCCACACTGCATTATAACAAATAAACTGCATCAATTTTCATTGTGAGCATTTTTTTTTCTTACGACAGCGCTGAGACAGTGCTTGCAGCCTGCCGAGCACGTAATGGAACTCATAAACATTGTTATCACTGAATCCTGAGCCACCGAGCAGACTTCCATCTGCTCGCCACTGGATGGGGAGAAGTGAGGGGGGGCTGCCATGTGCATAGAAATTCCTGCACAGTTTACAATAGAGCCGAGTCTTCTCCCTATCAAATGTATCTGATGGCGTGGCTGCCTCACTAGAAACTGCACCAAGCTTTACTTATACTCAATACTGAGATGCATCTGCCATGGGTGCTAACACAAAACAAGAGAACAACTTGGAAGTGTGTGTCCTTGTAGATCAGACCACATTTGATCAATTTGTCAATTATAATAATGTTGATACAGACTTCACTTTAAACTCCCATTTTGACTGAAGCTTCTCCTTCTTCCTGATCTCTCTCCTCTCCTCGTGCCTCCCCTCTCTTTCCATCAGCTTGCTGCTCGGCTCACAGCTTTGATCAGGCTTTCGGTTGCTGTGGTGACCCAACAGTTTTGTAATTTCAGCTTCTTGATTGCAGCCCACTGTAATTTGCTTAAGTGGTGCTCTCCAAGGTAGAAATGTCCTTTTCTCAATCTTTTGCCCTTCCCTTCTCCAGCTCTTTTCGTTTTTTTCCACCACCACTTTGTGGCCTTTCTTTTCTTTCTCGCTCGCTCACCCCTAATGTTCGTCTGCTGCTTCAAGAGAGACCTCTTGAAATCTCATGCTGTTTTACACTCAAGCTGGAGGACTTTGGCAAAGTTTATATTCTCTTCCTGAATGGAAGAAGCCTTGAAGTGCAAGAACAAGTAATGAGAAACGTGAAGATAGAATAATGCAGAGAAGGAGAGAAGTTCAGGGGTCTCAGTCAGTCGCAGTTTGGCCGGCTGTCGCGCTAGTAAGGGTTGAGAGAGTACCCAATTTTAAATCCCAGCGATCGATCTCCGTGCCTCACAGGAGATGGGAATCAATAGTCAGAGAAATCCAGCAAGCCTCGATTTTCCCCTTTTCAACACATGGCCAACATCCATGAAATGTTATTTTGTAGGACCCTTCTGGTAAGAGAGAAGAACAAAAAAGGTATTTCTTTATTTGTTTATAGTTTCTCTTTTTTAATGTAGACATTGACAGTAAATCACACTTAGAGCTTAAAAATTTATCTATTAAGTCATACTTAAATACAAATTCTACATCAAACATTTGTTTTAGCCATGCCTTTTATTAGAGTTGACAGTAGATATGAGTGAGATGTAAAATACAAAAGTTTGACCCATGAATTTAGTCCCAATTAAAAAAGATGTCTGTAGAAAATATTCCCTCTATATCGTATGTCAAAGACTTGTTCCAGTGTACCAAGTTGTAGGAAAGGGGTGCGTCTGAGCAGGCAGGGTGTCATTTTGTGAGTGCTATCAGCCTGTATTGCGGTGACAGGCTGGTTTTGCTGTAGCAGAGGGCAGATGCCAGCTCTGGTTATGATATTTGTGTATTCTACCCCTGCTGTCCTTGGTGTCTGTCTGCAGATATCTTAAGGCAGGCTTCCCTTTGTCATTTGAATGTTGGAATCATTGTGAGAGACAGCAAGGCATCTGATGGAAATGATTACGGGGTCGAAAATAACAGGTTTCCTTTGGTCGCCGCTGATTGTTGATTGGCCACTCTCAGTCAGCCTGTAGATGGGGTAGGTGACTTAGCAGGACTCTACAGTATGGGTTGGAAGTGGGAAATGGCTGGAAAGCACCAGTGAAATGGAAATCTGTATTCAGACCTCTTGGAGAAATGGAACCTGGAACCATTTCACACAGATAAATGGAGCTCTAGTGTCATACCAAGCTGCAGTGTGATTGGACGGGGGACATCCTGACGGAGAACCAGTATGCTTGTGATTGGTTACCCCGGCTACAGATGCCGTTAAAATGCTTCACTTGGATAATTGTATTTGCTTTATCAAATCCCTCTGGAATCCAATGATAGCGTATATATATTGCCATGTCCTGTTTATCTTACTTGTCTTTATTGGGTGTTAAAGCACCTGCTTCCCCTCTGACAATCAGATTGGGGGCATGTTTGGGAGGTGTTGGCATGCGTGTGTCATTTTGGATAGGCTTTTTATCTGGCACTGTGTCCATGCAGTGTGGTGATGCTATCAGTATTAAAACCTGCTCCTCAATGGAGCCCTGTCAGCCAACAATGGAGAGCAGCATTACCCAGAGTGCAGCAGGACAAAGCCTTCTCTCGGTATCGCAGGATTGTAATATTCACAGACTGCTTTAACTGCATTTACCAAGGGGAAGTGTCAGGCTCTGAAAGAAAGAGACGGCACAGCAGGGATGGGGTGAATGAGAGAAACAAAAAAGAGGGAATGAAAAAGAGAGGAGAAAGAATAGGATTATTTGACCTGCACGATGTTTACAAAGAGAGATCTTTGGACCAGAAATTGCAGATTCATGGGTGAAATTGGGGGCATGAAATGAAGCCATGGTATTATTAACCTTAATATTTTTGTAATTATGTGTTCTTAATTTCACAATAATCACAAATTCTCTCTTTCACAATTGTTCTCGCTCTGTCTCTTCTCCCTCACTATCTGTTGGGTTGCCGCCCATCTTTGTGAGGGTCTTTGAAGAGAGCGCCCGGTTAGAGGAGGCACGGCACTCTGCCCGAACAGGAGCAAGACATTGATGAGATGTGCATGGAGAATGTCATTCACTTTGCTGAATTTGCACTGTGTATTGGAGCTTTAATCTGGGGGCACATTTGTTTATTGGCATACAAATGAACATCTGCATGGAGCTATGCTTGGACGCCATGGTCTCAGCAGCTCCCTAATCGCTTAAAAGCCTGGAGATGCAGAGCATGCCAATGAAAGAACGAGAGAGGAGGAAGAAGAGAGAGAGAGGGAGGCAGCCGCGCCCAAGGCCTCCGTCATGCACTCCTTTATCTGAGTTTCACTGTAGCTCAATAGCTCTCCCCCTCGCTCTGTCTTCCAGGCCAACAGTTTAATTTCCAGTTTGCTGGTTGACTCTGTATTGACTTGACATTATAAAGAGGCATTTTGGTAACCTTCAGTGGTTAAGACTGTGACAACAGGCAATTCTTCAGACCAGACACCTCAAGCCAGCCAGCGATCATTCAATGTGATGATTTATCACATTATATCATATATTGCAATATCATGGCACATAAATAAGTTGTGATGATTGATAGTAACAACTAGGGATGGGAATTTGAAAGCAAATGTATATTCGAATATTCAACCCCCAAAAAAACGGTTAACCGATTAACCAAAATGTACATATCCTATACAAAAAAAAATATTTGGGAAAATAAATGAACACATGTTCAAATAAGTAGCAGCTATTCAATACTCATTCTTGTTTAAGAATATGAGCATGTCTACATACTCAGGGGAGAGGCGGACGCAGAGACGTTTCACAATCAGGCCAGCTGTAGAGAAGACCCTCTCAGCTGGAATTTGGGCATAAGATGAGGTTTGAGTCTGCGTGATTTGCGTGTAGGGAGGGGCAGCAGCCATATCATTAGCTAGAACTAGCTAGATCTGATGGATTTGGACATAAACACGAATGAAGTATAACCGGACGCGAGAGAGAGAGATCAGCACCTGCAGCTCTGCCCGCTGTGAGGGACCGGTGAGCGGAGCAAAACACACCTTTAGACCCAACACACTTAGCTATGGCACTGTCGTATACATTGAATTATTCCATTTGATCATATGTAATCAACTTAGGCACCCCTCCCAAAAAAGAAAATGACAATAAAAATATTCATAACTCATATTCTCATATTCGAATACCTGAATAATTTTGAATATTCGATGAATCGTTCCCATCCCTAGTAACAAGCACATAATAACTCAAATGTACAAGTGACAATGTGAAATATGATTTTGAGATTTGTTTCTCTATATTTAGCTTGAAACAATTTTTGCAATAAAGTTAGAGATTTAATAAAATATTATTTTTCAATAGATCATTTGTTCCAATCTTTTCAATCCTTTATTTAAATGTATTTGAATAACCAATGAACCGCACCCAGTAAAGGATAGGCTTTGACATCATTTGACTCAAAAAGCCTCCACCAAAGAACAGGAATTCCTATTTTATTCACAGACCCTGATTCAAGATCAAACTTGGTAAGGGGCTTTCAGATCTTTGACACATGTATGCATGTCTATGATTGATTAACCTCTGTTTCAAAATCATATTTCACAACCTCACGTTGGAACAGCAAACCTATGGGTCAAAGAAACTAAAGGAAATGAGCTGAACTCATTTGTTTCTGATGGCGTATTGTGATTTCATTTTGATGGCTCCCCCTTTAGTATGAACGCCCTTGTGTATTTCCTTTACATTTCATGTATCCTGGTTAAATTGGATGTCAATCATTTCTTACTTAGCATAGATAAATTATAGGTGGACTCGTGTATTCGCTGGAGTCAAAAGTGTACGAGTATGTGCTTAGCCGGGGGGATTGCCTTCCCCCCTCTCACTGGAGAGGTCTCACCAGCTAATACGGTCCGAGGTTTATCTACTTCCAATGTCTTGAGTTTCATACCGTTTGACATGAAGAGATGGGATATAGGGATGCTGCGGAAATAAAAGGACAGAGGGGGAAATGGGTAAAGACAGGGGAAAGATTGGAGTGGGTGAGATAATAGGAGTTATATCTTCATAGTGGTTTTCAAACTTCATGTAAGCAGTTCTTCTCTGCAACCAAAATCACCTCGTTTGGTTTTCTCTCTTTTTTTCTGGTGTTTGCATAGTGTGTGTGTGTGTGTGTGTGTGTGTGTGTGTGTGTGTGTGTGTGTGTGTGTGTGTGTGTGTGTGTGTGTGTGTGTGTGTGTGTGTGTGTGTGTGTGTGTGTGTGTGTGTGTGTGTGTGTGTGTGTGTGTGTGTGTGTGTGTGTGTGTGTGTGTGTGTGTGTGTGTGTGTGTGTGTGTGTGTGTGTGTGTGTGTGCACGCCTTATGGGCTGATGTGCGTGGGTTAATGAAGAGCAGTAAATGAAATCCTTCATTGTGTTTGATATAATGTCAGCTTCCATTAGGGAAACTGGTGCTACGAATTATTGCTAGACAATCGAGGCCAGGAGAGAGGTGCTGTGTTTGTGTGTGTGTGAAAGACGCTGTGTGTGCGTTTCTTCATGCTTGTGTGCACACCCCAGGGCACGGCGGAGGCACAGAGTGTGTTCTGTAATTATAAAATCATTAGCAGGTGTCCAGAGGAGATATGAATATGACTGTAATCTGTCCCCACCCATGATGGAGCGCTTGTCTCTTGCTCAAATGTCAGTGTGTCTCCGGCAGCCCATAGAGAGAGCTCTCAGATTCAAATTCAAAAGGTTTAGTCCCGGCGACCACACTCCGTCATTACAGGTACCCCGACATGTGACAGCCTTTATGCACCAGCCATTTTTCAATCACCTATTGTTACCCAACGCTTTACCGGGTAAATCACCTGTCAAGGTCCTCTTCACATAGGAGGACATTTTGGGGCTTTAAAGGCTCCGACCTTCACTTGACAGGGTTTTGTGAAGTTAAATGTGTTACTACAAGCAATGGGTGACATTAAAATAACAGCATGTAGGGATGACATGGAAACACGCTGGCAGGAGAACAATCACGTATTCTGACAGATTGACAAAAGATAGGCAGGCATCTTCTGGTCAGACATAGCAACGAGCAGACATTGTAGCCCTGGCGAGGAGACAAAGTCACATTGTAATCCAGAGCAGAGGGGCGGTTTCTATAGCAACAGTAGGCATCTAACCTACGCGCCGCTGCTTTTGTTGGAATCTGAAATTGGCGACAGAAGGCTGGTATTGAGGATAGAGAGATTGGGAAAGATGAAGATAAGAAGGGGCAGGTTGGAGGAGGATGAGGAAGAGGAAGAAGAGAGAGGAAGCCGATCGAGATAAGGGTGAGGAGAGGAAAGGAGATGAGCGGAGGAAGATTGATGTAAGGGAGGGGCTGGAGATCATCGCCTGACCTCAGTATTTGTCTTCCGTTTGGAATTCGTTTGTCCACTCAGCATGATAGATTTCATTTACTGATAGCACTTTGTGTCATGGGGAATTTTTCAGACTTTGTTATGGCACATTTCCACTACAGCGCGGTTTAAGCGTGCCGTGCCCGGCCCGTTTTTGGTTGCGTTTCCACTTGGCGTGGTTCCGACTAGCAGGTACTTTTTCACAGTTTTCTGGCTCTCCAAAATTGAAGTTCTTTCCGGGCCAACAACCGGGCTGAGTATGCTAAACTAGTGAGAGAATCTACTACAACAAAATTAACATATTTTACCGTGATTTAATTGTAATACACGTTTCAAAATGATGCCGAAGTAACAACATACTGATACCGGTTAGTAAAAACCATGAATTAATGCTTTGACAAGTCTGCAGACAGACGGCAGGAGAAAAACCTTTTAAAAAGCGTATTTTCTGAATGGAGATCGGCTAAGCTAACGGAGTATATGCTCCGACCGTCCATACTCACAACAACGGCCTACAGACATAAATAAACCAGGGACTGTATTCACCATGACACAGACAGTCTGTGGTTTGAACTTGTTTAACTTTTGTCTAGTTTCTGAACAGATATGAGGAGCTGTGATCTCTGAGGGCTAACATCTAACGGCTGATGTTGGTTTTGTTTAGCATTGAAGATGATGTCACGGCTCCGCCTACACTGCGTTACTATAGTTACTACCCCAGTTCCTAAACTGTAATGGAAACGCAGCATAAAGTGAGCCTGGCCTACCAAGGCCTAACTATGCCGTACTAAGCCGTGCGAGGCTCTGCAGTGGAAATACGCCGTTAGTGTCTTCGTGTGACTGCTTTTTGTAAGCCGTAAACTGGCCTTTTACACACATGATTATTTTCACTATTGTAAAGATTCTTTATTTATTATCGTTAACTCATTTGGCTAGTTGACGTTTTGTTTTGGGCGGTTTTGAATCCAAATATATTCATACGATATAAAAGAAAAGCAGGAAATCTCTCGAAATTATGATTATCAGAGAATTCAATGCTATGATGTTATATTTAACATAACATAATAATATTCTGTAAGCCTTACATGTCAAGAGACAGTAGATCTCAGTCACAAGGTGCCATGTGACCCCACAGTGGGTGATCAGTGATCTGGTCATGGGGTTATTGTACTCTGATAGGGTCATGGGTCAGTTATCTCATGTATTCATTGTAACTATATAAAAGCTCTCTTCAGTCTGAGTAGTTGCACTAGGCTGTGGAGACATTGCTCTTCAGGCTGTGTGCCTCTTTTGCAAAAAATTAAAAAGACTCAGAAGGACAACTCTTTGGCTAGTTTATTTCAAGAATTTCCACCACAATGAGAGGCTTTATACAGCCATTTAAAGCCAAGGCTTTAACAATTAATCAATGATCACATTAGTTTCTGTCCCTACTTGTGAGTGTCTAAGCATGGGATAATTTATTATTTACAGTATGTGTATGTTTACAAGCAGGGTGCCGTTTGGAGAGATGAGGTTAGGATAGCTCCTTGCTCGGTGTGGTATCAGATGTGTGTTTAACCTGGACCCTGGCCCATAGAGAGCCGTGACCAGCTGCAGCAGATGGCCCCGCTCCCCGGGGGCAGCAGGCAGGGTCACAGCGGCTTAGGACTCGTCCACATGCAGCTACTTCTTCAGTGCATGCCTGTATGAAGGCAGCAGTTGTTGTTACGTAGTGGTACTGTAGGTACTTTGATGAATTGCTATTTTTTTTCGGTAAATTCAATTTTCTTGCCCATCATATCCTGTCTGCTCTGAATATCAGATGAAATCTTGACTTTACAAAATCCATGAATCCCAACACCTGATTCTTTTTCAGCTTCTTATTCTGCTTACTACTAGGATATGTTAAAAACCATTTAATATGTGTTTATATTGTTTTTACAAATGTTCAATAAGAGAACTTATTATTAAAAGGAGTAATGTAAATAAACATGTTTGTGATAGCAATGTATTCACTAATGCTTCTGATACTAAGGATTTACTGAATGGTGCATTTTGATTGTACATGGTGCAGGTTTAGCACGAGTGAGGGATGTACAAGCTAACAGTGCAGTAAAGTAAACACAGCTGTGCAAACAGCCATGAAGCAAATGAAAGAAGCGTGTTAAATAAAACCAACATACACTATACTTGAGGGACAACAAGCGTCTGAGTCACATAATCGTCATGCTCAACATCCAGTGCCCCCTTGTGCAATCTGCACTCACTGTGTACATGTCTCTATCGATTGCAACGCAAAGCAGTAATAAGTGATGGATACAAAATAACAAAAACAACGATTAAGTGTTAGCAAGGGAGCTACATTGTTGGTTCTCTCACCAAAGTCTTTCTCTTCGGTAATGTGTGTGTTTTTTTTGTGTATTAGTTCTTGTGAGTAAAGCTGCTGGAAGGTGTCCCTCGGGTGCGAGGAACCAAGCTTTTATTTACAGGAAGCAGCCCTGAATAATGAGTTGTAATGCCGCAGTAGTGAGAGTAAACTCTTCAGATACGAGGGACCAGTCTGAGCAGGACTGGGCTCCAGATCAATCCTGCTGGCAGACACAACAACACTGTTGCTCTGCCACCGTCTCGCTCGCTCTCCCTCTTCCCTCTCTGCAGAGGCACAGGCTATTTTTAGCCTTGGCATCTCTTTCCCACTGCACCCACCACCACCCATTTCTCTCCACTGAATTCCTCCCTCCATATCCCCCCCGACTTCAGCCTCCATGCTCCCCCTCCACCTTAATCCAATGTAGATCCCTCCGCTCAGCTCCTCTGCTTACGTCCTCACTCCAGATCTGTGACGGAGCTGGGGAGTGCTGGTAAGTAGAGGAGATGTGTCAGGGGACAGATTCAGCTCCTCCTCTATCTTGTCCACGCTCATTACCCAAAGACATAAGCTGCGTCCAGGCTGGTCTGCCCCCATGTTTGGTGTCAGTGAGAGTTTTTATCATACTGTTTCTTTGGTGAGTTGTCAGGGACTGAGCTGAGCTGAGTGGCTGACTGTGATTAGCACTGGAGGCCGGCCAAGGCCCCGCTCGTTGTGTGTAGAGAGGCTCTCACTGCAGGGAGGCAGCTGGGAGAAAGATGGAGGCTGCCTGACTGTGAAAGAAAAGTCCTTGTGTGCTTATGTATGTCCCTTTGTCTAATACCAGTAGGCGAGTAATTTGTGTTTAAGACTCTCTCTACCTGTACTGTAGATCCCTCTTTCTCTGTGAGCCATCCTCCCTCACCAGACCCTGACCACAGCTCCTCCACTGTGCTGCCCTTGAGAGCGCGTCCTCAGCCAGCCTCTTCGTGATAATGAGGCCGGCCCCACGGATGCTGCTCGTGCCAAACAACACTCCTGTGTTGGGGGTCTTTGCTGGGGGTAAAGGCCGGGAGCTTGGTGGTTAGAGGCTGAATCTGGGGCTTAAGCCTGTGACTGGTTATATTCAGTTGGTAATTAAAACAGAGGAAAATTGCATACATTTACATTACTTTCCTTTTATGAGAGCTGTATTCCTTGAGTGAAAACACAGCCCGCTGAGCTGGATAAGACTCCCAGAGAGGGCAACGTTTTGAGTTTATTCTTCTCTCACTGCAAACTGAGCTCATACCACAGCTTAAGTTTTCCACAACACATGAAAATGTTCCTACAGTGATTTTCACTAAGTTTGAACATGTGCCACATACATTGCATCTAATAGATCCTTTTGATAGTGTACATTTTGTATTGTAAAAGCCAGAAAAGCACAGGTAAACATTAACGATGGCCCCAATTCATTAAGTGATCAGCAGGCAAGGTCTTTGAACGAGCAGCACAATACCTCAGCCCTGAAACTGGCTCACTTAAATGGAACGCAGCCGTCATCAACAAAGGTACCTCCACCTGTGCTTTCCCTGCTTTGGCAAGCCAAAATGTTTGCTGGTCCATTAACAAAAGCATTGCCCAGATACATACAGCTATCTGCTCACCTTCTCATGACTCTCATTCCACATCACACTACTCTTCCTGTGTTCTGTGATGCTGATTATATTCTCATGCTGAACAGTGTGATTGAATATAAACATGACTCTCTAGCTTACCACCGCGATGAGTCGGGGTTGATATACACACTGCTATATCTTCTCTCATCACCTGTATTTTCACTTTTCTTTTCTGCACAGGAGAGTGCCATTTCATACTACGATTCCAAAGCGGGTTCAGACTATGTGAGTACAGTACGGATTGCTCCCCCATCCCTCGTCCTCCTGCCTAAACCCAAAATACTACCCACTTCCCGTTAGGAATGTCACGAGAACCGATACTTTGTTTCCAAGTCGATGCCAAAGTTTTAAAAACACAAGGGTATTGTTTTTCTACAATACCATAAGTACTGTAAGGGCTCAAGCGTAATGGCATCCTGATGTCCAAGAAACATTAGAAACAGTGTTTGTGACACAGTAAATTACTAAAGATACCTCCAGGGGACATACCCTACTTTTTATAATTCTACTTTGTGAATAACAAACCATGTTGAAATTTGCAAGAACAAAGCTAGTTAATATGAAGTGTTAGCAGTCAGTGAACCAAGGATTTTGTTGCAATTGAGTGCACAGAAGTTATACTCAGTAAAATGCTATTGAACAAAGGTAAATTAGGTTATCATGATGTGTTCAAATGTAATCTTGTACATGTAATGTTTTGTAGTGAGAAACTTGAATACATCCAGTTGGTTGACGGATATGTTTTCACAGTAAATTAATATAGACATCATAGACTAGGGAATTATGAACTTTCTATCAAAAAGCTGTAAGAAGGCGATAATACAAAAGTGTATGATAAAGTACATGAAATATACTGTTTTGATTTGCACTGCGCTATTGAGAATAGTGGAATTTCACTGGCATTTGTATCAACTATTACATTTCTGGTATTGTGACATCCCTACTCCCCACCCCTGCCACCCTGTCCTGCAACCCCAACCCACTCCTGCCCCGGCCTCCTCGGTGTTGATGCCCCCTCCGGTCACAGGCCCCTGAGATGTCTGTGTGTGTTAGTGAGGTGACACTGCTTTATGGTGAGTTGGTGTGACAGAGCAGGGGCAGGCCGACGTGCATGTGACAGTGACTTCAGCTGTCCTCCCCCAGTCCTCCTTCCAGAGTGTTCTCCCTCTCCACGGACCCTCACTGTGTCGACTCTCTGCTAAGCTCAACTGGAGGGGTTGTTGGAACTCAGCCCATCAAAACATGAGTCATATCGCACTTCCACACAAGAGGACACCATTTCTACCACGTGTGCCATTCATACTGAAGAATATAAATGATATTGGAGGAACTTCCTGCCGGCCAGGTAACGTAGTTTCCTCCAGAAAAGATCTGCAAGTGCTGTTTGGTCTCCCCATGCCACCAGTTCCTCCCCAGGATAGGTCACACCCGGAGCCCGTGGTCGCTGATTGATTGAGTTTGAAAGAGTGCTAGAATGCCCCCCCCCCCCAAAGCACACAAAGATGTGAAGAGAGTGAGATAGAGAGGGGAAGAGAATGAGGCGGAGGAGCAATAAATCATGGTGTGATTTTCTCTTTGTGCACGCCACTCCTGTGATTAATGACACAGCGCTTTAGGGCCTGTCAGCACATCTAATTGGAGAACATCCGTCATCATTAACATGGCACACTGAGGTCCTAGCCAGTGACACACCCCTGACCCCCACTTCACCAACCTCACAACCACCAAAAGACGGTGGCAGAGGTCAGTTAGAGGTCAGTCCTCATCCCTGCAACACCAACAGTCACCCACCAGTTATTCTATCTATATTCTTCCCACGATGACCCCTCTCAATGAAGGCTTTAATACCGGAGTGAAAATGTACTATATGTAATAATGTAGTGCTGTACTATCAGGGAGATATGATCAGAATTCAGTTTTAAAAAGGTAAGTGATTGGCGGGCTCTCTTATTCCAGCCTTATCTCCTCTGTTCCCTATCCTGTACTCTATACCCTCATCTCTCCTCTTGTCACTGTAACCTTGATATTAAAATGCAATGTGATGATTTGTTTTTAAGACTGCTCTTGTGCCAAAGCTTGACTGAGAAGCCTTCTAATTTTGTTCTCTTTTTCCACTACCTGAATGCCTCCTCTGGGTTTCTCTGTGTTCATGGACTGTCCTGTTGTCTGCAAGCTGAACAATATTATGACTTTCAAGTCTTATTAGCCATCACTTAAAACACAGACAAAAGATCAGAACGAAAGATTCAGATTGAAAATGCAAACATTCTTAGGTCTGCATGATACAAGTTTCACTGCAATGCATTTATCCACACATTAGAAACATATCCTAAATCATTTCCTATAGCAGTAATTCACTTTGAAAACAGCATCACATTTATAAGGAGTCAGATTCTTCTTCTTTAAATATGTTTCTGTTTTTCAGTTATGGCGTGCTACATGTTCAACATGTTAAAGCAGCTATTTAACAACTGAAATGTTATTTTTCTGAAGGGTTCCTTGTTTATTTTAAGGGCTGTTTTCCCTTTATCACACTGGCTCTTGCAGTCAGATAAACACACACCCACACTCGCACACATAAGGCGCTTTCACACCAAGTACTTTTGCCGTACTTAGCTCCCAGTACTTAGTTCATCAGAACTCTTTAGTTCTGATGAACTAAAGAGCCGATCGTGTTCACACCGGAATAAGTCCCTGAGGGAGGATTAGGTAAATGATCCGCTGACGTCACTTCTTCTTCTTCTTCTACTTTGGGTTTACTGGCAGGCCGCAAACAACTTCACGGCGTATACTGCCACCCAAAGTCCCCGGCCGGAAGTAAACTCAGTAAATCCGAGTAAATCGCCAGAACGCCGACACCTCATCACTCCACCGCTCCCATGTTTTTTTTGTGTTGCCATAAGTTAGTCTCTCTCCGTTAGTGCTCTGGGCTAATGCTAATGCTAATAATGCTAATGCCAGCCAATACAATGGCGGCTTCACAAAACTTTTCCGATTTTTACGGGTGTGGTTTGCAATTCGCCCAGCCAATCAGAAATGGGAACCTTTTTCTCCCAGGATGTACTCGCTCTCTAGCAGGGACTAAAAAGGGGGTGAAAAGGTTCTCATGAACTAAGTTCTAGTTCCGGATTTTTTTGGTGTGAATGCAAAATTTAGCATGTAAAATTTCGGAACTATATTGTGAAAAGTACTCCGGTATGAAAGCGCCTATTGAGGGTCTTACGTGACGTTTGAGGTTAGCCCTGGTTGGCTGAATGCAAGGATCTTCAAAATGTCATCTCTGGCCTCTTCTGCCTTTAATTAAACCTTTAGAAGGGGGGGATACAATTAACAAATTGGGTAATGAATCGAGCAAAACAGGTGGTGGATGGTTGAAGAAAATGAACCAATCAGTCTTTCCTGCGTGGATTTATTCAGCTCCTAATTAGACGCTGCCTTGGTTAATTATGATTGGGCTCTTTTGAAGAAAGAAAAAACCCTCTCCCTGCCTGACATTGACAGAATTAGTGTCAGACTGAATTATAAACAAACACCTCAACCCCACAGTCATTGCTGTTTAAAAGCCAACATGTTATATCATTACAATTATTCTTAGAGTTGTCTGATTGCTATCATAGAGCTAAAAGTAGATTTAACCTGGTGACAGTCATCATTTTTTCTCTTTTCTCTTGCTTAGAAAGCCTGTTTAGTTCTGCCTCGGGTCTTCCCTCTTTTTTCAAACGTGTACAAAACATCTGTATTGGATGGGAACAGGATAAAATAAAAATAACCTCTTATTTAGGACAATAAAGGACATTAAAGGGACATATTGAAGCCATATGACAGGTCCCAAATGTTTGGACTTAAAACCACATGCAAACAGTCTGTTCTCCACAGGGCATTAGAGTAATAAATCATGTCTAACCTGCATTATAAACATCAAAGACCGTTTCCAAAAGCTATATCAGCTAATTCTTTCCTCACAACCTCTCACTCATCCAGATGAGCAGTCTGGTGATAAACAGGAATTATGTGGGACAATATAACAAATACAACTACATAGAACATTTAGGAAAGGGCTACAGCTGTTGTAATTTTCGAAACTGCTTTTACTAAAAATGTAACTTTGACGAAGCCAAACCATGTGTAATGTTCAATCAACTGATTATTGGTATTTAAGTATCTGGTGTTTTCACAATTATCTGTCCTAACTTATTTCCATGTATTCATATCTCTCATGAGCTGTTCTGTCAAAACACTGTATTGTTCCTTATGTTGACTTTCAATGGGACTTCAGCACAACTATCCCCCTGCTCGTCCCAACAACAGCTTGTAATTACATTTTAATAGTCAATTAAAGTTGGCCCATCAATCAATTCTCCCCTCGACATGCTGTTTTGATTTCATATCTCCAAAAAACAAACAGTTTTTATCATGTCAGATCTAATTAACCCAGGCTGCTTTATTAAAATGAAAGGTGCATATTGCAGTTGCACATTTATAATAATAACTTTTTTTGCACTGATTTGAATACATAAAGATGTCGGTATGTATGTCTAAGGCTGCATCTGACTTTTATATAGTGTTATAAGTATGCACACTTAAATGTATACAAAGAATAATCAAATAAACTGAATCAGAAAGTGGGGTTATTTCTTAATGCCTTTTATTTTGTGTCACATCCCACAATTGCTACATCCTGTGGGAACAGACACAGACTTGACTCCATTGATAACTGATCAAGATAAAAAGCTTAAATGTCTGTTTTTGCTGGATTCCTTTGCTATATGACTGTTTCTGTTTGTTATATGTGTGTCAGGCTTTCTGATCATGAGCTACACACAGAAGCTGTAAAAGTGCTAAAATATTGAAATATGCAGCATTAGCACTGTTGTTGTTCAAACCATCACAGAGAAGAGAGTCTGTTTTTAATATATGCTATGATTCAAATGGGTGGGAGACTAAACCGTCAGTAAGTGGTGTTGGCTGCGAGTTATTGTTGGGGTTAATTTGTATGGCACCTCATGTGTCTGAGATAGAAATCTGGGTTACTAATGAGTCTCTCTGTTTGGTGACTGCTCTGATACCTGCTGCTGTTCTCTGATGAGAGGCAGAGTATAGACCCACATAAATCTGCAAGCAGACAAAAGGCAGTATAATTGCTATTTGTATTCTTAACGTTATCCAAGGAATGTTTGACTCTGTGTGAGTCAGAAAGAGAGACAATATCCTCTATGTACCAAAGCCACAGATGGGTGCTGTTAAGCCCCGATATGGGAGGTGACAGAATGGGTTACTATATTTGTATGTATACCCTCGTTTATATTTGTATGCTCACTTAGATTTGTATGTGTGTGTGTGTGTGAATGTGTGTGTGTGTTTCAGCAGACGGAGGACGGGGAAGAGGAGAACCCCCTGGAGACTTCGACGTCCATGGAGCTGGAGTTTGTGGATGATCCCAATTTCAAATACCAGGTCAACTACTCTTCAAGTGCGGTCCAGATTCCTACAGACATATACAAAGGCTGTGAGTAAACAACAATACTTTTTGTGTGTTAAAGTTCTGGTGGAAAGGTGATTGTGGCACTGAATTGTAACACATTGATTGCATGAACTACTACAGTTACATACATAGCTGTAGTTGAAGTGTGTAAACCTTCAACTGCACCTCTCCTTCTCCTGTGTTGGTAAGGTTGATTCATTGAGAGATATATTAAATTAGATATAAATGATCATAATAAATCAAGACAGGGACTTGGAGATGATTTACTTTATTTCATTATATATAAAAAAAATTCGAATGAGATATTTTTTTCTTATTTCACGCTTTACTGTATGTATAGATATTTGTTCCATTTATCAGACAATAAATTGCCTATATTGTCACATTTCGTGACATGGTACTAAAACGTACAGAGGGATGGGGGCAAAGTCTATAGGGACTTGGCTTGGGAATCGGAAGGTCACCAGTTCAAGTCCCCGAAAGACCAAGTGCTACCGAGGTGTCCCTGAGCAAGGCACCGTTCCCTACACTGCTCCCTGTGCGCCGTACATAATGGCAGCCCACTGCTCCTAACACTAGGATGGGTCAAATGGGACTATTAACGATATTTCAAATAAAAAAAGACGAGGTATAGATAATGTTTATATCTGTATGAGACATGTCTCTGCCTGGTTCATACACAAACTGGGCTGTGGATGGATGACAGTTTTGACTTGAACTTTCCTCTCTCTCTGTATTTTAGTTCAACCTCACCCTCCCTTTATATCAGCCAGCACTTAAGCACAATACCATGATTTCAGATGACAGTCCCTCACACCAGATCTGTACTGTATTTTTTTCCTGCGTGGGCAGGGTCCACGAGCAGGGCACCGCGCTGCCCTGCGGACATAACACACTCCTTAGTCTGCAGCCGCAAAGTGGACAAAAGAGAACAAATGTACCTTTGGGGACTCTGATTTGGCTTGGCATGTTCCCTCTGTTATCAACCTCTAACCCTTTGGACAGTGGCTGCCTGTCTCTTTAAAGACTCAAAAAGCAGAGCATGTGTGGAAAGACAGCCATTTTCACAGAGGCATTTTTTCTTTCTGTTATTATCTAGCTCTTCACCCTCTTTGTTGAACAGGCAGTGTATGGCACCTGTCTGTGACAATGCCCTCCAGCTGTGTCTCCAGACAAATCTTGTCAGAATTAGACACTCTTGGTTCAGGAGAAGATGTCAGAGGCCACTGGTAACTCACAATAGAGCAATCAGGCCTGCACATTGTTCCCGGAGCCATTTTGTGCCAGCCCTGGTTCCCCTGTCTGAAGATATGAGTCAGAGAATAAAGGCCTGTTGATTGAGCCTGGCGGAGACTCGAAGAGTGGAGTGGTACAGTGCATGAAATTAGCTTTTGCACTTCTCTTCTGTGGACAATGTTTACTATTGATGTTGTTTAGTTAGCTCCCATTGCGCGCGGTCTGCTTTGCTGAGATTGCCAACTGCAGATTTTGTGCCAACTCCATTATGTACATGTGTGCGCCATTTTAGTCGTTGCCGATAAATAAACAAAAAACATGTTGCTGTTCAATTGGACAGTAACTTTTAAAGACTCTTAGCGACCAAATCACAATATCTCTTTGCTACAGGACAAGGAAAGGTCATTCAATAAAAGCTCCATATACTGTGAATACAGTTGTGTGTGGCTCCAGAGGGAGCAGTGCAAAGTCTGGTAAATACATCATACTTTGGTTAAGAACTACAAGTTTGAAAATGTAAATAATATAGTCAACTCACCAGACCCTTTAGCTTCTCATCTCAGCTTGAAACTAGCGGGTTGAGCCTAAATCATCCCCTCTAGCATAACCCACGTGAATCTCGGAAAAAATATCTCTGGTTCTTCTACATATACTTCTATCCTTGTTATGGATAGAATTTGTAACCATCCCATCATGACTTTGCCTACCTTATAGAAGGGCAAACCTGTTGGTGGAGTCCTCTTTTATCCAATTTAGCTTATAGACACATACATCACGTTGTTCATGTCACAGTGATTATTATCTGTATGATGTTTTATCCCTCTGGTGTCAGCCTGGAGGGGGCCTTGGAGAGGATGTCTGAGGAAACTAATGTTGGCGGATGCTTTTCCTCTGGGTGTGGAGAGGTCTGGATCTCCAGTATATCTGTGGGTCTGGGATTAGCAGGAGAGAAGCATTGTGAGTGGGAAGCTTCAGCACTCAATCCTCAGGGGGAGGCCAGAGGAAAGGCAGAGAAAAGGAAAGTGTGGGAACAATGGAGCACAGTTCAAAGTACAGCATAATGTTCAACAGTTGTTATGAAATTCTCAAGTGTGGTTTATTAGCACTGACTTGTTGTTCTTGTTAGCTGACTTTGATTCGTACACATGTTTGATGCTCTGAATAAATTAAATGTTTTCCAGAAAATGGCAACGCGAATCGTCACCGAAAGATGGGTGTCCTTGGGGATGGACTAAGAGGGAATACAGATATAAAAAGGGCTATGAGGACAGACACTTTAATAATAGAAACCATTTAGATTCTAAAAAAAAAAAAAATGCTTTTTTTTGTGGCTAAAAAAAAAGCATTTTCCTTCTTTTTTTTTTATTGTGATCCTTTCTGCAGCTAAATGAGGCGGTGGATGCGTCCTGGTTTGATTTGTCTGCTAGGCCCCATGTCCGTTTATTGAGATTGAGAGTGTTCCCTGAGCGCAGTAATGAACCATTTTATGATTCATTATCCCACCGCTGATTCCTGCTGCCAAGTCTGCAAACTTTCTAATTAGCTTAGGTCAAACATTCATACAGTTTTCCTCTAATTATCATTGCTTATTACAGGATGGACATTGCAACATAGCCACAGAGGAATAAATGGATGTGGTTTTATTTTCCCATCAGATTTAGCAGAAATGGTGAGGAAGACTCAGGGATTTGCTGAATAATTGCCAAGGACTGGCTCTGGGAATATAGTGTTTGTAATAATCGGCATTGAGGGAATATACAAGATACTCTTGGCGACAATTTTGTAGTTTCAGTCGAATCTCGCTGGTAATTGGACCTCGTTCATGTGGCAGATAGAGGATACTAATCCAGATTGAGTCATTCCACAGTTGCATGTCCATTATAACTTGTTGAAAATATGGAAGTAAACCAGCATTAATTTAAAAGGTAGCAATTATGTGTGTACTGTACACTCGGTGTGTGAATACGCTACTTTTTCTGTGAGAATAAGCGGCCACTGTTCCCAGCAGGGAAGAAAGAAAAGCACCAGTGAATGTGGGAAGCCCTTTCATTGAATTTGAAGTTTAAATCCGCTGCATGCACCGCCTTTTCTGACGGCCTAACGTCATGTTGTCAGTTTGCTATTGTAGCCATGCACAGTGAGGAACTTGCTTATCAGAAATGAATGGCGAGGCCTGGCTAACTGTGCGTGCAGATGAAAGAGCAGAGCTTAAATGTTTTTTCCATGGAGCGATTACCCACACACACACACACACACACACACACACACACACACACACACACACACACACACACACACACACACACACACACACACACACACACACACACACACACACACACACACACACACACACACACACACACACACACACACACACACACACACACACACACACACACACACACTAACCATGATTACCACCATTCCCTGTGTCTGACTGTTTGATTGCTCTTTTCTTACATTTCGGACCATATCCATGGTATATGTTGTAAGCTATGTACGACCAAACTTTACATATTGACAACATGTTTTAAAGTATACCTTCATTATTGGAATTGATTTGCTACCATGAATGTAGTTATTGTTTTTGCTTCACTTTTTCTTGTTTGTCAATTCATTGATTCTCCAAGACTTCCCATACTTTTAACCTCCTTTATAAATAAATCAGTAGCTGCTATACTGTAGCAGCTACAGACAAAAAAACTGTTAGCAGAATACTGACATATTATAAGCTTTCAAATTGATAAAGCATTTTTAGCAAGTACTTACTTATCCATCCAACAGATCCTCAAAACATTAGCAGTAGTTGGGAGTTGTGTTTTGTTGTTTTAATAGACGGTAGTTCAATATGCAGTCAGTATTCAGTAGTGTTTGCTCTCAATTCACTTCTAAGGAAAATATCTTTCTTCATATCGTGCTTAACGCTGCACTGTGCATTTCAGTTAAAAGCTTAGTTTGTCTTTCTTCCATTCACAGACTAAAATCACAGAAAAAAGTCAGCAGTAATAATTGAGCGATAATCTTAAACCTTCAATTATTTATGAGACTTTAATTCAGAATCACAACCTAGACCAGCAGCGCGCTTCTTCACCCTGGCCCTTTGTATGTTAGCCTCCTTTCTGATTCTGCACTCTCTGGCCTGTGGTTGGATCCCCTGCGAGAAGCTCCTAGCAAAACGTCATCCAATGTACCCTTGTATAGAGCAGATTGCATGGGGCGTATGTAATGTGCAGTGGAAAATTGAGTGCAAGAGATACAGCAGTGTCAACGCAGTGTCTTTTGGAGATTTGAAAAGAAGAGAAAGATTTGCATCTAGAGGGACTCATGGGAGTGAAACTATATCTGATGTCTCTCATCTTGTTTAACATGGATCTGGAGAGAATGCAGCTCACCTGGTTCTGCAGGGACAAAGGAGACTTTTGGTAGAAAGCCCAAGGTCTGTTCACAAAAGGAAGGGAGAATGCAAACGATCCTTTATTCCTCAGTAAAATGCTATGCTATGGTTCCAACTAACGTATGTTTGCATTTTATTTTGTGCTGTTTGCAAAGATTTTTAAATAAGATGCTACATATGTCATCTTTAAGTCATAAGCAGCGAATCTTGAGATTTGCCTAAGCTAAATGTAAAATGTCATCTCTGTGAGTGTGTGTGTGTTTGTGCATGCACAGTACACCCTGCCCGTATTCTTTGCACACGCCCCAGGTTCCTTCCAGTGGAGGGAGCTTCCCTGTCAACCAACTCACGCCATGCTGGAGATCAACTCAGCCCGTCTCAACATCAAACCAGATTTAAATGTGTGGAAAAAAAGCAAAAGTGATTTGTAGGGGGTGGGGGGGGAAGAGTGCAAAAGAAAAAAGGAAATGATAAAGACAGAGAGGGGATAAGGGAAATGGGATTTAAAGTTAAACCAAAAGCGAAGAAAGACAGCGTAAACACTGCGGGCTGTATTTCTGACGTTCTTGACTTTAAAGACTCCATCTTCTTCTCTCTGCCCCTCACCCATCCTCCCCTATAGTGTGTGCCCAGTGAAGGGGCACTATCATTTACCAGCACACTAATTAGAACAGTCAGCACAGCACAACTCCACTTCACTCACCACCAGGCTCACAAATTACATTTCATGTGTTTGTTATTTACTGCTCTTCTTTAATTGGAAAGAATGTTTGGAGGAGTTCTCTGGAGGTGTGGTGAAATATCTTCCTTCTCTCTTATTCTGTATATTGAATAATCATCCCTCCTCAGAGACATTTCCATCACAGCCCGAGATTACAATTTAGCAAAAACCAACGTCCTCACTGACAAATGCACTCACACTAAATGCTATTCCTGAGTGAGACTGCTTGAAATCCTTCTCATGAATTGTAATTATAATTACTTGGTGCTGCTGTTCCAGTTGCAAAGAAATTATTGGAGACCCTTCTTTTAATTTTTTTAAAGCACAGAACAATTAGGTTACACAATATCTTCTGGATGTTATTTTCTAAACCCATGGCTACAAAAAGACACATTTTTCTCAGCAAAGGCTTAGACTTTGTTTTAGCTCATCTTTGTGGATGTGTGAGCTGCTGCCAGTTCCTGTTGCTGCTGTTTTCTTCTTCAGGATGAAAGGTTTAATGTTCGGGCTCTTTAACACTCAGCCAGGCCACAAAGCAGCCCCGAAAGAAGAGGAGGAAAAAAAGACAGACCGAGAGGAAACAAGGGAGAGGGGAGCTGGAGAAGGAATTGGGTTGACAACACAAAGAGACACAGAAGGAACAGATGTAGAGGTGCTGGTCTGAAGAGACTTCAAACAATGGTGTGGGTTTGTCGCCCAGATTAAAACGAAACATTTTCTCACTTGCATTTAATGTTATTTGAAAACCGCTCACATTGAAATGCTTAAATTATCCATCGTTCCGGGAGAATGCTGGTCGAAATACATTTTCAAACGCTGTCAACGTTGCAAATAAATACTATTCATTTCTTAGTTTAGGGCTAAAAGCAAAGTCTTTTCAAAATTAAAACAAGATTATCAAGCAAGCTGCATTTTTAAGGATGAACCGACTATTTAAGTGAAATGACCAAAGGTTTATGGATATAATCTGAACCTCTCTTATTACATTTTACTGCCAAAGACCATTTTGTGAAGCTCTAGATTGTTAGTAAACTATGAACGATGTTGACTGCTCTATCAATTACCTGAACGTACAGCATTTGAAAAACATCCTCCTTTTCAACACATGGCTTTGGGAAGGATATTCACCCTTTTAGATAAAAAACAAGCTGTATTTATCTCAGTGTTTAGCTTCCTGTCTGTTTGAGTAATGTCACCGATATGTCAAAGCAAGTAGAATCGAACAGCATTTCTACCACTTAGTCACTCTGCTAAAGAGGAGAATATGTAAATGCTTCATGGCGATGACAGTGATAACGGTTATGTCCCTTTCACCAGACTTAGCTAATAGCTTCAGCTCCATTACCATTATGGATGTCTTAAGAGGGACCACTTGTGTTGCGCTCTAATTTATCACGGGACACTGCACCTCTTGTTCTGCTCTGTGTACAGTAACTGCAGACACCTATTTATTTAATGTTGGATTAATACAGGGCATAAGACGAATATCTGTTTGGATGGCTCTTTATCTCGAGTATATCAGTGTGAATAATGTGTGGGTTGGTGGGTAGGGTCATAGGCTGGGGTGGTGGTGGTGGTGGGGGATTGAAAAATGATCTCACGCAGAGATGCTCCATAACTCCCCTTCATAATTGTTTCCCTACTTGGTGTGCAGTCTTGCTCCATAAAGGGGTAAAGCCAAGGGTGCTCTAAATGTCAGGGGAGCGGCGCGCTGATGAATTACCTTTTAAAGATATCAGAGAGAGGCGCGCTTCAGGTGAAAGATGAGCCCAACACAGCGCTCGGAGGCCTTGTCTGCCTGTGTGGGCATATTTCCCCCCCAGGGGAAATTTTTCTTTTTATCAACTGTCCGAAAGAAGTCACAGCATATCCTAAATGAATAAATCAAAGAGAATTAGTTTGCTCTGTTCTCTTATCTCAGATGTCCTCGTTTTTCCTGTGGAGATCACCTGCAGATTCGTTTGTGTGCGTGTGTGTTTGCAGAATTGATAGCAGGGGTGGCTCACATCTGGATCTGACTGGTTTAGTTTAAGCTGGCGACAAACACAAACACACGCTTTTGCCCGTCCTATTTATAACCCTTGTTTGAAAAACCAAGACTGACAAACACTTGGGTTTAAATAATGACACACACTTCCACCATTTGGAGATCCATCGTGAACACACACAGGATGAAGTGTGTGTGTGTGTGTGTGTGTGTGTGTGTGTGTGTGTGTGTGTGTGTGTGTGTGTGTGTGTGTGTGTGTGTGTGGGTGTGGGTGTGGGTGTGGGTGTGTGGGTGTGTGGGTGTGTGTGTGGGGGTGTGTGTGTGGGGGTGTGGGCGGGCCCTGGGCAGCATTGCAGCTGATAATCCTTACATAGCCAGAGTTTGGTTGATGCCTTGATGTTAGTCAAGGTAATAACAGAGATGGTCGCAGGATGTCTATTTGCCCTTGGCCTGTCTGGGACAGCTATCATTACAGACCCAGTGCCTCTCCAGATAAGAGCACCCGGGCTGTCGCCGCAGCAACCTGCTGTGATAGCTCATGCTTAAAGGATAATACTTTTTACACATTAATCAGATGGCGCTTTGACCACAGAGTATTGCACGGCCCAGATGAAATTGAAATGCGTGGTTTGGTTCCCTGATAATCTCCACACAGACATCAGTAATATGTGGCCACTGATCGTGCTGAAGTGAAAACCGAGTCATGGGAACGACTGTGGCAAGTTTGAATATTTATATTCAAAATGCAGATATTCTGAGAGCCTCACTTATTTCTTTCTCTACTTCAATCTTGCTAGTTCTTGAGACCATCTGGACTGTTGGCAAATGTAAACTCTCTGTTATTATGAGAGATGAGAAGCTGTTTCACTTTTAAATTCTGGAGAAATGCAAACACGTTGTAGCAGAAACGTCCCTGGTACACATTTTTCAGGATGTAGTTTTCGGTAATTTTTTACAATGATGAGCTTTCCTAGCAACTCCAACCATAAAGCATGACGACCAACTTTTCACCAGCTAGTTGTTCACCTACAAAGCAAAGGATAAATGCAATCTAACCTTATGTTACATCCTAAGAAAGCACTACAAATAATCAATTCTTTGACCTCTAAGTCTTTGATTTCTGCCATTTTCAATTTAGCAGTTTAAAGTGAAGTTTATTTTGTGTGGGTTTTTCCTCTCTCCTTCCCTCGTGAGCGAGAAATTGCCTTTTCAGGTTGTGAAAGCAGCCACTCATTCGTGTTAATTTCTGTGTTGCTTTCCATCAATCGTCCACCCCCTCTCTCAGGGTTTTTATGTTTATCCCCATCTGTAAGACTGCCTCTATCCTCCTCCATTCTTCCTTTGTGTTTACGTCCATGAATTTTGAGGAAAACATGTTGAGGAGCTCCCCTTGGTGATGGCAGCCATTTAGCTTTCATATATTCCTATCCTCCAGACACTGCTTAGTGCTGCTGTAGTGAGTGTGTGTGTGTGATTGTTTGAGTGCATTTTTTTTACAGTATGCTAAAGAGTATTGAAACTAAGCTTTTATTTTGAGCTACAATTTAGGAGAGAGTCTGACATTGACAGCGTGGAGGTGAACACTCATCTGAAAATATAAAAACAACATTATGTTTTTCAGGATATCACGTGATTATTCAAAGGCTTTCAGTAGAGAAGGTGGCGTACGTTGTTAGGTCGGTGGCGTGATTCATACCTCTTGACTGACAGCTTGTCAAACACTGAGCAGTAATTGAAAAGTGGATAATGATCGTTGTTTTGTGTGAAATTCAAACCAAGGGTTGGAAAAGCTGGTCTTGTAGGGTCAGCGGCTTCTCTAGTTTTGTAAGGCTGAGTAATTAAATCAGAGAAGGGAGTGAAGTATTCCTCAGCTCAGTGCCTCGTCTTGTTTCCTCTTTAATCAGGTGGCTATTAAACCTCTGATTGCACTCCCTAACTTTTGACTTCAGCTTGGCTGTTAAACACCATGCTTTGTGTGTGTGTGTGTGTGTGTGTGTGTGTGTGTGTGTGTGTGTGTGTGTGTGTGTGTGTGTGTGTGTGTGTGTGTGTGTGTGTGTGTGTGTGTGTGTGTGTGTGTGTGTGTGTGTGTGTGTGTGTGTGTGTGTGGGTGGGGGTGTGGGTGTGTGTGGGGGTGTGGGGGTGTGCGGGTGTCAGACAAAGAAAAGCAGTCTTTGGATCAAAAAGTGAAAAACAAAGGGAAGGGTAAATGCAACACACAACCACACACACGGTCGTAGTTATTCCTCTTCTTGTTGACTCAATGATTAATACTTCTCTCCACAGCCATAAATCATTTTCCCCAGGGTACCACTGACCTGTGAGATATATCTGTGACCTCACGTATTACTCAAAACACACACATTGATGCATTAAGCCGCACATGCACCACCAATCCTCTTAACACAAAAACACGTTCATTCATATTTGAAGAAATAGTTGGTGTTTCATTTCTATAAAACTGTTCTGAAATGAGTTCTGCCTCGCCATGCTGCTAGTGACATATGACCTCCTCCAAGGTCATCCCAGATTCCCCCTCCTGCACCTCTCAGAGATCACCCAGATTAGAGCGATGTCGGCCACCGCCGGCCGGGCTGCCTGCATATATCTGTTCCTGTGTTCTCGGCTTACTGCTGCTGGCACGGACAAGGTTGTTCAGCAAGGAGAGTTGACCTTTGGGTTGAAACCGAGAAAAAACCTGGTGGTGTGCGCTATATTTAGGGCTCATTGTTTGAGTTTTTTAAATAACAAATCAGGCAATTTATCTGTGTTTTTTATATTGAAAAACAAAAAGATCAACAATACAAAACTCTGAGGATTTAAATCGGATTATAAAAAACTATTTTTAGAGCCCGTTAGTTTAAGCATTTATTACTTATTTTAAACTCAACTTTGCTTTGAGGGACTATATCAGACGGCACATTTACATTTTCTCTTCTTTTTTTATTATTTATAACCAGAAGCTTATTCAAAATGATGCAAAAGGACTTTGTTTTTTTCTCAAAACTCCCTTTTAGTGTCCTCGTGCATCTTGAATCACAGCATTCTGCTTGAAAGTCTTTTTAAACTTTATAGTTTTATTTTGAAAACTAAAAAGGAAAAATGATAAACTGATCAAACAATACAAAAATAAGCATTAGCTGTATCACTTTTGTGAGTCTAATTGGTTTGTTGCCCCTACAGCTCCGACCATCCTCAACGAGTTGAACTGGACCCAGGCGCTGGAGAAGGTCTTCATTGAGAACCGTCGTGACGACAGCTCTCTGCGCTGGCAGGTGTTCGGCAGCGCCACAGGAGTGACTCGATATTACCCAGGTAGGCCGCAGGGAACAGAGTCAACAGTCTGCCTTATAACTCACGGCAAGATAAAGTCTAAATTGACCCTAGGGGCTCCTCCGCTGCAGAACATTGGCAATCTCTTATCAGATGGCTGTACTGGTGACTCGATACACAGGACTAAATTATGATTACTTTGATATAATCTGATAAGAAATATCCTAGAGTACACTGAACGGCTTGTAACTTATTTTCTCGCTCTCTCCAGCCACTCCATGGAGGGCGCCCAAAAAGATTGACCTGTACGACGTCCGCAGAAGACCTTGGTGAGTGCCATCTTTATTAAGATCTGGATCAGAATCAGAGGGATTTTATTTATTTTCTGCCATTGTTAATGCCCATTGGCCATATTAGGGAGCATTTGGCGTATTTCAAATAACCTACCTCTCATTTTGGTCTCAATTGTCTTAGTGAAGGTGAGTGTTGAAAGGCTTGAGTTTTGGACACCAGTTGAGTTCACCTGAGCGTTAGGATTGGATGAGATTGTCTCGCTTGGAGCAGACAGCTAACTAAAACAAACAGGAGCAGAGTAAAGATGCAGAAATGTAACTTGTCACTGGAACACCTGGGCTGACAGCAGAAACACTGTCACACTGTTTACAAATGGTGACTAACTGTTGTTTCCTGACCTGAGTCCTTACACAATGTCTGTGTCATTGCCATTGCTTTTTCCTGTTATATTGAAAATCATTTGTTCTCACTTTATCATCTTAATCTTTTTAAATCTTTGCTCCATGCTTCAGTGAAAAGCAGTAAACTACTTACATTCAACTGTTATAACATGCATTTATTTGTGTATCAATACAATGCCTTTATAGGAAGAACGTTTTAAATATATATCTTTTTTTTCTTTTACTAAAAGTGCTATAACTTTACATTTCTGTGCTTTTTAAATGTTACCACATAATCCAAAACAATAACTCTTAAATGTAGTCTTTCATTTGGATTCCTGTACATTGCTTCGTCTCTTGTAGACCTCCCTTGCTCAAACTGGCCCGGAGCTAAATAAAGAATATTGTTTAGTGAAACGGGATTAAAATGGTTTCTCGCCCGTATTTATCTCAGTAAGTGATAATGCTGGTGCATTTTCTCTTGATACGAGGACATAGCAAGATATGGCCTAATGTTATTGTTTACAATTCCCATCATTGCCTGTGGGTCTCTGTACAGTAAGTAAAACAGGCTGGACAGAACTAGGCTGCATTCGGCCAATCAGCCCCTCTACCCCCATGCCATCTTCTTGTCCACCCTTCCTCGTTCAATCTACCTGCCACTGTCACATCGGCTTTGTGGCAGTTCTGCCTGTTGCCTGGTTACAGGTTGGAGTGGACTGGACATAAGCATGACAGCCATGTTGATTAGACCTGACCCCGTTCCATCTCTGTCTGGATCCATCTCGCTTTTTGAGGTCAGCCCAGGCTGTCACATGAAGTCAATGAGCTCATACCAAACAAACAAAAGACGAGCAGAGAAAGAAGCTTCATGCATTGTGATGAAGTTTGATTGAAACTCAAATCCAAAATGCACATCTTGTAATGTTGTAACCACGTCTGAATGAGAATAATTGAATTCATTTTT
Organism: Notothenia rossii; assembly: GCF_949606895.1. Lineage (NCBI taxonomy): Eukaryota > Metazoa > Chordata > Actinopteri > Perciformes > Nototheniidae > Notothenia > Notothenia rossii. The sequence goes on along the minus strand of NC_136903.1, from coordinate 76,069,583 downwards.
AGGAGTAAATTAATACTTCTGATGCCTATTTGCTTTTAATGTTTCAGTCAAGGTTCAATTTATTCATCCATAAAAACATGGAAATTATAGTGCTCCAATTCTAAACAAACAGCACTGGTTATAAAAGCATTATAAATAAATACCCTTTAAATATACGATTGAATGGATAAAAAAATAAATAGATTTTTTTTTTTAAAGGAATCAAACAAACAAAAACAACATCAGAACAAACAAACATTTAAATGGATTTAGTTTACAGCCTCCTTCATAAAGTTGTGGTTGTACTGTTTTATCCTTTGTTTGAGTCAGTAAAATGAAAAGTGATCGCCTATTACCTCCCTGTATCCAGGTGTTCCCTGACAGTTTAATGAAGCTAACAACAGAAGTCTCCCCAGTGCTTCACTGTCACAGAAGCCAACAGCGTAAACATGAGAAATTCTGGAAAACACAAGGCAGTGTGTAGCAGGATGAGTTAAAACATGGATTCTGTCTCTGATCTGTCAGCGATACAACCATAATACACCAGAGTTTAATTCTCTTACACATGTTTTGACTGGGGGACTCCTTCCGGAGACAGAAAGGACCAAGGAAGCAGAAAGATGAGGGCGGCTGCTGAGCGACAGTGTGACAAGGTTGGACAGAGGAAGAGGCGTATGTGTTCACGAACACCTTGTCTCCCCCCTGGTCTTCCATGTTTGTCACTCCTGTCGAGCTTCTTTTTTTTTTAGATGTAAGAGCCTTTGAAATGGCTTTGGCCCGTTGCTTAGCAACTTGTGCTGAGTTGCGGGGCCGCGGTGGCAGGGAGTGTCATGATATGTCAGGTCAGCCGTGTGTGATTATAGTCTAACTGCTGTCTCCTCGACTGACACTCTGCAGAGCGGACGGCCAATCACACGCCTTACAAAAACAGTCAACAGGGGTTAGCTACGCCCGTCATGTGTGCTTGCATGAGATAGCAGCCTCCGTCACGAGGACAGAAACAAAAATGTGAGCACGGATTCGAAGATGAACACCACTCATGCACAACACTTATAATAAAATCAAACTCATATTTAAATTCTACTCACTTTTTGTGGGACGTAATAGGAACTTTAATTATACACTTCAGCTGCTGTGTGTGTTTTTTGCTTGTTTAAAAAAGAAAAGGAAAAAGGCGTTTCCAAGGGCAACAGTTGGGCGACGTCTGAGAACCGGCATTGCTGAGAGACGCACTGTCTACTTGCCGGGTGCCTGACTGAAGCGTGCATATTGATAATCGATACAAGACACTAGACCACAAGTTACAATTACAGCATAATGCTTAATGCTCTATAATGAGTGTTCTGCATAATGTCAGACACACAGCATGTTATCTGACCCTGACCACCATAAGATAAAAATCATTTAAGATGTTGGATCAGTTTTTTTCGCTTATAATTGATATTAATGTATATATTTTATATTTAGAAAGATAAAATCACTGATTCCATCCAGTATAATTCACAATGCCGAGTTCATAATAAAAGATAAAATTTAAAACACCATTGACTTCTGCCACTGCGGAAATAAGATACATTTAAGTGTAGAGTACGATTTTGTCCAAATAAGTCAAAACAATTGCTAAGGACAAACATATAGGTTTGAACAACATACAAGCCAAAAGCATTTTAAATTCATGTACAGTCAATAATGTCCAAGCACATACAGATCTCACATATTACCCCCCACACACCCCTCAGCAATCCCCCATCACAAACTCCCTGATACATCAGATCACATGAGCAGATATGCCTGATAGATACTGGAGTATAGCCACTGGAGTATACACAGATGCAATCGCAGGAACATGTTTCTGTGACGTTTGCGCTGACTCTGTCTCCAGTGAGAGTCTCTGCCCCCCCAGTCAAAAGTGTGGTTTACAAAGTGAGAGTGAAAGCAGGGGCCAGGGTTCACGGCCAGTTTGTAGCGTAATAGACCTGTAGCTTTCCTGGGACGGATGGATGGCGGTGAGGCTGACCTGGCCGAAGCTGTGGAGGTGAGCCTCTGAGGGTAAAGATTGGAGGACAGCCTGACTCCACAGATGGGCCCTGTTCCCGTCTGCTCCCCCACCAACATCCCCAGGAAAATTAATGGTCCAGTCAACACACTTAATTGTATCCAATTGCTCTGACATTAATTATTAACATTTGTCCATTATAATGTCTGTTCGTGTTATCAAGGGAAGCGAAGCAGAGGGGGAAGTGAGGCAGGGGGAGAAGCAAAGGGGCGAGGAGAGAAATAACCAGAGACAGGCGTGGAGACCTGTCAGCCAAGCGTTGCAAAGATCCCATTACCTCCCAGTTCACAACAGCATGTATGCTATATCACATATTGATTTCTTCAAAAAGTCAATCCAACCTCTTTGTAAATATTAACACTGCTGTTTTATCCTGGAAGCTGAGGCTCCCCAAAATACAATTTCCAGTGTCTTCTTCTTTAAATCTCTCTACACTGCTTCAGGTGGAAGCAGAAGCAAAAGAAAGACCAGTGTTTTCTTAGTTATTGGATTAAAGGTGACACCAGGCTTTAGCATCCAAATACAAATATTTGACATTTTGATTTGAACCTAAGGTGATAGACACAGCTGGGGACTACTTATTCCATCTCAAAGAGCAACAATAACAGACTTGTACTTGTCAAATAATAATTGATGCTGATGTATTCGAATATGCATGCACTAATTTAATATTCTGTGCTTTTTGCCGAAAGGAATAGTGTTCGTTAAATTGATTCTAAAATGTTATGTGTTCGTCTTGGGCATAACCGGAAATATGGAAATATGAACCTTGGTACCAACACTTCCAATAATCAACAGAAAGTGGAATAAATAAATGGCAGACAACATCTCTTTCTCCTGCAGGCTCTCTGGGCGCTGTCCTTCTATATTTTTCTAATCTTAATTCAATCTTTATTCGCCTGCCACATCCACAGGAGCACTAAGAGAGCAGCAGTCCATAAAATAATAAGCCCATCAGCACAGCACAAATCCACACACACATGTGAGCACACACACACACCTACACACACGCACACACACACACACACACACACACACACACACACACACACACACACACACACACACACACACACACACACACACACACACACACACACACTCGCTGTCTCTCTGTTACATACAGTTCTCACATTATTCTGCTGTTACTTTGCTTACTTTAACTGTACATGATGGATGCATATCAGAGCACAAACTGTAAAGGAAATGTACATGTTCAAGTGAACTAACACATCCACCTATTATTTATACAAAGGACAAGTGTAAAACACACACAACTGTTAACACAAAGTTAGCATTTGCTGCACACACTAACTGTGGCACAGAGACACCACATGCTACATGTATCTATGGCATGTTTCTGAAATGTATGTGGCAGATAATTCCTTCAATTTAAATGTAATGCACAACACTTTGTTGAATGGGTCAGGGCGCATAAACACAATCTCCTGAGAGAGTTAGCCCCCCGGCAGAGTTAATGTATTGATTTTTCTGCGCTGTTCCATGATAAAACTATTTCATGAATTCCAATGAGATTCCTTCACCAGACTGCTGCAAAATGAAAAAAAAAATACAATCATCCCAACGCAGAATATGTCATTGTGTTCGTTGCTTGTATAATGCATTTCTTTTAGAGTGATGGCAGGTGGTGGCGTGTTGTAAAGGTGGCATGGCTCTCAATGTTGCTGCTTTAATCTCTTCTCATTTGGAGCGATACCTCGTTCCACGTCGGTGTAAAGAGCAGATGTCTACTGCACAAACGTGTAGGACTTTACATATTGTGATAATATGTGCACGTTTTTATCGTGACATATATATTGTACGTTATGGCTCTCTGGTATTCTCTTACTGTATGGGCATACAAGTCACTAATGCTGTGTAGCCAGATCTTCAATGTATCGGTTTAATAACATACCATAAATAAGAAATGGCATTGGCTACTTAATCTCAGGCATTCACAAATATCTGCTGTTACGGTGCATCGTATATATATATATACATATATATATACTTTGCTCAAGGATCATTTCCCTTATCAATTAATCTTTTAATTCAGTTTTTGAACAATCAGATGGTCTATGAGATTTCATAAATTATCTCCACAAGCTTTTTGAGGTGATGATTACATTTAGTTTGTGTTGTCTGCTTAACTGTCCAAATCGAAAAAATCAGTAATTCTTCACATTTGAGAAGCATTTTTGCTTGAAAACTGACTTTAATTATAAGTGCTTCGGTGAGTAACATAATGATCGGTTGTAAAAGATGTAAGGCATCATCTGTGAACGGTTGATGTAAATGTATATTTTACAGAAAAACAAACAGCAGGGTTTTAAATTATACACTTAATTACAAATGAGTATTCATTAAAAAAAAAGTGTGATAACTATAGCTGGACCGTGTCTGAAACTGGTTATTATCCACCCGGCAGATAAACTTGCATGGTCACAAAGTAGCCACCACTGTTCTTGTGAAGTAAGGTTTCACTTGAATATTACTATACATTATTGAAAGGTATAAACCAATTTAATGAAATCACGTAGAATTTCCCATTAGTTTATGCTCTGTAAAGAGCTGCCCTCAAAGAAAAGCACCAACAGGACTGACACACTGTCATATGTTAATGAAATGTCTGAAATAAAGTGCTCTCACTAGTTATGATTCAGCCCCAGTGGTTCGATACCATCCACGAGAGAGAGAGCAGACAGAGAGACCACAGGCTGATATGTTGTGTCTGCTGGCTGATGGCTGATGGTTGTGTCGCGGTGCAAGAGAATGGGCGACGGGGCTCAGTTCAGCACCAGCCAGGCCCATCTGCTTGTCACCTGGCCTTGGCACGCAGGAGTCTGGGTAATGACAGGGAAAGAATGGCATCAGTGGGCAGAAGCTGAGAGGTAATTACTGACTGGAATCCATGCAGAAACAACACATCTGGATCCATGAGTCAAAATGTGGAAGATTATACACTGATACTTGCCTCAATTCCAGGTTTGTATCCGTCAGAACCGCATATCAGCCTGGAGACCGAAAATCCTTGACTCCATCCCACACTCTCTGATCCTGATGTTCTCTGCTGAGAGGCACAGAGAAAATTCATTTGTAATTTAGGCAGTGGAAAGGGAGAGAAAGGGAGCAGCGCTGATACCCCAAGACAATCTGTGGGGAGAATCAGCCATGGCAGCACTATACTTTCAGTGTTGAGTGACGTTATCCTGGCTCATGTGTTACTCCCCTCTACTCCATCACTGCTCACACATTCCTCCTAAACCCCATTACTGATGATCAATGCTGCTTCTTTCCCAGTTTGAGAGAAACGATCTACTTGAAAGTGATATTTTCTCAGCAGATTTTAGGGCAAACGCTAGCACAGTTCTCAATTGGGAGAGTTTACATTGGAGCTGTGGAAGATGACCTATAATGACGACTAGTAATAGAAGACTGCATTGCCTTATAATTAACATTCGGCCCCCTCAAAGTCCCATTTAAGGACTATTCTCCTCTGTGAGAAACTGACCAGAGAAGTTAATGAAATCCTGCAGGTTGTTTGCAGGCACCAAGCGTCACCAAATGACCCTCCTTCAATCTCCAGCAGGGGTGTCTCCCTCCTTGAGCCTGGGGGAGTGGAGACGTGGGCCACATGTTGACCGAGTTCCCGTCCTGCATCGATGACCGCTTTTACAGACCCCATCCACTCGAAAGAAAGAAGCCGCCACTGTGTGGAGTCTCAGCCCCCCCACCACCACACCCCCCCCCCCCCCCCCCCCCCCCCCATCTCCCTCTCACTCCCTCAAATTAAGATTTCAGTAATTAAATTGATAAAAGTCATGCATGCCAATATGCCTCATGGTTCCAGACCTGATTTCATACGCCACACAGTTGTGGAGGGCTGCAGAAGTTCTACCTTTGATGTGGCATTTTTTATTATTGAAAATAATTGGATTCCCCTCCCCCCCCACCACTCTCTCTCTCTCTCTCTCTCTCTCTCTCTTTCTCTCTCTCTCTCTCTCTCTCTCTCTCTCTCTCTCACTTCGCACTTTGGACATGCTCAGTTAATCGACCTCTTGCAATGCAGTGCCGGTGCCGAATCCCTGTTCTATCTGGGGGGTTTTCAGGCAGCTTTTCAGCAGAGCGGGGCCCAGGTTGTGTCTGAAAAATGGATTTGGCCAGCCCAGGCAGTGTGCTGAGGGACGTTATTTCAACACGGGTCAGGGGTTGTGCTGCAGGTTGGAGTGGCTCCTGCCAGTGAGTGGGAGCGGTGAGACTTGTGGGAGCGGTGGTGAAGCCCACCGGGGCTCTGTGGCTCTACCTCCGTATCAGCTTGGCCGGGCATAAGAAAAGAGCCTCTCTGGCCCACAGGCAGCTGGCTTCTCTCCACACTCAGCGGAACGCCTGATAATCAGCAGAAAGAGACCTCTGATGATTACTCTGCCTCTGCCGATGACGGCTGCTAACTGCTTGCCTGCTCACTCCTCAGAATGTCAAACTAGTACTCACATTTGAAAAACCCCTCCCCCTTCCCTATAGAAAAAGCCTACAATGTCCATCAATCTCAGCTCTCTTTGTATCAGGCCTAAATGTGACTTTAATTGCCACTGGAACAGAATGAAGGAATTTTTGATTTCCACTGTATGTCATCCTCTATCAACTGTGGACAGATGCTATGTGCGCGTCTTTTCCAGGACACAAGATGTCTGGCTTTGCTAGTCTCTGCCTTGTGGGCCTCCGCTGTGCCGGGCATGACAAACGGAACAGCCCTATTTTAGTAGTTGCTTTGCTGCAGTAGCATAATGGTCTTAAACAGCTTGTCTCTCTTCCCAACAAAGGATCTGCCAGGATAAATAATGTGTTTGACGCCCAACTGATGAGTCATCAAAGGAGCTGAACGTCAGCTATTTTATTTTACTGACAGTACTTAGCTCAGCACAGACTCTCCACAGCACAGGTCAACACAACTCAGGCATCTCCTTTTAGAAGTTTATACACATTTCAAGTGACTATGGATAAGGTCTGCATAGGGTGACTGCAATACAATTTAAAAGTCATTTATGTTCATTTTAAGTCATACATGTTTTTTTATTTCTCTTTAACTTTATATATATAAAAGTTGGTACTTCTGTTTCTTGAAATAAAATGTCAGTATCCTAAACGCTTAAGTAGGGCAGTGCAAGTAAGATTATTTCACTACAAGAAAGTAAGGTTTGGTTTGGAAATAACTATTTGAGATAGTATGTCAACCTGTTGGTAGGTTCTTAAAGAAAAATCAAATTTTATTAAATTGTATTAAATAGCAAAATGGTAATATCTGAAAGGTAAAAACCTCTTAAACACATAACGAGTAAATGTCATCCCTTCTAAAAAAGATATATGGGTTATTGGTACTGATAAACAATTGCATAAATCTTCTGTTTATAGACAATATATAAAGTGTAACACCTTTTAGACTTAGAACTTGGCTCTACAGTGATGGCTTGTGTGCTTAGGAGGCTACACAGCTCAGTGCAGGCCACTTTTTGTTAATTAGTTATTATATACTGAGACCATAAACTAGCAATTACTTTGGCTTATGCAGTAATTATTTAGAGTGGGCATTGTTATTCAGTTAAGAGGAGTATCTCTGTTGAAGTCATTCGACAGTAGCTGTGGCCAACACTGAAGTATATAGCACAACTTATTAACTCTTCTAAGAACATAAGCCTTTGCCGTATTCTCTAGCTTAAGTGGGCTCAGCCATGGTCGCTCCATATTATCATGGCTCAGCTCATTGTGATTTTGGCTCCTTTCTTTACTGCAATTCTCAAAGATTATGGAACTAAATTAAAGTCCGTTCTTTGTGTCTTTTGTACAGGTATATTCAGGGTGCATCTTCTCCAAAGGACATGGTCATCATTGTGGATGTGTGAGTATCCTCAGTCTCTCTCACTGCCTCATCCTTCAACATTTCCCCCTGGCAGGAGTGGATGTCTCCTTCAAAGGGCGCTAGTGCCACCTGTTGGTCTGAGAACAGCCTCAAGTTAGAGCGCATCTGATCATTTATTCACAATCATTGAAGTCCACTTACTGTCGTAACACCATCTAAAACATTCAGATGTAATTATGAAATGTTTTTCTAAAATTAAAATGATTTAGTGAGAATGAAACCAGTCTTTTACAAGTTAGGAAAATGTGTCGTATCTAGTATCACTGCACTGCTAAGTGCTTCATTGCCTTTTCTCTTCAGGAGTGGCAGTGTTAGCGGACTCACTCTGAAGCTGATGAAAAACTCCGTAATTGAGATGCTGGAAACTCTATCAGACGACGACTATGTGAATGTGGCTAAGGTAAGTAGTAGCTTTCATCATGATTTGTGATCAATGCTAAAAATCACTCCTGAAAGCACTAATCACAAATATTGTTCATATTTATTAATAAATTAGAATCAAGCAGTAAACACCACAGTGTGCTCTTACTGCCCCCAGTTATTTGCTGGCAGTGGAAATACTGCACTTCCCTCATTATAGTGTATTCACTACCATCGTATTACCACCGTTGTCCGTGAGGGATTGTGCCGACTCTTTCTTTCCCTGTCTGCTGATTGCTAAGTTTTCTATTAGGACTTATGTTTAGGGCAACATTAACGTTATCCTATATTGCAGGACAGATAACACACACACACACATCCACATGCTCTGGGTGGTGGCTCTGTTTGGAGACTTCCTTCGGTAATCCTTCCTAATCCATTGCTCTTAGCCACTGTATGCCTCTAAATCCTAGCTCTAAGAGCAATAAATGAGCATGGTAATCTGGGTGGGAATGCATCTGATTTTCACCCCACTAAAGAAGTGAAGGCTTACAAAAGCTTGCTGTGAATTATTTGCAAACACAAAGACATAAACAACCAAAAATTAACTGAAAATAATCAACAATCACCGCCTCTGGTATCTAAGTGTTTCAGCCCTTTACTCATGACAAACCGTGGCCTCAATGTTGTTATGACGATATAATTAGTTATGATAATAGAGATTTATTTCGAAGGATTTTAAAAAAAAAATTCTTTAGGCATCATCGATGGAACCAGTTTCTTCTACATCTTGTTACATAGCTACTGTTATTCCAAGCATTTTAAGACACAGGAATGTGATATTTAGAAGTGACATTGATGAATATTGAATATCTGAATACTTTTGTGTTTTTGATTTCGATGGCTGACCATTTAAATATGACACAACACCAACCCATGAGAAATGTCATCTTTTCTCGCAAACATAATGTTTTACATCAATCTGTCATGAAAATGTCAGTAGATGTTGTAGTTGACCTTCAAAAGGAAACGGCATTGGAAACCTGCTATTACAGACACACTGTAGCTGCTGATATTGTCTTCTCATATAAACACTGCACACAAGCAGAAAAATAAACCCCACATGCACATCCATACTCCTCACACAAACCTGCACACACAGTTTTAGGATAATTTGGTGGATGAGATGAGACAGATGATATTACCTTGGCCGGGTTTCTGCTCGGTGGCTTGTATGGCGTTTCAGGTGCACCTGTTCTTTGTGTGGAAAGTTGTAATTACCAGGCTTTACTGCCAGCCAGAGAGTCGCAGGGCAGCTTACATCTGCACACACCCCCGTATGCATCCTGCCGTCATGGCCTATGCACACATACACAGAAACAAACAGATATACAGAGTCTTACAACATTTGGACAGATTTCTTTTGGTGGTATTTTTAATATACACATACAATATGTTCATGTCTGTGTTTGCATTTCCCCTTTCTAGTTCAATGAGAAGGCTGCAGCAGTCGTTCCATGCTTCAAGACTTTGGTCCAAGCCAATAATCGGAACAAAGAAATCTTCAAGAAGGCTGTCTGTGATATGAGCGCCAAAGGAACCACAGATTACAAGTCTGGCTTCACATTTGCCTTTGAACAGCTTCTCAATGTAAGAGCCAACAAGCCTTTTAGAGAAGGGCAATGCAAGGGTGAATGTTTGTCTGTGTGCCTAGAAGAGCCTTCAATAAGGCTGGAACTCTGTACTGAAGCTCCAGCATGTTATTACACATCCTGTCAAATCCCGTTGATTCTATCTGAATTAGCAGTGATAATCGCTGCTGACAGTGAGTGGTCCAGGTTTGTATAAGACATTTCCAGAGTTCTGTCATTGTCGAAGCTAGGTCTGGTAATAACTGCTGTGGCGTTGGAGCGGCGCTAACGCTGCAGCAGCCAGCGCCGCGCTGAGGTCTGTCAGCAGCGGGCGTCCACGTGCTCTCACACAGGTGCTGCCTCAGCACCGTATGCTGCTGTGTATTTTAAGAGGCTGCCACCCTAATGGGCTCTGATGGGATGATTGATGAGCGCAGCCCAGAGGAGATCAGCCACAGACACTTTATATTCCTCTGGTGGGCTTGGAGGCATAGAGCCAAGTGCCAGCTGCCCCCCTCCAACCCCCTCTCCGCACCTTCACTTGCCAGCAGAATGAGAAATAAAAAGGCCTGTTTAATCGCTGTCTGTGGCGGACTCACTCCCATGATTGGTGGCAGAAGCACAATAAAAATATGTAATTGTGGCAATATTATTTATCTTTATAAGAATCTTGTCAGATTGACATGCCTCTGGCCTGCATATCAATGGCAGCTGCTGTGCAGGCAGGCGGGGGAGTTGCTATCAAAGCTGAATGCTAAAGACTTGTGCATGGCTATGAGCATATAGTGCTGAAATCAGATTTAATGCTAGAGTTATGTTGTATTGTTAAAATACAAATATTACAATGATGATAATACAGTATAAGGGAGGAATCAACTATGAAACTTTATAAAAAAGCTAAACAAAAGGTTTGACTTTTATGATTAACAAATGTTTACCGCAGAACAGAGGGATAAACCTTTCCCGGATATGTCCCTACTTTCTATTCGCTCGTTATATAGAAAATGACATTCAACTCTCTCCCTTCTATATTGGAAATTGTCAAGGCTAACCATCAAAGGTTAACGAAAAACAAACACAACCATAAATCCATCCGGGACAGTACAATTCGTTTCTTATTTAATATTTGATTATTAAAAGACAAGATGTAGTAGGGATACAAAATAGAAATCATGAAATGTGGATTTTTGTCCCCGCAAAAATTCAAAAGAACATCCTGCACACTCTTTTAAGTTGCGATCTTTAACTCTCTTCCTAGTTTAATCGTCTTATCCTTGAAGCTGTTATCATCTCTGCCAATAAGAACTGAATAAATATTTTGGATATATTTGAAATGTTTAATATCTTTTTACATTTTTATGATATATATTGATATGTATGATATAGATGTATTTTGTTAGCTTCCTCTTTGCTTCTCTGATGTACGACACAAACAGTTTTAAATGACATGTCAGCATGATCACTTTCGTGCATATTCCCTAACCTTTCTCCGTCCCTTTTCCTTTGCTCTTCCTCTTCATGTGCCACAGGAGAGCAGTGCCCCGAGGGCCAACTGCAATAAGATGATAATGATGTTTACAGATGGCGGTGAGGATCGTGCTCAGGACATCTTTGAGAAGTACAACTGGCCCAACAAAACAGTGAGTCTCCCCCAAAAGGCTGTTGTCTCCTCGTCTCCATCGCTCTGCCAGCCCGAGAGATCATGCATGTCCAAAAGATTGTCTTAGGAGGCCCGTTCTCCCTCCCTTTCTCCCACCATATTCTGCTGACGTTGTCTCATTATAGCAGAGGCAGTTGTGTTGGTTAGCCTGTCCAATGTGCCAAGCAGTCCAATCTGTGCACACAACATCCTCTCCAAGCTTTATTCTTGTCCATTTTGATTCTGTTTTTTCATCTCGTTGGCCTTTCTTCTACTCTCTCCTTCTGTCTATTTCTCTTTCTTTCTCTCCTCTCATGTCTTTTGTCGTGTTTGCTGCTTGTGTTAACAGCTCTGACCTGCTGACTAATTAGCCACTTTATCATCAGAGAGTATAGAAATTACAGCCAATAGATACTGGCTTTCATCTTTCTTCCAGTCTGTCTTTCACGCCACCCGCTCCTCTCCCCACTTCACAGCCCCACAAATATTTATTCTTACATCCATTACTATCCAGTTCCCTCATGACGGCTGCTGTCACACAGAAAATAATCTGCAGTTTGACATCTCTTTCACTGCAGTCTAGAAAGAGAAGCTTGTGTGAGTTGACTGGTAGGCTAATCTAACAACTGAAGAGCAGGGAATGCATTTTAATTGTCACATGACAGTGACCTTATTGCCATCCATGAGGAGGTTTGAGTGGTATTGTTTTGCTCTATTAACTGTCTATGACTCTCCATTTGTCTTTTCTTCATCCAGGTACGTGTGTTCACCTTCTCTGTTGGCCAGCATAATTACGATGTAACCCCTTTGCAGTGGATAGCTTGTGCCAATAAAGGTATGTGCCGAAGAGCTGTTTATCAAAGCATGTTTGTATGTTATAAAATAGGAAATCATGTTGCTAGATGGTTGGTTCTTCCTTTCCACATTGCTTCTGATAGCAACTGTATATACAGTATAGTGGCGTGTGGCCCAGTGGAAAGAGCCTTGGTGGTGGGATCAGGGGGTCACAGGTTCAAACCCCACTACAGTCAGCATGTCGTTGTGTCCCTGCAAGACACTTCGCCCCAAATTGCTCCTGTGGGGATTGTCGACAGTATTGAGTATGTAAGTTGCTTTGGATAAAAGCGTCTAACAAGTAACGTGTAATGTAATAGACACATTTTTTCATCAATTTGATACTTCTGAGCAATACTGTACACAGGGTCAGGACTTCCTAACAATAACTTCCTTATGCACTTTGCAGCCTATATGCCTCAAACTTTAAAGCTCCACTAAAACAGCGTAAACACGCCTTTAATGTTTTGAATTCAATATTCTATATAACATTACATGTCACTTGTCACTTGGTAGACGCTTTTATCCAAAGAGACTTACATACTCAATACTGTGGGCAATCCCCACAGGAGTAATTTGGGGTGAAGTGTCTTGCCCAGGGACACAACGACATGCTGACTGAGGTGGGGTTTGAACCTGTGCTCCCCCGATCCCAACACCAACGCACAAACCACTGCACCACACGCCTCTGCTATTACACTGACTCCTATAGAAAATGTGTAAACTGACTGTTGACAAATCATCATAATGCTACATTGTATACAAACAATTAGTGTTGAATTCAGCAGAAGGAAAGCTAGATAACGTTAGCGGTAAGCAGCCAGTGTACTGAAGTTGTGTTGACTTGAATTATGATGCTCTCAATCTCTATTCAGCAAAATAACTATTGGGCAAAGGTTAACGAACGATTTGTTTTGTTAATATCTTGTCAAATCTTTTGGGGAAAAAACTGAAATACAGTTAATTCCATAGTAACATAAAAAAGATAGAGAAGGAATTATGCCATGTTTCACTTCCTGACAAAAACAGTTTGCAAGGAGTGTATGTTGATAAACATAGGATTAGTTGGATTGATTGATTTTGTTCTTTATTGTGGAATTGAATTTGTATCGAGAATCATGGAAATGTACTGGTACTGCTATCAACCACTTATTTTCTGGTATCTTTACTTCCATACCTCCCTAAAACATTTACATCTTGCAACCAGAGAAGAGGAACACAACACACTGCTTTTTCACTCAGAGGAAAGTTATCCTTTTTCAGTTCTTCTTCTTCTTCTTCTTCTTCTTCTTCTTCTTCGTATGCTGTTAAAAATGAAAAGTAATACGATAAAATATTAAAACCTACATGACCCATTCCAAACCCATCCTCATTTATCTAGGTGTGTTTGTTTTTCTGCATGTGATGTTCAAATCAATATTTTATTAAACTAAAGCAGCCACAGTCCCGAGAATAACCCAGAAACAGGCAGCTCTGCCTCTGACAAACAGTCGGACAACTCGTGTGATTCAGCCGCTCTTCCTGTAAGCGGCTTTGTTCTCATCTTGACTCATTCAATACCAACCTAACTCAGACTGATGTTGCTCAGTTCGGTACACAGTTATTTTTCATAATCCATAACACACTTCTCTCCCTCTTTATTGTGGCTTGATTTAATATTGTTTCTCTGTGTTGCAATTTGTCTGAAGCTGCTCCTTTATGAAGTTTAGCTGTGTATAGGCAGCCTTTACCAATGGCTGCTGCTGATTAGCTTATTTCCGCAGAGCCAAGTGCTTCAGAAGTATCTTCCCAGAAGTTGTTATTAATTAGCGGGAGGAGTCTGGTAGCAGGGTGATTACTGTGCCATCTCACTGTCAGGCTGGGGAAAGTCCAGGATTACGCCTCTGTGCCAACATGCTCTCTGCTGTTCACCACTGTAGTGATTACCATGGTAGTGAAGTCCATGCCAACATAAGACAATACTGTTGACACGTCAGCCTCAACGGAGCTGTCCTCTCATATCTTCACTACTTATTGCTCTTTGGTATCTAACTCCAACAGTGCCAGCTCCCTGACACCTTCACAGGCCCAAACCCTTCACCCGGCACATACACACATTCGACAAACAGCAGACACACACACACACACACACACACACACACACACACACACACACACACACACACACACACACACACACAGGACACTTGGACATGCTAGCTGTTGCCTCACTTGAGCTTCAATCTCATTTTAAGAATAAACTGAAATGGACAATGGAACAATCTCGTCATGCTCTCGCACAGAGTAACAAAATCCAAAATGAAAAGGAAGGGTTGGAAAAAGGTGAAATGGAGAATAAAAGCAGCAAATAATATTTTTTTTATTTAACCAGGATAGGTCATATATGTACTAATATACACTGTTTTATAATGGAAAAACTGGATGTAGAGAGTAATGCATGTTGTCTACATAAGAGGAAAATGCATAATCACACTTGATACATAATCAAGTACACTATACGTGTATACATTTCTGTTTTTTAAAATGTTGTAAACAGCCACAAGGGACTTGATATACCTTCCAACATTGTGGGGGAAACTTCTGTGTAGCAATGCAGTGGGAGTCACCGACTCATGAAGGAGACACGGGAAGAGCAGGAGCTTTGATGTCAAACACTGATGGTTTATTTGGAGCTTCGGCCGGAGAATTCACAAAACAAGTCCAAGAGCCAGAGGCTCTGACTTCACGGTAGAGTTGCCACGTCAATTCTGAAGAACTCTACCCCAGACCCATGTATTTAGCTAGTTCAGAGAGAATAATCAACATTGTGAATAACAAGATAGAATCATAACACCTCTATCAGCTGACGCCAACAGGCAGGAACAGGGAGACGCACCACTGAGAGCACAGCAGCCAAGGTTACAGGTGTGTGTGCTCAGTCAGGACAGTGTGAACTGATAAACTGGGTCAAAGTTATGGACCTTGGAAAATATTTCCCCAACAAACATTAGAGAGGTTTATGTAAATGAGAAAATGGCTTATTGATTACATTCATAATTGTCCCTCACACAGCGGCCGTTTGTTGTTAACCTGCACAGCACAGAGGAGATCTACATTACCGTCTCCCTTTTTAGTTACCACCTATATTTTCCTCTCTGCACATCTCAACAAGCTTTGCCCTACGCCCTCTCTCTCTGGCACGCTGCCAAAAGAAATGGGACAAACTACTGCTTCATACAAAACTATAACAAATAGGTGTGTGTGTGTGTGTGTGTGTGTGTGTGTGTGTGTGTGTGTGTGTGTGTGTGTGTGTGTGTGTGTGTGTGTGTGTGTGTGTGTGTGTGTGTGTGTGTGTGTGTGTGTGTGTGTGTGTGTGTGTGTGTGTGTGTGTGTGTGTGTGTGTGTGTGTGTGTGTGTGTGTTCAAATGTGCAAGTGAATGAGACAGAGAAAACAAACCTCGACATAAACCACTGTGGCACAATGTATCAAAAATAATGTGAGTCATCTCAGCCTTTTGACATTCTGGGGATGCTGTCTCCATTTTGCCGCTCTTTGTATAAACACTCATGGCTTTAATAACTTGGGGAGCGGCGTGGTTATTGACCTAGTCGGTCCTTCTCCTCCATTCCTAATCAGCTGTGCCTGGGGCTCAGCATTTCCAATGAGCCTCTACATTTACATCTTACAGCGAAACCACAAGTGTGGAGAGGTCAACGGCCACCAGCTCTACCAGGCCTGCTGCGCCCAACACCATCAACTGGAGATGATGGTGTTACGTGTACCTAATAACATGGAAGAGATAAGAGTTCAATCTACAAATGGATCGCTTTTGTACACACTGGCCGTTTCTCAATTTCGAGTAAACATGCTGCAGAGCCACTATTTCAAGTATACTACGTCATCGAGTGGCGCCGAATGCTGGGCATTTAACATGCATTTAAACAGTCCTTTGGCGCCACTCTGACGTAGTATACTTGAAATAGTGGCTCTGCAGCAGGTTTACTCGACATTGAGAAATGGCCACTGTGACTGTTTAACCCTTGTGAATGTAGACAGAGCATGAAACAGGCAGGCACCGTGATGCAGGCTGGATGAAAAACGTTCTGTTTGAAGATTGTATTGATCCTCTTCTCTTGATCCCTCTCCAGGTTACTACTTTGAAATTCCATCCATTGGAGCCATCAGAATCAACACCCAGGTAAAGTGTATAGAGTGTACAAGATATTTAACACAACTACATGAATCAACAAAACAAATAAGATGTTTAAGGTTTGTTTACACCCTCAATAGCATCAATGTAGCTGCAAATAAGATTTGACTATGTAAGGATTTCATGGAGTATTCTCAACGTGAGCAGAGAAGGAAATCAGATATTTCACCTGTTTAGGTTCTCTCTGCCTTCATGTACAGTTTGATCCCCCGTGCATGTGAGACTGTGTGGGTAGATAATGGACACTTCCTATTTGTTGAAGGCTTGACGCAGATGCGGTCAAATCAAGAATGGATAATAACACCTGGTTATGGCACCGCCACTAACCCTTATGCCAATTTGCCCAGTGGCCATTGGAGCTATCGCAGCAAAATCGCAGCAGAAATAGACATCAGTAAAACTGCTGACAGGACACCTCAAACTACAAACATGGTAAATGATATCTCTCGCCCCTGGTTAACACCGTCGCCATTTTCCCCGTTGCTATAGCCACCGACTCAGCCACTGCCATGTTTAGAGCCTTGTTAAAAACCTTAAAGCAAGAAGCTTGTCCATTCTTCCTTCACAGTTACTTTGATGATAATTATACAGATTGTAGATATACTTTAAAGTATTCCATAACAAAGAGGCAGAAAGCAACACAGCTGGATGTCAACAGCAAGGAAGTGGCAGATTGAGGATAAAGTGAAAACAAAAAGGGTTGTGTCTTTCTATACGAATGTTTCTGGATGCTGTGACGCTCTATCGTTTTCTCTTGCTCTTTTTTTCTCACACATACACACACTCAGGGCCCTGACAACCCCCCCCCCACACACACACACACACACACACACACACACACTCACACACACACACACTATTGCTTGAGGCTTTACGAGCTTCTTGAGGCCCTTGGAATAACCCCATTCCAGCTGTAGAAATTGACTCAGTTGCTGTGTGGTGGGGGGGCTACTGAACACCCCTCCTCCCCCTCTCTCCCTTCCTTTTCCTCCCCCTCTAGCCGACCCAACCTCCCCCCCATCCCGGTGAGCGATCAGGCCCAAGAATATACTGTCAGATGTTCCATTAACTCCCGCATATTTATATTCTGAGAACTGCCACTTACTTTAATAGGTTTTCTGAAGGTGGGTGACTACAGCTCTCTGTATAAGGCCCAGAAGACACATTATTTAATTGTACTCTGCCCTTCAACAGCGCACACTCATCACACGGTCTCACTTGACTAAGATAGCAATGTTCAAATAACAGATGGCGCATAGACGGCAAAAGTATTATTATTCATTCCGTCCTGAGTCATGCAATGACTGGAATAATTCTGAGGATAAAGCTCTTTATTCTATATATTTTTGTGCCTCTGCTTAATTATTTGAAATAGAAGTTTCAAGTGACTTACAGTGGGGCAAAAAAGTATTTAGTCAGCCACCAATTGTGCAAGTTCTCCCACTTAAGAAGATGAGAGAGGCCTGTAATTTTCATCCTAGGTATACCTCAACTATGAGAGACAAAATGAGAAAAAGACATCCAGAAATTCACATTGTCTGATTTTTAAAGACTTTATTTGCAAATTATGGTGGAAAATAAGTATTTGGTCAATAACAAAAGTTCATCTCAATACTTTGTTATACACCCTTTGCTGGCAATGACAGAGGTCAAACGTTTTCTGTAAGTCTTCACAAGGTTTTCACACACTGTTGCTGGTATTTTGGCCCATTCCTCCATGCAGATCTCCTCTAGAGCAGGGGTTCCCAAAGTGGGGGTCGCGAGACCCCGAGTGGGGGTCGCGAGATGATAACAAAATTAAAATAAAAAAATTAAAATGTATAAAAAAAAATTGATTACGGTAATTTTTTTATAATTTTTTTTTTTTAATTATTATTAATAATAACGTTTGCATAGACATTTTCCGGGACGGACTAGCCATCTGTATAATTTTCCCGCAACGAGGCTCCCCCTTTGACAATCCACTAGCGCAGTGTTTTTTTTACCAAAAAGTTCTATTTTGGTTTCATCTGACCATATGACATTCTCCCAATCCTCTTCTGGATCATCTAAATGCTCTCTAGCAAACTTCAGACGGGCCTGGACATGTACTGGCTTAAACAGGGGGACACGTCTGGCACTGCAGGATTTGAGTCCCTGGCAGCGTAGTGTGTTACTGATGGTAACCTTTGTTACTTTGGTCCCAGCTCTCTGCAGGTCATTGACTAGGTCCCCCCGTGTGGTTCTGGGATTTTTGCTCACCGTTCTTGTGATCATTTTGACCCCACGGGGTGAGATCTTGCGTGGAGCCCCAGATCGAGGGAGATTATCAGTGGTCTTGTATGTCTTCCATTTTCTAATAATTGCTCCCACAGTTGATTTCTTCACACCAAGCTGCTTACCTATTGCAGATTCAGTCTTCCCAGCCTGGTGCAGGTCTACAATTTTGTTTCTGGTGTCCTTTGACAGCTCTTTGGTCTTGGCCATAGTGGAGTTTGGAGTGTGACTGTTTGAAGTTGTGGACAGGTGTCTTTTATACTGATAACGAGTTCAAACAGGTGCCATTAATACAGTTAACAAGTGGAGGACAGAGGAGGCTCTTAAAGAAGAAGTTACAGGTCTGTGAGAGCCAGAAATCTTGTTTGTTTGTAGGTGACCAAATACTTCTTTTACCGAGGAATTTACCAATTAATTCATTAAAAATCCTACAATGTGATTTCCTGGATTCTTTCCCCCCATTTTGTCTCTCATAGTTGAAGTGTACCTAGGATGAAAATTACAGGCCTCTCATCTTTTTAAGTGGGAGAACTTGCACAATTGGTGGCTGACTAAATACTTTTTTGCCCCACTGTATGTAATTCATTATTTCTTCTTTGTGCAGTAGTTCAGCAGAACAACAACAACAGGCCAGGCCTTAGGATGTTTGTCTTTAAAGGGAACTGATGAGTTCCCTCTCTACGCTACCCAGGAAAACAGTAGCATTTTATCAATACACAGGGATGCTGCTAGACTCTCACATATCTCCAGTTGCCGACTTTTTATGTTTCCTAGATTGTTCTAGCCAGGCGGAACATTTCCCCTATATCCCGTGAAAAGGTCTGGCTGTCATTGTCCTGATGGAATATCTCCCTGTGGCGCGTTAAACCTGACTTTTATTGAGCTAATAATAGAATAGGTTACGCCTGTCAGCACCTCACTGTTAAGGCGATGAAAAAACGGTCAAAAGCCTAACACAGAAATAGAAGCGTGCTTATAGAGGGTGCCCCTTTTGTGTATTGAGGGTAGATAAAAGGGTCAGAAATCTGCTTTAATGTTTCCCTTTGTGCAGCAAAATGGGTGGAAATGTATCATGTGGAACAGGTTTTTAAAATGTGCATATGACTGCAACAGAGCTGCTGCATTACCATGCTGATTTTAGATTTGAATATGCTGTGTTGATACATAAATTAATTGGCATAACTCACCGGGTACTGAATAGGTTACTGTGGAGGAATTCTGAGGTTTTGCCGACACATTCATTATAATGAGATAATAATGTTGCTGTCCGTAATAACAGGATACTGAAGGCTCCCGTCCCCGTCAAGCTTAACCCCCCCCCCCCCCCCCCCCCAAACTGTGCAGTAGCTTCATTTGTCATGAGGTCAATCACTCAATAATTTTACCAAATACACACCATGACAAGATTCAATAGGTTGTTTTCATAAAACACGTCTCAGCTGCTGTGAGAGTTGGAACTGAGAACAGGAGAATATAGTAAATATGATGTATTACTAGTAGACTTAACCCCTCACCTCTATCACAATAGCTGTGGGACATTCTCACAGTGCCGGCGATGACAGTAGGGCCTCTGGGAGAATGGCCCGTTTGCACGTCATGCCACTGACATCCTTAATGTGTTTTTAATAGCTCCTTTATAATGATGAGAAACGGCCCTGAGTGGCTCAGGACTGCAGGCTTTATGGCTCCGCAGGACGGGGATGCTGCTGCTGGCGGCCCGCTGCTTTATGTGGTGACAGAGAGGGGGCCGGTCAGGGTCTTATAGTTTTATGACAGATGAACGTTGGCTTTTCCAGCTCTTTGCTTTTAACACCTCTACATGACAAGCACTATAAATGTTTGTTTGATGATACGTGTTTGTTATATTTAGTCACACCAGCATGTGTGTTTGCAGGAGTACCTGGACGTCCTGGGCCGTCCCATGGTGCTGGCTGGGAATAAAGCGCAGCAGGTGCAATGGACCAACGTCTACCAGATGTTCTGGTGAGGGAGGACTTCTAAAGATATTTAATTTATGATTACTATTTTTTATAAATATTTCTAAATCTGTAAAAGTTTCTCATTTTATGTTTTATAACTAAGGCCATCTGCTACCTTTTAAATTTGTAAATCACAAGCAATTGTTTATTTAAATGAAGGGATGTCCTTCAAAAATAAGCTTGATTGATCCTTTTTCTTTAAGGATAGTATATGATAATGATAAAATCCTAAAGGTAGTTATGATGTCAGAAGAAAAGCATGCACATCCAGATAACAATTTTTAGGTTTAAGAACTTTACAAAAAATGAAAAATAGTCTGTACACAAAGAAACGCTCCCAATGAACATTTTTAAGTAATGTTATGAGCATTAAGCTATTTTTTTTGACAGAATTCTTGGTGTCCCCACCTTTAATCCACTCAATTCAAATTTAAAATGTCATTACATTTAATGTCATTACATTTATCTGCATCTTATTGTGTTTGTTGTCTTGGTTTTTGCATTCTCAATTACACACCTAATAGAGATTTTATTTACCATAACAACATTTTAATTGGATTTCTAATATGTGTATCAGGGTTTGGGCCTAGTCATCACTGGGACGATGCCTGTCTTCAACCGCACTGTTGATACTGTGAGCCCTCAGGTAAAATCAACACTGCACTACAGGACATGGAACTTGCAACAGCTGGACTTTTTCACTCACACAGCACAGCAGACAGCAAGACCTCAGCTCATCCTTCATATGAACGAGCATTTACCTTAGTTACGACGTGTCTTTATTGTCAGTCACGTGGTGTAGGCTACACAATAGGGTCATTCAAACAGAAAGACTAACGGGTGGAGCTTCAGGTCTTATTTTGCACTGTTGACCATCATCTGTCATTTGTAATGGCCTCCACCCAACTGCTGCACTTCTAGGCAACACCTCCCCCCTGAGGTGACAGCAGACATCACAGCCCCCCATCGGTAGTATCTGTTGTCATGCACAGATGCATCCAGCTTTCAGTATCCATGACCAAAGTATTTACTCTGGGATTATCACACAGACCTGAGGCTGTGAGGCCGCTGCAGTTTAAGATAGACTGTACAAAATATAGACTAATCATATTGAGCACAAAGTGATGAGTCGTCGGTGGCATGGAGATGTTTCTAGACCTCTGAGGGCACAGCTACTGGCTTTCCTATTCTCTCCAGTGCCAGGAAATTTCTAATGATTGTTCTTCCTACAGAACCAGCTCATCCTCGGAGTCATGGGAGTGGATATTGCAATTAATGAAATCAAAAGGAAGACGCCCACATACAGAGTAAGCATGTTGTACACTCAGTTCCACCCTATCCCTCTCATATTGATGATCATCGGTTCACACCTTCTCGTCATTCTTCTTATGTGCAGCTTGGAGCTAATGGCTACACCTTTGCCATCGATCCCAATGGCTTCGTTCTGCTGCATCCCAACCTGCGACCTAAAGTGCGTCCAACTACACACACATGCAATAACTTTACATTACTTCTGGTTTTGAATCAAGATGTGGGTGTTTTTTCTTTCTGATGGCTGACGTTAAGCCCTCCCTCTCTCTTGTGCAGATCTTTGACTACAAGGAGCCCGTTACTCTGGACTTTCTAGATGCAGAGCTGGAGGACAGCAACAAGGAGGAGGTACAAAATTGGAAACCTCATCATTATTCATAAACGGTGTATTTAATATACATTTAACGTATCATTGGATCATTTGCTTTTTCCTTTTGGTGTACCTGTTTGCCTTGTCACACTGCAGCATCTCTCCCTCTCTCTCTGTACAGATCCGTCGACAGATGATTGATGGCAAGTCCGGGCAAAGGAAAATCAAGACGCTCATTAAGTCAGTTGATGAGGCAAGTCATCAATACATGAGGCTCAATCATTATCCAAAGTAGCACCTTCCTGAATGGCGTTGTAATGAACCTGACTGTGCTGAGGATGTGACGGTGTTACATATTTCTCTTTGGGTGTTAACAGAGGTACATTGATGAGGCCGTGCGGACGTACACGTGGACGCCTGTGAATGGTACAGATTACAGGTAGGTTTGATATCAGACATGCCCACACCTCGGACCAAAAAAGATTGTGCAACTTGAAAATGTGAGTGAAGTCCATTTTTGATACTTTTAAATGACCCAGTTTTCCTAATTACAGCTGTTACTTATCAGCCAGCAGTGTTTTTCTTAACTATAGCTGCCTCAGCTTAGAGCCGACTAAACACATCACTGAGTCAAGGCATAAATAAAGATTTCTATATTAGCATAAGATAATTCATTTGATTCCAACAAATGAAGGAGCATTTTTCAGTACTATAATCACAAATGAATTGCATAGTTTATTAATTTCCTAACTTGGTTTAACATTTGAGCTTGCATCGTAATGACATTTTCTCCAGGCAACACTTTGCAAATTACAGTTTATGATATTCAATAGTTCTACAAATGCCCGATGTGTGTTTTTGTTATTATGTCTGCTGGCAGCGTGCCTGGTCCTGGCCGAGTCCACACGAGGCTTTCTCTGCACAATTATATTTATTTCAACTCGAAGGGAAACTCCAGCAGTAACAGTGATCGTGTGTTACTGCTGTGATCTGCAACAGTCAGATCTAACTGTAACCAGACGCTCACTGATGCCGGATGTCATGCAACATACATCTACATTTAGGGATTAGAGACGGTTGTAGCTCATAAAACTGATGACGATGGATGTTTCTTTAAATCTAAATTAGCTTTATATTATAGATAGTCGACTGTAGCCGTGGCTCAGTCTGAACCTGATACTGTCACAGCCTGATTTTCTATCCGTTCCAATTAATCCTCTTACTGGTTTCTATTCTATTTCTATAGCACCACAGATTAAAAGATGGGACTTGTATTTCTATTTTCTCTTCCATCAATGTATTACTTTGGTGGAAGAGTCAATATTATTGAGCATATGTAGGTCAAACTATCAAGAGAAACCAATATTTCTCTTTTATGTTCATCCCCTAGATGTATCACTTTGTTTTAAAGATAAACAGAATCAGAGATGTGTTGCAAATATTCAGCATGTTTGATACCGTACAGTGTGAACTCGCTCCAAGTGCAGAGTCTTTGCTTGTGAACTGATGGGCGCAGGCCGTCTCACAGCAGGCGGCATCGAGGACGCGCCGAGGCCTTTTCTGACTGTTTGATGTGAGCCTACTGTATGTGGCCCTCGGCTTAAAGATCCTCTGAATTGGAGACTTTAACTTCGATGGAAAACTGCCTCTTCAGTAGTGGCTTCATTCTGCACTTTTGAGCGAAACATTGGTTAAATAACTTTTTTTTTTCAGTTCAGACGCTACATATAACTTATAGCCCATGAATCTATACAGTGCTAACATGCATTGTGTTGTAAGTGTAGCTCTTTAACAAAGTTGTTTCCAGTCATCGTTTCATTGTTACCTCTAAAGTGTTTCCTACCTCAAACATTTGGTAAAAATGATTTTTAAGAACATTGTAAGATCTGCCTTTAGAATATATATATTACATTGCAGGATTATAATTATTGATGAAATCACTTTAATGTTGGTAAAGGTAAAGCTCATACTGCAATTACTTTACATACTACCTAGTAGCGTAATCTATATTAATGTATAATCGTTATGTATATATTCTATGAAAAGAAAGAAAACTTAAATTATCAAATAAATTCAGTGGATTAAATCAAGTACAATATTTAAAGCCTGTCTGTTGTGTAGTTGAAGAATAAAGTAGCAGAAAATGGGAATACTCAGTAAAGTATAAGTAGTTTAAAATAGCTTTTAAGTACAGCACTTAGTAAATGTACTTACATGTGTGTAAGTGAGCACGACTGTGTGTGTGTGTTGGAGAGTTTATTTGTGCGTTCATAATGTGTGTCTGATTTTCTGCGTCTGCCTCGTCCCATCAGTCTAGGGTTGGTACTGCCCACATATAGTGAAAACCACATCAAGGCCAACCTGAGTGACCAGATCCTTCAGGTGCAGTGTAAGTACCCGGGATTTCCCAGCATCCTTCACTCTCTCTCTCCACTCTTTCCTCCGTTCTCTCTCTCTCTCTCTCCCAAGTATGACCTTATTCTCTTATCCAGTCCTTTGTCCTGGGTCTCCAACCTCAACATAAGGAGTGTCCAAGCGGAGATACCTGCAGCGCTGCCCCCCCCCCCCCCCTACTCCCCCCCTCTGTGCGCTCTCTGATAGGCAGGATCTTACCTCAGCCCCCCGACTCCTCTACTGCCCCCTGTCCCCTCCTGTCTTCATGCTGTGCTGTAAAATGGTGATGTTTTTTCTTCACACTGGCTGAAGAAAAAAATAACTGAACGGACAGAAAGGTGAAAGCTGTGGTTTTACTGTGTTACTCAGGTGAAAATAATGGTGACTTCTGTGCTATTATTTTTTTTGCCAAATGCTCTCGCCTCTTCTCCACCAAGTAATGATTCTGAAGCATCTGGGTTCAAAGTATTTGATGTTCTGAAAAACTGTGAAAACACGCATGCTTTTCACTCCTTTTTTGATTTTGGGGAATTTTTCCTTCTGTTTTGTGTGTTATTTATTCTTTTTTCTGTTAGATTGTGTGAGTTGTTTCCCGGCTTTGGAATCATTCAGTATATAAACTCCTACACGGCCCGGGATAAGGGCTTCCTAATGTGGGAGTTTGGGTTTTTGTGGGTCTGAATGGGGACACATGTTGTCTCTCTCATTCTTTGTCCAGACCCTGTTACTCCCCTCTTTTCCTGTTTTATTTGAATTTTCCTTTTTTTATGTTTGACCATAATTATTTATCACAATTACTGGTTTTGTCTTCAGTCTTTTTCTTTTCCTGGATTTCCCAGGTTTTCGTTTCCTTTCCTCTGTTGGTTTTCTGTTTCCTCGTTTGCTCTTGCAAATAAGATGTTTGCTCTTCATTTCTTTTTTCTCTTGTCTTGTTTGACTTAAATTGGTTTCTTTCTTTCAAGAAAACAATATTTTTATTCAAACAGTAATTGAATAAAATATTGTCTGTGATCCCCCCTTCCCACCCGACCCCCTGTTTCTTTTCTTGCTCCTTCTCTGATGGATCCACACAGTGCCATACACCAAGGGCAAGTATACTCCATATTGGTCCACGTTCCCTTCCTTTACTTCCTACTCCCTACCGCTGCCTCCTTCCCACACCTCTCGTCCTTAACCTCTTCCTGCTGCCCCCCCCCTCCTCCTCCTTCCCTCACCTGTCCTAGCCTGCTTGCCTCTGTTCCTGCCCGTCTTGCCTTCAGGACTCCCTCCCCTCTTCCTCTTCTACCTCTTCCTCTTCCTCCTCTTCACCTTCTTGCTGCAGCTCAGATCCCACATCCCTCACGATGGCTCCTCTGGTCCTCACCCTCCTCCCCACCTATCCACTGCTCCAGAAGCAAAAATAAAAACACCAAGGAAGACAGATATTCATGTTCTCTGTTAAAACGTGTCTTTTGTCCTCCCACATAATCCTTTTCCTTTTGTGGAAAGCTCCAAATGGGTTGTGTCTTCCCCCTTTCTCTCTCTCTTGTTCTCTCTTTCATCCACGATTTCTTTTCATTTTCTTTGGCCATATTTCTCTCTCTTCCTCATCTACCTTCATTTCTTTTTCACCTTCTTCTCTCTCGATTTCTCTCTCTCTGCCTTTTCTTACAGTGTCATTAATTAATACATGTCTTTAATAGTTTTTACACTAGAGCTCAGGTTTTGACAGATCTTTAATTCGATTTTTATAATCTCCATCTTATTTGTGTAATAGCTAAAAATGTTTCAGTCAAACATTTTTTTGCAGTAACATTAAAATAATGTGGTAAATCATCTTAAACATTGATATGAAATACTGCAATGCTACAACTTGGTTATAATATTGTATCTCCACATACCATGTAAGTACTGCTTTTTGATTATAGTAATAGTAATAAATAGTGATCTCTTGTGGTCATAATATTTTAATATAGCTATACTTTATTGATCTCCATAATAAAGCTCTGTTAGCTGCCGTAGTCTGGTCTATAGCTGGAGTCGTTGCTGGCTGCAGAGCGACCCCCCCGGGCTGAGCCCACCCAGGTCCTCCCATGTTGTCAGGTGTCAGGGTGCCGCCTGGCTCCTGTGTCGTCCCTCTGTACTCCCTGTCTCCATCAGCTTGTCTCCCCTCCCGCCTCACCCCTCAGACTGTCAGAGGATGGCCCAGCACTTCCTCAGTAAACCTGACCCCGGATGTGCATGGCATTGTGGGCGGAAAACTACCTGGGCACTCTATTTTAACTCTAAAATGTCATTCCTCTGCTGTACACAGTTACAGGTCTTGATAAATAAGGAAGTAACACGTTGGATTCGTTGCAGACTCACCTGTTGATGCTTTGTGCTCTGTTTTGTCTGTGACAGATGAAAAGACGTTGCCCTTTGACATGCCCTTCACAATGCAATGCACTTCCTCTGATTATGTGTCTCTCTGAGCCCTCTCCCCTGCCAGTCTGAGGGGTGACCACTTCCATCAGGACCGTCACCCACCTCCCTTGCAATAGTTGGCCATGTTGATGCCTGCCTGATCTTAAAAGCACTCATTGTGGATAATCTGTCTGAGAACTTGCTTACCGACTCACCACGTCTCGCAAGTCAGTTCTCAGACATCCAAAGACATGTTAGATTGATGCTAAGTGAATCCGAACACGTTTGTTGATGAACAAAAAGACAAAGAAGGTGTGAGTGCTTGTGAAAGTGAAGCTGTCGTCCATTGAGATTCAGGTTCTATTTTTGGCACCATATTGGCTAACGCTAGTGTTCCCATGATACCTCAGTGTTGCTATGGTAAACTCCTTTCTGCGTCCCTGCACCTCTGAAGAACAGCTGCTGTTTACCCACAACTCCCCACCGCCCTGCCCACCACTCTCCCTGGATAACTTTCCCCTTTCTGTTGCAGATTTTGAATCACTGCTGCCAAACAGTTTTGAGTCTGAAGGACATGTATTCATTGCTCCCAGGTAGCCCTGTGTGAACGCTTGCTGTCGTTGATGGTCATCAGTGTTTGGTCTTGACATGCACTTCATATTGTTTTGTTGTGAGCATTTTTCTAATCTATCATCTGCTTTCTCGTATTACGTCTTTTGTGATGTTGAGGTGCACTTTGTGGAAGTGGTTGTGATTCATTCATTGTTTGGGTTGTGTTAACATGTAAAAACAATATACTTATACTATTTGTGTTATGGTTGCATTTACCCATTGTCTTCTCTGAGATAAACTCATTACACCAAGAATTTAAGCCACATTTTCCTTGCATGCTGCTTCTATGTTGTATGTTTGTTATACACATTTAAATTAAGGGGTTACTGGTTTGGTTGCACAAAAACTGTATGAAAAGAAGATTGAAATCCTATTGCTTGTGCTTTTTTAATATCAGATCCTCTTGGCCGACAGTTGCACCATGAATTCTGAACCACAGCGATACAAATCACTCTTTCATTGTGATGCCTGCACTCTGAACTCCAACACATATTTAGTTCTGATAGACAGCAATCTTATGATATTGAAAATGAAGCTTTAATATATGCATGCTGCACGTTATAGCATCAAGAAACCTATACTGTGTATGGCGTTGTGCATCCCTGCTTTGTGTTGCCTGTCCCTCTATAAAGGACATCAAAGATATTGTGTAAATATTGCATACACGTATTTGTTTTTAGCTTCCTTCTCTGTGTTCAAATGCTTCATCTCTTCCTCAGGGAGTACTGCAATGATCTGGAACTGTCCAACAACAACACTGAGTTCCTGCTCAACTTCATTGCTCTCATGGAGAAGGTGACACCGGACTCCAAACAATGTAAGTTTCATTTACTTTTGCTTTTAAATTATTGTAATTCTCAAGGCAAACTATAGTAAGCAAGGAGTTTATGCTACCAATGATTGTCTGGGTAGCCAAAGCTATTAAGATAACTTGATGTACAGTTGCAAGAAAAAGTATGTGAACCCTTTGGAACTACCTGGATTTCTGCATAAATTGGTCATAAAATGTGTTCTGATCTTCATCTAAGTCACAACAATAGACAAACACAGTCTGCTTAAGCTAAAACCACACAAACAATTCTATGTTTTTATGTTTTTATTGAACACACCATGTAAACATTCACAGTGCAGGGTGGAAAAAGTATGTGAACCCTTGGATTTAATAACTGGTTGATCCTCCTTTCGCAGCAATAACCTCAACCAAACGTTTTCTATAGTTGCATATCAGACCTGCACAACGGTCAGGAGGAATTTTGGACCATTCTTCTTTATAAAACTGTTTCAGTTCAGCAATATTCTTGGGATGTCTGGTGTGAATCGCTCTCTTGAGGTCATGCCACAGCATCTCAATTGGGTTGAGGTCAGGACTCTGACTGGGCCACTCCAGAATGCGTATTTTCTTCTGTTGAAGCCATTCTGTTTACTTCTGTACTTTGGGTCATTGTCCTGTTGCATCACCCATCTTCTGTTGAGCTTCAATTGGTGGACAGATGGCCTTAAGTTCTTGATAAACTTGAGAATTCATTTTTCCGTCGATGATGGCAATCTGTCCAGGCCCTGAGGCAGCAAAGCAGCCCCAAACCATGATGCTCCCTCCACCATACTTCACAGTTGGGATGAGGTTTTGATGTTGGTGTGCTGTGCCTTTTTTTCTCCACACATAGCGTTGTGTGTTCCTTCCAAACAACTCAACTTTGGTTTCATCTGTCCACAGAATATTTTGCCAGTAGTGCTGTGGAACATCCAGGTGCTCTTTTGCAAACTTCAAACGTGCAGCAATGTTTTTTCTGGACAGCAGTGGCTTCCTCCATTTTATGACCAACTTATGCAGAAATCCAGGTCATTCCAAAGGGTTCACATGCTTTTTCTTGCAACTGTATATCAATGTTGCCACTATATGTCCCAACATAGTGCCATCCGACCTCTGCAGCTCATCCAGAATGCAGCTGCTCGTCTGGTCTTCAACCTTTCTAAATTCTCCCACACCACGCCGCTCCTCCGCTCCCTTCACTGGCTTCCAGTAACTGCTAGAATCCACTTCAAGACAATGGTACTTGCATACCATGCTGCGAATGGATCTGGCCCTTCCTACATCCAGGACATGGTTAAACCGTACACCCCAGCACGTGCACTTCGCTCTGCATCAGCCAAACAGCTCGCTGCACCCGCACTGCGAGGGGGACCCAAGTTCCCATCAGCAAAAACACGTGGGTTTGCTATCCTGGCTCCAAAATGGTGGAATGAGCTCCCCATTGACATCAGGACAGCAGATAGCTTGCACATCTTCCGGCGCAGACTGAAAACTCATCTCTTTCGACTCCACTTTGAGCGATAGAATTACTAACAAAGCACTTATATACTAATAAAGGGCTGGCTTATCTAAAGCCAGTTGAGTAGCACTTGAAATGTTTGGCTCTATGAAACCTGATATGATTCTGATTTCTTCAAGGTTGTATCTTCCTGGTCGAATGTACTTATTGTAAGCTCAATGCAATGTAATATAATGTAACGTAACATCAAGCTTTTGCATAGACTTATGCAGATTAAGTTGGCTGGGATTAAGAGGGTGTCTCCAATTTTGACAACCAAACTTGATATGTTTGTATTCACGTGTGTTATCATATTTTATATCCAGAAATCCTCTCTTCAATTGGTTCAGTTTTTATGGTTGAAATGTAATATCTTAAGGGACGGGAAATCTACATCTGATGTGAATGTAACTGAAACTCTCACACCATCTTCCCCTCATCATGTTCAGGTGACAATTTGCTCCTCCATAACCTGATTCTGGACACTGGCATCATCAGGCAGCTGGTTGAGAAAGTGTGGAAGAATAAAGACTTGAATACGTGAGTAGGATTAAGTCATTGCGTTTTTAGATTTCTCTCTAAATAGGCTTTTGGTTTGATTTGCATCTCTTTTCATCATCCTGATATTTAGATATGGCTTCCTGGCTGTGTTTGCTGCATCAGATGGAGGAGTTACAAGAGTGTTCCCCAACAAGTAGGTGCTCTCAGTACATCTGTTTTATTCCTCACTCTATTCTCTTCGAACGCTGTAAGTTGTGAACCTTTGAGTATAGTGGGAGTCTTGTAATGTACAGATTAACAGCTGTTTCTGCTCTTAAATCTCAGGGCTGCAGAAACCTGGGAGGAAGACCCTGAGCCCTTTAATGCCAGCTATTACCGGCGCAGTCTGGACAACAAGGGCTACATCTTCAGAGCGCCTTATCGAACAGGTGAGGGATGCTCTCAGTCTTGGGTTATATATCTCGCACCGAGGCTCATTTTGTGTGCTGGCCGTTTGAATCTAACGGCTTGTTTTTTTCCTTTGTTACTGTCATAAAGCGCGGGACGAGCTGTTGAACCCGGAGAACGACACCATCGGGATCCTGGTGAGCACGGCCGTGGAGATCACAGTAGGAGGGAAGACCATCAAACCTGCAGGTGAGTTCAGCAAAAATAATAATATAATAGACGTGGAAGAAAGGGAGGCAGAGATAATTATACCGCTGTGTTTCTTGTCGCTTTGTATGGACATGTCCGCTCTTATTTCGTTGGGCCTTTTATTTTCATATGTATCTATTATTTTAGTTTTCATCTCTTTTTACTAACTTCTCTTTTCCTCAGTGGTCGGAGTGAAGCTGGACCTTGAAGCCTGGACGGACAAGTTTAAGATCCTTGCTAGCAACCATACAGACAACAATCAGGGTTCAAATACGGTAATGAAATATACCTTTTTTAAAGTTTCCTAAATAAACCAGTATTTCTCCGATTTTGAACTGTTGCTAATTGTCTTTTCCCCGTGACAGTGTGGACCAAACAGAGGCTGTGAAATGGATTGCGAGGCCAACAGTGAGGTGAGTCAATCTGATAATGTGCTGATAAGCTTCGTGTATTCAGCTCGGTCTCCTCTATCAGAGCACTTTACATTATCTGCTGTGAATTAACAGCCTGTCTCTGCCCCTGTGTGCAGGATCTCCTGTGCTATTTAATAGATGACGGTGGATTCCTAATCATGTCTAATCAGAAGGAGGAATGGAACAAGGTTGACTTAAATAATGTATTCTCACACACTGAACACTTTGCGCTTTATCTTTACACTGAGCTTGACTGGCGTTTCTTATTTCCCACAGGTGGGCATGTTCTTCAGTGATGTTGATCCCTACTTGATGTACGCGCTCTACAACAATTCGTTCTACAACCGCAAGCAGTCATATGACTACCAGTCTGTGTGTGAAAAAGTTTCCAAGTCTCAAAATGGGGCCGCACCCAGAGGAGTGTTTGTGGTAAGGATATACACTTCCACACCATAAAGGATGAGATGTATCAACAACAAATTAGCTGATTCAATGCTTAAAATACACTGAATTAATGGCAATAGTGAGACAGATGGATATTGTTTTTAATAGGGACTGGATTCGACTTGCTTATTGTTGCTAAATGTTTCTCTTTTCCTTTGCATTTACAGCCCACAATAGCAGATTTTGTAAACGTGGCTTGGTGGACATCAGCAGCGGCATGGTGAGACTCCTCTAGCTTTCATGAAAAAACCCAACTGTATCACACAGAACACACATACCGCACCTTCAGGAAATATTGAATGGATAGTAGACAGTGCTGTATTCACTAAAAAAGAAATTGCTGTTTCACTAAGCCCCGTCTCGTGTCTCCACAGGTCCTTGTTCCAACAGTTTATTTATGGACTGGCTTATCAGAGCTGGTTTGTCAGAGGTGGGTACAAACAACAGACATTTAATCACATGTTGGTGTTTTAAATGTCTGTATGAAAAGTTGAAAGCTCTTAGCATTTCCAAGTGGTATTCTCTGTCCATCTGTTTCCAAACAAATCACACAATGGAGACGTTGATAACATATTTGATGTCTGTCGGGGGCTTTGTTGTGAAAGGCTGTGTACGACCTGGGAGACAGGAATGCATTATGAAGCGACGTTAATAGGCAACCAAGCTAAATGCTGATGGTGTCATTATTAGAAGAAAATATGTTGGCAAATTAAAGCAGTAAAATGACTTTTTTGTTTTAGATTTCCTGTCAAGAGTTAGATAAGAATATCGGCCCCATTCTTATTAAGCATGAAGCTAAAGACGGGAGAACACTCACCTCTCAGCTCCTCTCAGCTCCTCTCAGCTCACTAATTAACACCTTTTACCTCATTGACAATCAGAAATATAATGACAACAATTTGCGGGTTTGAGGGGATAATTATGGTATCCATCTTTTCATCTCACTCGAGGGAACAAAGGGAATAATTGCATTTTCCATTATGTTGAACTTTTTCTGACCACTCATGGAGTTATGAGACTTTAAAGTGCACTGACTAACATCCAATGATATAAGTGTCAGTATTTCAAGTGCACAGTGACATTAGTTTGTTATCAACCTCTGTGCAAAAACTTTAAATCCAAACTATGTAAAGAACTGTTGAAGGAGAGAGGTTTTACAGCCTTTTCCAGGCAGAATGCAGGAATTCACTAATTAAAATCCCATTTTTAGAGCCAGCTCTTATAAATCAAGTGAACTGACAAGTGAGATGTGTCTGTGCTCTGGTGACGCTGCAGATGAGGTGGATGCAGAAGGAATGGACTCTACTCGGGTGCGGAGTTGTGTAATGAAACAGACGCAATACTTCCTGAGTAATCTCAGCAGCTCCTACAACATACTGCAGGACTGTGGCAACTGCTCCAGGTCTGTACACATGACAGAATACACACATGTAAACACACATACATGCGCTCTCACACACACACACACACACACACACACACACACACACACACACACACACATCAGAGTCGCACCGTGACAGATGCTCAGTTAGCAAGACGGATTCATCTTCCTGTCGGAGCTAATAAACTCTGCTGATGATTAAACCGCATCAGCTCTAATGAAACGGTCATATCATCGGCTAAATGAGCCTTACAAGACTGTCTCATGAATCTTGCTGATCCATTAGCAAATGAGGCTGTGATGTAAGCGAACAGAGGGGGGTAGTTATGTTGTCTCCCTTTTCTTTGCCTCTCTCTTTCTCTGCAGGCTGATTCATGCCAAGAAGATAAACAACACCAACTTGCTGTTTGTGGTCGCAGAGAAGATGCCTTGCAACTCCTGCGAGATAGAGAAGCTGTCCCAGGAGGAGGAGGAGGAGTGTATCCTTTTTCACATTGTACACCAGCTGCTAGAGAATAAGACACTCTACATTCTATCTCCTTATTACCATACCTGTGGACACGCAGATGTGTCCCGGTTTTTTTTCAAGGTTATTTTTGTCATGATGGTTTGAAATATAACCAGTCGTTTAACATTTAGCATCTGCACGTCTGCCTGAGGACTCTGAGTGTGTGTGAAAGAGGAAACATTGCAGGAAAAAAAAAACACATTTGAATGTTTTTACTTTTCCTTAATCGAGTCAATTTTCAGTGAAGCACGAAAATCCATGTGAAGAAGTGGCGCGCTATCGAAAAGGACCCGGCACCTGCTTTGACAATAACCTCACTGTAAGATGTTCTGACACAATATCAATGAGCACTTTTATTTAAGTGTTATAGTTTATCCACTTTCGGCCAAATCGTTTTGCGATGACTTGATCTCACATCCTGTCTAATGATTCTGAGCAAGCTGTGAAAAGTTTGACTTAAACACAGAAAGGTCAAAAACAGTGAAACACAGTTTAGACTTTGAGAATCAAACTTTTTTTATTGGAATTATCCTTAGAAATGAAGATATATATTGTTTACTGAAAAACCATTTCAAGTCACGATGAATCAATTCAGCTGTAACCCCTAACCCTACACACAAAACAGTTTAAGAACGGGCATACAGTTTACATTAAAGATTTTTAACAACTGTAACTCCTTGTCTTTAAGGGAATAATCTGACCTTTAGGAAAACAGGTTTAGATGGTTTCTTGTAGAGTTAGACGAGAAGATTGATACCACTGTGGAGGCTAACAGCAAGAGTCACTAGCCCGAGCAATGTACAGGCAATGTCCAAAATCACTTCCTATTACCTGTATGTGTCACCGTGTAGCCCCCCCACGTGTTTATCAGTGGAATGGACCCCTGCTTGTTGTAGCTTCATATTTAATGGACAGACACGAGAGGAATCAATCTTCTCATTTAACTCTTTGCCAGAAAGAAAATAAATGTCTAAATGTTTGTTTACATTTTTTTATGTATTTATAGAGGATATAAACTAAGAATTAAGTGAGAGAAAATGTCCACTTTCCTCCTAGCAGTTTAACATAAAGGGTTAGCTTATAAGACACAAACACAACAACACAAATAGTTCAACATATGTTGAATGAGTGCTTCCTGAATGAAGTAGTCAAATAACAATGCACAAGGAATAAAGATCTGTCCTCACAGCTTGAGTCTTCTCTCTGCAGGAGAACACGTCAGACTGTGGGCGGGGCCACTCCTTCCGCCCCTCCCTCTACACCTTACTGCTCATCCAGCTGCTCCTGCTCTATCCGGCCGTCAGCCCCCACTTTCACTCTCTACTACATTAATTCCATTTTCCTCTACGTGTCTTCTTTTAGCCTTCCTGACCCAAAACCCTCCAACCCCACCTCCCACCTCCATGCCCCTATTCCCCGCCCCCCTTATATAGTCATAGGTAATAAAGGGACTTCCCTTCACAGCAAGTTGGAAGCCCTGAGTGCCGCGCTACCCAGCTCGCTTCAGTCCTTGTTGCTTAGTGACAACTGCCGGACGTTTGTGTACTCAGCCAGTTAACCTTCATCTGCAGGAGGAGCGGGTGGTGCTGCACCACCTGGATCCTCAGAGGCAACGTCAGAAAACAGAAAACATCACCCCCTTTATCGAGAGAAGGGAGGGTAAAGAGGACAGGCCGATGTCCTCTTCTCAGACCCCCCCCCCCCCCCCCCGCCTCACACAGACTGAGGAGTAGAGGTCCTCTTCGCCTCTGTCCGTCAGACAGAAGGTGGGATTTCTTCTTCTTCTTCTTCTCCTCCATCTCAGAGTTTTGTCGCTCTGTCAACTGCCTCTCGTAGGCTGTGGACCATCATCCAGTTATAGCCGCCACCATAAAAGAAAATAACATTAAAAAAAAAAAAACTGTCAAGTATACAACATGTCAAGTATAAACCGCTGAAGTGATGAGTATTCCAAGCATACTGTGTATTTAGGTTTTAATTTGAAAAGGAAGTCGTTAAGGTGTTTATTTCAAAAGACATTAATTGTTTTATGCACTATATCTACTTGCCAAAATTAGATCAACTTTCATGCGGTCTTGTTTTTTTATAGCCAAAACACGAGGAGGAAATGGTTTCCAAATCTAGGTTTAGGAAAGACTATGAGAGGAGACACTGAATGCTGATTCATTTTGTGCAGCTTCTAATTACAGATTATTTCTCGTAAAAGACGTCCACTGGGGATTATTGTAATTACATGATGGTAATCGCATTTCTTCAAGTATTTTTCCTCATATTTACTATTTGAGGCTAGTGCTATCTGGCTTATTATAACACTAGTGACAGCTGTGAAATATGAATCAGTGTTTGCTCACTTCAGCGTCGTGTATTATTCTCCTTTACGATCAATCGACCATTCTGACCTCTGGTTTTGGTCGGATGTTAAAAAAATTGTTTTTTAAAAATCCCTGTGCTCTCAGAAGCAAAAGCTCACCTCTGCCAATATTAATGAGGCTTTTCCAGTGACCTCTATTAACTCTCCATCACAATTATACATGTGCTTTACTTCTGGTCAACCGACACACAGATCTCTGCCTCATGACCGTCTCATATAGTCCTGTTTAGGGTTTTCTTTTTACCTTTGACTGATGCTGTTCCAACTTCAAAACCATTCGCTGCTGGGGGATATAGGGGCTTATCAACATTTCCAACTAAAGTGCAGAAAAAGGCAACTAAATATGGCGATCACGTAAAGTATTAGTCTGGTTGTAATCCGTGGCAGTAAATCATTTGATCATTCCGATGCTTAGGAGCCGCTCTGTTTCATAGCGCCTTGATGCACTTTGGTT
Source organism: Notothenia rossii (assembly GCF_949606895.1). NCBI lineage: Eukaryota > Metazoa > Chordata > Actinopteri > Perciformes > Nototheniidae > Notothenia > Notothenia rossii. The sequence goes on along the minus strand of NC_136903.1, from coordinate 76,032,713 downwards.
TTGGACCACATGGGCTGTATACGAGTAGAGCTACTGTATAGTACCTTTATAGAGCAGCCATGTGTGAGGCTTTGGATGTGAGACTGAATCTGTTGGCTATAGAAAAAGCTTTACACAGAGCCATCACACTGACTGGCTCCAGCTTAATGTATTTGCCCTCTCGGCCCCCTGACTGCCATCATATGGAGTTACTATACCGTTCCTTTACCAAGCCGTGTTTAGAGCTATGATACACTATCAGTATACAGCGACTTTACTGGCCATAGAGCGTTCTTAGGGCCACCTGACTGCTATCGTTCTGCCTGAATCGTGTGTGGATGTGTTTGTTTTCGTTCAAACCCTCAAAGGGAATGTCATTATAAATGAGTTGTGGAGTGTGTGTGAGGGGTGACAGTTGTGGTAGCATAACATGTTTATTTTTTTCCTGGTCCTGTGTTGCAACATAAATCCAATGTTGTTGTGGTGGGGGGGAGAAAAAAAAAGAATTTTACTGAAACTAAAATAATTCATCTTTAACCATTACTCTGCCTAAATGTTAATCTGAGGGAGCCGAGGTGTCTGAAAGAATGTGTAGTTCATCAGTGTTTCTGCTTCAAATGCAACATAGCTAACAAAGCCTCTCAAAATGCCTTAGTGTTACACAGTACAGAGCTCTGATACGTTTCCCTCCCTCATGTACACTCACACAAAAAGATCCTCCAAAATATTCACTCCCCGGGTTTTCTTGGTGTTCTGCAGTAAGTATAGTGAGCTCTTATTTTGTATTATCGCGTCTTTGATGATTCGTTATTGATTGATGCCTGTTTTTTTATTAAATGCTTGAAAGCCAGTTGGGAGTTTTCCATTTCAAAAAGCCTCTGACCTTCGATGTTCACACCCACCCAAACCTCACTGTATCGCTCAGGTGGGACGATTCACAATTTGAACTTAACCACACACTCTGTACAGTTGTTGGTACTATTTTATGTGACAAACCTGCTGGCAGAGAAACTGCAGCTCGGCTCCAAAAACGAATCTAAAAATAACAAAACAAGAGACTGTTAAAAAGTTATTGTATTTTCAATTTGGCAGTGTTGATAACCGGATGCAGTTGAACTTTTCTGGCATTTGTTTGTCTCTGTCCTGTGCCATTGAATCCTGTCTGTATTTCCACTGTCTGTAAATGAGCGCTACACGTGCCTGTGGAAATGTACCCCCTGCAACTTCCTCTCTTTTCCTGGCCCTTGTACGCTTACAGTCCTCACACATAATCTGAATATGTAGGCCTACAGTTTTTTTGCACCTGCACCAAGACATTATGCACAACACACCTACGAGCAAACATGTAATGATGACACTTATTCATGCCCAGCTGGGAGATGTCAAGCACCAGGCAGAAGTAAGCCAAGGACGTCACTTCCCAGGTGTGTTTTTTTGAGAGCGGGTGAAATGTCAGAGGCAAGCTCAGGGAGTGGGTCTCCACAGAGCAGCCGTCGGACTGAAGGTCAGAGAGGAATCCTGTAGTGATGTCTGTGTGTGCATCCCAACGAGGGAAACGTCTTCTGAAGGGAACACGCGACTGATTTCTGTGGTTTGACAAATTTACTTTTGCCAAAATATAAAATAAAAATATAAAATTGGACCAGCTTGGGGATGATGAAAGGGAGGGGGTCTGCTTTAGGACTCAACCCTAAATTAAGTAGGGGATGGTTTTCATAAAGCCTCTTGCCCCCCTCCCGACCCTCGCTGCATCTGTGTTGGTGCGTCTCTGTGGGAAAGACACAGTGTGTATGTGATTCTGTAGTCTAGTCTGGTGCTATGTGACCATGTTTGACAAGTGTGTAAAAAAAATTACAGCAACATTTAGAGTAAAAAAAAGAGTTAAATCAGTCAAATTTTAAGTGAAGTTATAAAAAAATATAGGAATACAGCACTGTTGATAAGTTTGAGATCTGAAGTAAAAAATGTATTGAATTTTGTTGTACGTGTGTGAGTGTGAATGTTGGTGTGTGTGGATGATTTAGCTCCTTCTTTTCTGGGCACCGGTCCATGTCGCTCCATTCTTTTGTACAGATGAAGCTAAAAAAAAAAAGATAAAAAGAAGAGGGCAAAGTTTGTAAAATATTGTGTCTGTGACTCCTTGTAAAATATTTTCAAATTGTTTATTACAGAGAATCAGTTATTAAATAATGTTCATATTTTTCACTTCATTTCAGCGTGTGGTGTTTGTTTTTCAGTCGAGACAGGTTAAGAATTGTTCATTTACCAGTTACATAGGAAATATAAAGTGTATTTTTTATAAGATAAGTGCATAGCACTTGTAGCTTTACCATGATATACAGTTATCTAAAAGGGAAACACTTTGTGACAACTATCACTACTTTTGTCTGTAGCCTATGCTAAATATGATTTAATCTAATCAAGCTTTGTTTAGCATAGCACAAAGAGTGAAAAAGCTATACTCTAAAACATGCTTGATTAATCTTTTTCATAATCTGGTAGATTGATTTTTCTTACTTTTAGAAAGAGCCAGGATGGTTTTTTGCGCGTCTGTCAAGTCTCCCTGCTAAACTAAGTGAGTCGGCTGTTTGAGTTTACTTTAAATGTAGCCTATCAATCGTCTCATTTAAAGGTGGGGTAGGTAATTTGAGAAACCAGCTCGAGTGCGCTAGAATTTGAAAATACATTACCGGAAAAAATCTGCCACACATACAGAGCCCCTCCTCCAACACACACGAACGCACACATGACCAATGAGGGCACGAGATACGTTTGTGCACAAATGGAAGGCTGACAGGCCATCCAGTTATTTTAGCCGGGCCGGTGTCAGTACCATATGTGTTCGGGGTCCGTCGCTTACCAATGACGTCACGCATTGTGATTGGCTGGTGATGGTGATCTTCGTTTTGTTCCCCGTTTTTTTTTCAAATTGAATTTATTGAAAACTCCAATATCAACGTAAGAGCTTGTGCCTCTTCGGGGGGTGTTAACACTTAACCATACACGTTATTGTTAACTTTCTCCGTCTTTATATGTAGATATTACTTTTCTCAGTTAATCTCCGTCACGTTGTTTCCAAAGCAACAACAACTTCCTGTCAACAGCGCTACCTCTCCTTCAAAATAAAAGCTTGCCAATATTCGGACAAATTAAAGAATGAAGTGTATGTTTAAACGTTAGCACCCCCCGAAGAGGCTCAAGCTCTTACGTTGAGTCTGAGTTGAGAATTTGGCCGTGTAAAATATCCTCTTGGGTTGCCGTACAGCCAATGCGTGACGTCATTAGTAAACGACGGACCCCGAACACATATGGTAGGCCAAACACATATGTACCATATACCTACACCGGCTAAAATAATGATTATCGTGCTTTTTACTAAGGCTTCCACAGATGACATTTTTTTTAATGGATTTTTTGTCAAAGCACTTAAGATATTCATTGCTATCGGGATGTTAAGAGGAATATAACAAAAAGTGTATCTGGAGCCGGTTTCTCAAACTTACCTACCCCACCTTTAACTCTGGGCTAAAAAGTGAATAAGCATATTTCATTCTTGGCACTATTTAAAAACTCTAAATCAGGTTGTGCAGGACGTCTGTGGCCTACATTTCTGATTAATTCGAGGGGTTCACAGCGTCTTCAGGAAGTCGGTGAGAGCTTTGTGCCAAGTGTCCGGGTCGTCCAGGTAACAGGGGTGACCCGCCCCTTTCATCACCACCACGCTGTGATTGGCTAGGTTCCTCAGGTTTCTTAGAGACACTTCTCCAAGCTGAGCGTCCTGGTCCCCGTAAACGATCAGTGATGGGACCTGAAGGAAAGATGGGACACAAAACCTGGATGATAAATACTTCTAAAATGTCCATAGTCCTGTTTGTTTTTTGTAAGCCCCTTGCTCATAGGATTTTGTAGATGTCCTCTATTTTACCTCGACCACTGTTTAAACCACCAGAATACTTTATCTGAAGTGTTTGTCAAATGGCCGTACTGTACAGCTTGGAGAAAAAAGTCACTCTTTATGAAACAAGCTTTGTCATTTTAGGGTTTCATCTCTCTATTTTTGGGTTTGCTGCGCTGAGTAAGCCTTTGTCCTGTCTTATTTTGGGATGTGTTCCAATGATCCACGTTCCATCGATTAGATAAAAAACAACTTTTACCTCCCGATAACGTCTGGCATCAGATTTAAAATGTCAAGCTTCAGAAAAGTTGAAACGATAACTTTAATGTTTCAAATAGTCATTTTGTTAACAATTTGCATTTCAGACTTTAAACCAGGATAACCCTAAAAGTAAACGTACTCATTGTACAGAAATTGTATAACTGTGCTGTAATTACTGATGCCTTGATGTTTTAGTAAAGTTGAAGTAATGTCTCTCGCTGCTGAAGTCATCCTGTAAAGTTACTTTTTACATTTCACCACTTGCTTTTAATAATTGTGTTTATTAACACGTTTTTAATGCTTTTGATATCAACATCTCACTCACATGATATCATGTCACTGCATTAAGTAGCCATGATGCTCTCACTCTTTTTGCATTTACTCAGACATGTTCGTCATTGCAGGGGAACTACTTTTGAGTAACTAATACGTCTCCTTCATGGATAATGCAGCTTCACTTGGTTTGCCATCTAAGAAATTGAATTTTGTAATAGTTGAGAGCTGGATGAAAGACAGTGTGAAAGTCACATGATATCTGCTCCTCTCATGGTCGCATGTAAAAGGGAAGAAGGTTGTACTGGAAAACGGGGTTGACATTCACGGTTGCTCAAGTTAAGAGGAAAGGAGAAACAGAAAAACGTTTTTTTAAAGGAAGGAAAGTTCAAAGGAATCTAAATAATAACCTCACACACACTGTACCTTTACACTCTGGTACTGCTCTGCTGTGAATTTGTCGGTGCAGATGGGAGCCACGGGGACGTAGGCTCGGATCAGAGCCTGGTGCTGCATGAGGAAAGGCAGGGAATACATCCCGCTGAGCGAAGGGCTGATCACCACCGCCGGGCTGAGGCTCAGCTGCTCACACACCTCTCTCAGGAACCCTGCAGGGGCCAATTCTCCAACCGCTGCCGGGGCCTCGGCTGACTTAGAGCGGCCCAGTCCTGCGAACAGAGAGGGAGGAAGCAGACTAATGAAGGCGTGAGAGAAGAACAAGGCCAGGTTTCACATTTATTTGGTAATAGAAGATTTTGTGTTAAGGTTTTTAAACTGATAGATGTGGAGGCAGAGACATGAGGCACAAATACTACATGAGGATGAAGGGTACAGGTGCATTTTTAAAAACACACAGCTCACAGGCTCAATTTAGGAACTGGAACAATATTTATGTCTGGGTTTAGAAAACATCTTAAATACACTTTTTAGATGAACCTTGGCATTTAGTCTAGTTAATAAGGTTTAGTTTTAGTTTAAGTTTTCAATTATCCTATTATGATTTTTTAACACCATTTTCTTTTTTTACAGAATACAACTTTTATTGAAAATTGTGATCATTTCAGTTTATTTTTATTTCAGTGTTTTAATCAAAACTGAGGGAGAATCCTGATAGGCCTTTAAGGCTTATTGCTTTGGGGCCATCAGACTGACCTGGCAGGTCGATGGCGATTGCGCGGCAGCCTGCTCTGGCCAGAGTCTCCAGAGTGCTGATGTTGAGCCAGTTTTCTGAAGAGAAACGGATGCCGTGAAGGAGTAAAACTGACATCCTCACTTCCCCTGCGGCAGGTTCACTTTGTCTGTAGAAGAGCGGCGCTTTGCAGCTCTCCACCTGCACACTCCCCTCTGTCATCCTCACAGCTGACATCCTGAAGAGAAAAGCAGCAGAAAACCATCGGTTCACCTCAAGTTGGTAGGCTGGTATTATTATAGTGTGGTAAAGCATGAGTACATAAAAAATTAGCATCACAAAATACTCAACTTGTTCTCTTGCGGGTTTACCACAAGGTGAGTTCCTTTTATTATTTCCTGCTTTTTAAACACATTTGCTCTACAGTACAGGTTAGCTCTGAGTGTTAGCGAGGATTGCTAATGTAAACAAAGACGAGATTACGTCCAAAACACCTCAGGCATTGTTTCTGATAGCAACTTTCTGTGGATCCGCCGCCAATTTGACGTCATATCGGCAGCAAATCTGGGGGTGTTTCTCAATGTCGAGGAAGGCTCCTCCAGAGCCACTATTTCAATGATGCTACGTCATCGAGTCCCGCCGAAGGACTTTTCCAATGTCCAGTATCCTTGGAATTCTACCGAGGCTGGCGTCCTTCGTTGCGGGAAATTTCGAGGCTGCACATGTGTATCCTCCGCGGTCTTAAAATCCCCAAAAAGCTTTGCACATGGACCAATTTCCCAAATATTTGGTGGAAAATGTAAGGCGGGGCCTCTCACATGACGCACACCTGCTCACCTGTTAGCCTGTGCTGACCATTCTTCGTTTTCCGAGGCCAGGAAGGATTCTTGCCTCGGTTCTGAAGGACCTGACTCGGATGACATGTCCTACCAAGGAAGCGTCCTCGACATTGAGAAACACCCTGGGTGGAACAGGCTAACAGGTGTGCGTCATATGCGAGGCCCCCGCTTTAAATGGAGCATGATTTCCGCCAAAGATTTGGAAATTGGTCCATGCGCAAAGCATTGTGGGGATTTTTGAGACCGCGGAGGATACACATGTGCAGCCTCGAAATGTCTCGCTACGAAGGACGCCGGGCTCGGTAGAATTCCAGGGAGCCTGGACATTGGAACAATCCTTCGGCGGGACTCGATGACGTAGCATCCTTGAAATAGTGGCTCTGGAGCATCCTTCCTTGACATTGAGAAACACCCACTGTATCCGCTCGTTGTACACAAGCCCCCAGGAAGTGCACTGGACTCTGAGGAAAATATTAGTTGTGGCCAAACGGCGGTACTACACTTCCGTATCCGTCGCTGGGCCTGGAAAGACTTTTTCCCATTGGGGAAGAGACGTCTGTAAATCGTTGGATAATTTTTTTTAAACTAAATAAACTACCCAGTATGAACAGACTATGAAAAAATACGCAACTAGAAGGACTACAAATCCCAGAGTCGCGTAAGTGATGTCATTAACGTTACACATTACACTCGTGTTACTCACCGAAACCTAGTAAAGCCTTTCCCGCATGCTGGCTCTTACGGAACCGACTAACTCCCCTTTTTCGTATGTACAGCTCTCAACATGCCCAGACTTGTAGTGATGTTCACCTCTTTTAATAATTTTTGCCTTATTCTGAAAGGGGTGAAATGTTCTAACGTGACGGCCATCTTGGAGTTGGTGACGTGTGCGAGACCAGAGATGTAGTTCATTGAGCGTTTCACACTAACAAATGTGTTACTTCAAAGTTTTACAACACATTTTAATTTTTTTAACTTGCAAAATTATCTTTTAAATTGACAAACATCACATGTGTAATTCGTGGCACAATTCAAAGGGGATCGAAAGATAATCTTTCTCTCTCCATTGACTTCAATACATAATTTTTCCGAAATAAGGTCCCATGGAGGTCTACCGGAGGGGGAGGGACTTCGCCTCTCTATTATGAAAGCGGATCTAACCCACGAGACCGCGAAGCCCGGTACGTTCATGTGACTTGTTCAGCACTACATGAGTTTTACCTTTACCCATGGATGCACAATAAGAACGGATTATATGATTATATGATTATATGAATACCTTCGTGGCGTTTCGATCTCTCAAAAGTTGGGCCATTTTGTCTCCATGCGCCAATGAGCAACTCTCATAGGAATGAACGAGGCCCCGCCTCCCACACTGTATCCAGTTCTTATTATACATCCATGGTTGTACCCCCGTTTTTAAAAGATTTGGGTACGGAGGAAAAGAGAAAGGGTTTTATTTTCTGACGCTGTGTGAGTTCCCCGACGCACCGGGGACACATATTTATGTGTAAAAGACATCAAAAATTGCATTTTGCATGATAGGTCCCCTTTAAATAGCAATTTAATTATTTATTATACTAATAGGAGTTGGGGAAATATTTTCCAAGGACCATAGCTTTGACCCAGTTTATCAGTACATACTGTCCTGACTGAGCACAGGCACCTGTAATCTTGGCTGCTGTGTTCTCAGTGTTATGTCTCCCTGTTCCTGCCTGTTGGTGTCAGCTGATTATGATCTTGTTATGCACAATGTTGATTATTCTCTCTAAACTAGCTAAATACATGGGTCTGGGGTAGAGTTCTTTAGAATTGATTGTGGCATCTCAACTGTGTGGTCAACTCGTGGCCCGTGACATGTCTTGTGAATTCTCCGGCCGAAGCTCCAAATAAACCGTCAATGTTTGCCATCAAAGCTCCAGTGTACCTAAAGTGAAGAAACTTGATAAATAACTAAATTGCAGTACATACAGCCAAGTCTTTTTTATACAAATGTATCAGGAGGTAGGCTATCCAGTGGTGTAAAGTAATAAGTACATTTACTCAAGTACTGTACTTAAGTTCCTACTTGTACTTTACTTGAGTATTTCCATTGTATGCTACTTTGTAATTGTACTCCATTACATTTATGTAATGGGTCATTCCAGAATTGGAGGACAATTTAGACACCAACATTTTTGAAAAATGAACCTTTTATTTTATGTTTTTTTATGTATTTAGGAAAAACAGATAATAAACCATGAAAAAAAGTGATTTGCCCAGCTTGGCATCAAATGTATATTTTCCAATGAAGAATTACCCCTGTTACTCTAATTATAGTAACAGGGTTGAAAGTAACAGGGTTGAAAATCAATGCTAATTTGAGCCTTTAACCTCAGGAATTATTGCTAGATGTAGCATGTAATGCTACTTTCCAAGGCAATGACAAACTTGGATATCTAATGCAAGAAAGATAACTTTGAAATTAATATGCTTTATTCTGGTAATATCAGTAACAGGGTTGAGTGGGTCAGAGTGCCACACTCTTTTACGACTGAAAACATTGTAAAAATATGAAAAATAAAAGAGAGGACTTAGTTTTGGTCTACCCATGGCACTAGCACATGGCTTGCTGATGTCACTTCCACTATGTCATCTGATTTACAGTTTTTTCACTTCCTGTGCCAATCTAAAAAGGTTTGGGTAACAGGGTTGAACGCATGTTGAGGGACACACCTTCTGTGCAAAATTACTGTTATTTAAAATATGTTTATGATTTAACAAATAGATTTTACCATTACAAGAGACATATATCAATAGAATAATACCAAAAAAAGTAAATAAAATCCCTATTTTAAAAGTTATATTTGACATGCAAGTTGGTCACCAAGAAGCAGGGACAAGAGAAAAATGCCATTTTAGGGGATGTTCGAGAGCTATTTGATCATTAAAATAATATTTTGAAACCACTTTTTCTACAATTTTATACACATTTTGTCTCAAGACAAGTATGTTTAACACAACAAGTGCATGTTTTAGCATTTTGGGCATGGATTATTAGATTTTTTATATGGGGGACATGAAATGTCCTCCAATTCTGGAATGACCCTAATACCTTTAGTTACTTTGCAGGTTAGGATTTATGATTTTAACTTTAATTACCACTTAAATAAGATTTATAGTTACACATGGAATAAATTCACAATATACCCTGCAGTATACGAAATATTTAAAACTACCTGCTCCTTTACATGCTTTGATAAAGACTTAATGCATCACTTATTATAATCTCATATTATATCATTCTGAAAAGGGCCAATCTGAATAATGAGTACATTTTGATGCTAATACTTTTTTACTTGAGTAACATTTCGATTGCAGGACTTTTACTTGTAACAGAGTATTCCTTCACTCTGGTACTTCTACTTTTACTCAAGTACAAGATCTTAGTCATTCTTTCACCTCTGGAGGTATCTGAAGACATTAACACACAATGTTAATTCCGATTTCACAACAACACTTTTTCTGGCACAGTTTCAACCAGACATGTAATGTTGCTCCACAAACATGTTAGGACTGCAGCGTTTTGCACGGTGTTGCTGTTAATTTGTCCACACTCCCTAGATGTTGAAGTGCTGGGCTTTCATTTTGTTTTTCACAGCAGCCAACTCGCGTCCAGTTCTGTGTTAAGACTAAAATCTGAGTTTGTGGCCAGTTTTCAGGTTAAACAGCCCGACCAAAGTCCACATTAGATCATTCGATGTGTAATATCGCTCTGAGCACTTCATCACAAACACGATGCGTTATGTGTTACCTGACAGCCTGCAGTGATGAAGCGATGATAAAAGTAAAGCAGGACAGTCAAGTCATGAAGTCAGCTTCACCAAAGAGTTTCACTTTATTTCCCGGAAAACCGGATAAAAAAACTCCTCTGGAAAATAATCTACTGACGTCTAGCGTTTGTAAAGAGAATAGCTTTTTTTCTGACTAACTTCAAAACTAATTGTGCTAAAGATGTGGTTTAATCTCCAGTAACAATATGCCAAAGTGCATATATGATGAAAAATAGACCCTGACTGTGCCACTTCATTAATGATTGACACGCAGTATTGATTGTGTGTGTTTTGGGGATTAGCGCCTCTGTTTGAATAAGGGCTCGGGTGGGTGTCAGGGTTGTATGCTTTCTGCGTTTTCTGCTGTTTTCTGTGGATTTTCTTTTGGTCATTATCAGATCGACCGGTGATCGGACTTCAGAGATCCCAGTCTGACTTCTCGACCGCTAAATCTGTTCTTCCCGTCCAAAGACCTCAAACAATGAAACTGTTTCTGCACTTTATTCTGGTGACAGTCGCACCGGCCATTGGTAAGACTATTTTATCATCCTAAATGTCTTTGTTAAATTGTCTTTGTTGTTATGATAGTGCTAAATATTTGGTTTTATTAGACTGTATTTGGACTTGTGATTCAGAGTAATGGCCTGTTTGGTTAGTGTCTGTGTAGTTAGAAAGAAGTGAGCCTACAGCACAAATCAAAAATAGTAAGTTACTGTGAGTTGAATCTTTTGGAGTGTTTGATGAAGTGTTTAATTAGAAGTATCAGGACCACACTCTGAAAGGCTCAAATGCAAAAAAGTAATGAATTCAAAGTATTTGTTATCTGCAGAATGTGCTTAAAGTATCAAAAGAAAAAGTATCGGCTATTCATTTGTTTCCTCGAAGTGCTTTATTAGACATTATGTTACTGATGTTACTGCTGCATTAATGTTGTATTGACTATTAAATGCTGTTGATATTTAAGTTGTATGTCTTTTTATACAGTTGGGTGATTTATTATACAAACTAATCAATCATATTCTATAAATCATCCTTTTTGTGGTGTCACTGACCTGTAAGAACCACAGATCTCTACAAGCTTTGTGACGATGCATTAAATACTTTATTTAGTATTACATATGAGAATATCTCAAGTAACACCCCAGCCTTCAGTTTATCTAAGGCATAAATAAATACTCAAGTAATGTATACATATTTTAAATGTGTTCTTACTTAAAAGTACAATACTTACAGCTACATTTCCTCCCTAGACAGTTATTTAATTATCTATTTATGAATCAGGATACGATGAAGAGTAAATGTGTTTATTAAGGAATGTGTATACTAAAAAGATCAAATAAAAATCCCCAAAACACCTCAAAAATATTTTTAATGTAACCTTTTTCAGAGTACTAGGATTATGCTGTTATACATGTTAGCACTGCATTACTTGTGACAGCATTAGATGTTGTGGTGGTGGTCTGTTTCAGGAACCAGGTGTACTGAGTTGCTGTTTGAAGCTTTTTCTGGTGTCAGCGTCTTGGTCCAAAGGTTATATGTGTGCAGGCTCGTGCCCAAATGTTGCAGTTGGTACCAGAGAGCAGCACCACTAAACAGACAGATGCCGTCATGCCAGGCACTTTAGGTTTTATTCCTCTGTTCTCATAAACAGCCTACCGCAGTCCACTGAATGACTTCCAGCGCTCTGAGGGCAGAGAGCTCGTCCCCACCTCCTGGAACTCAGCTCAGATGTTGCTGTTAGCGGTCCTGAACCTGGAGGACTGCGCCACTCGCTGCTCACAGTCTCTGGACTGCAGGTACCCAGTCTTTACTCTGATACAGCATCACTAGACAACAGTTCCTCCAGACCAAAGTGTCCAATAAGATTTCTACTGTAAAAAGACACCTATGGTCTATTTCAACCTTCATTTTGAAGTTGTAATCCTATCCGAGATGATGCAGGTTATCAACAAACAGTTCAGATTTATCATCCAAACTTTTAAACTGTGAGGTCTGACGTAGTTGCTCCTTCAAGCATGCCTCAAGATAAATTATTATCGCTGACAGAAATGATGGCCACTGTGAACTCTTTGAAATAAAAGCACAGTTATAAAAAACCTGAATTCTGTCCAGGATAATTGTAGGTACTTGACGAATTGATTAGCCAATCCACAGAAATATAATATCCAACACAATTTGAAAATTGAACATTCAATTCAATACTTTTTGAATTTGAACTGACAAAACAGGATAGTAAAAGACATCCCCATGAACTTTTAGCGACTTGAATGAGCAATTTGTACTCTCCTTTTGACATCATATAAACCAAATGCAAACAATCCAGAAAATGCTGAATGAAAATAAATATTAATTGACAATGAAATAATGCTAAGTTGCAGCCTTAGTTGTTATTACATTACATTGCATTTAGCTGACGCTTTTATCCAAAGCGACTTACAATAAGTACATTCGACCAAAAAGATACAACCTTGAAGAAAACAGAATCATATAAGTACATCAGGTTTCATAGAGCCAAACATTTCAAGTGCTACTCAACTGGCTTTAGATAAGCCAGCCCTTTATTAGTATATAAGTGCTCTGTTAGCAGTTCTTTGTTAGTAATTCTATCGCTCGAAGTGGAGTCGAAAGAGGTGAGTTTTCAGTCTGCGCCGGAAGATGTGCAAGCTATCTGCTGTCCTGATTTCAATGGGGAGCCCATTCCACCATTTTGGAGCCAGGATAGCAAACCCACGTGTTTTTGCTGATGGGAACTTGGGTCCCCCTCGCAGTGCGGGTGCAGCGAGCTGTTTGACCGATGCAGAGCGGAGTGAACGTGCTGGGGTGTACAGTTATGTCGTGTTTACGATCCTTAAAGGAAACTGATTCAAACTAACCCTTTCATCAGTATGCCTTCCTGTAGGTTAGTATCCAATAAAGTTTTGACATGAAAACATCCCTTTAACACCAGAGCGTTCAACTACGAGACTCGTCCGACCGTCTCCTGTAAACATCTGCCCTGGGTGGGGGATGGGAGCAACGCTGAGGTGAAGAGGAATGTAAACTGTGACCTCTACGAGAAGAAAGGTGAGACTAATTGTGCGATAACACAGACATCACTGCGAGTGGTCAATTCTGGAAGGGATTCATTATTGTTTTTTATTATGCAGTCTATGTCAGAAAGTGCATCGTGGGTAAAGGAGAAGACTACAGAGGGAAAGTCTTCACCACGAGAGGTGGGCTCAAATGCCAACAGTGGTGGTCCAAGTTCCCTCACGATCACAGGTGAGACCGTGTAATCTCTTTAGAGGCTCATGCAGTGTATCAGGCATCGGATTAAAGTGAAAGAAGGATTATGGGGTTAGACAGCTGATATTCAGAAAACTTACATATTTGAAAACGCTTTTATACATAATCCTCCAATTTAATAGATCTTTTACCTACAGGCAACCTGAACAGGAAGTGTTTTATTGCCAAAGTGTTGAATGCCTCCAACTCACGGTGTGTTTAACAACCCAAAATAACAGGAAGCAAAGATGGCCACAGTACAGGACTAGCGTAGAAGATAGTTTGTTGGCGTTTAGGGGTTTAGCTTTTATAGACTTAAGATTTTGACAAAATAGTAAATGTGACAGCTTTATTTAAAGTTTCAATCAATATTATATATAACATATTTGTGTTTAAACAGTTGATTTAAATGGCTGTGATGTAAAAGGGGGTCACTGATTGATGCCAACCCATCGCCACCTTTCAGACTAATTTGAGTTGTTCTGGCCTATCTTCTCAACTCTCATGAACCTTGTTTTTTAAAGGGGTGGCAGGAGTTTTTCCAGATATATCAGTAATTGTATTATAGCTTGTGGTTAATTGTAATTTGTCATCTAAAACAGGAAACTGTGTATAAAGAGGCTCCAACTCCCACGCTATTTATGTAATGTGGATGCAAACACCTGTGATTAAAGCTGAGAGTCAACGCTTTAACCTGTTGCATTGCAAATCCAATGACAGGTTTAAAAGGGCTCTTTAAATCAATATGAGACGGTCTGAAAATGTTTTGACTGCCCTGCATCAAACAGTCTGTCGCTCACTGTATATTTATCTGCTGGTCTCAGGTGGACTCCCACAGCTACCAACGGTCTGGAGCTGGCCTATTGCAGGAATCCAGACGGGGATCGGATCGGCCCGTGGTGCTACACCACCGACCCTGAGCGCCGCTATGAGAGCTGCAACATCCCCCAGTGTAAAGATGGTACATCCCATACAAGTCGTAACAAGTGCTGTGTGATGTAAAAAAAATGGTATCAATACTTTTAAAGCAACAAACAAGCTATATCATTTTGGTACAAATCATAGGTAAAACAGAGAATGAACACATAGTAGTTCACTCAATAATCTGAGTTTTTAAAGAAATAGCTGCGAATATAAATATTTAGATAGAGTTTAAAGCAAGTCTATTTACCTCAAAGGAACTTGAAAACTCACTCAAATGAATTTAAACCGAAGACAATTCTTGTTTTGTTGGAAACCTTTACTCCCCTTTTTCACTGAAATTGTTACTTTGGTAAGAGAAGGTTATAATTACCAAGTGAACAAATTGAAACCCATTTCCTTGTGGCTTTTACAAAACAAAAATTACATCACCTACTTTTGGTGGAATTATTTGGGCGTAATCGGATATGTAAAATAAAATGTGTGTATTTATTTAGTTTGCTTCCTGCTTCCATCCTGATGTTGAAGCTGTGTTTGTGGTTTTGTTTGCAGAGGTATGTATCACATGTAACGGAGAGGACTACAGAGGACAGGTGGATCACACTGTGAGCGGCAAAGAGTGCCAGAGATGGGACCAGCAGTACCCGCACCAACACATCTACCAGCCTGAAAAGTAATTCATCACACAATCAAATGTACTCATCATGTAAAGTGATGTTTAAGTCCTTTTCAAGATTCAAGATTCAAAGGGTTTATTGTCATATGCACATAGCTACAGTGTAGAAATGACAATGAAATTCTTCTGAACTGTTTCCTTATGTGGACGTCATAAATTACGTTTTTTCAGATATCCAGATAAGAGTTTAGATGACAACTACTGCCGTAACCCGGACGCCTCCCCCGTGCCGTGGTGCTACACCACCGACACCGAGACGGAGCGGGAGAACTGTGAGATCAGCAAGTGCAGTAAGACGTGACTTCTTTTTTAATCAGTATCCGAATACCTTTATTAGTCCCCCCAATAGTACATAGTCTATATATAACACTATAAACAATATCCAGGGTAATATTAAAGATTGAACAGTTAGATAATTTGTCAGTAGATGAAAAATAATCAGCCACTTTCGTGTAAAATGCCAAACATTTCCAGCTTCTCAGCAGTAGAGATCCTCCCCTGTGAAAGTAAACTGAACATGTATACCTATTTAATTTAATAGGTAGTGGTTGGACCAAATTTCACATATGTGCCTTGGAGTCTGGGAAATAAAACAGGAAGTGTACACTTTTTCGTTTACAGTTTGTAAACCAAAGTGTTCATTAATTCAAAAAAATACCTTATACTCTTTACTAACATAAGTTTTCTCCAGACAGTCTATCTTTTTTTCTTCTATTTTGTTTTTTTCATTAGTTCCCTCGGGCACAATCCAAGGAGACATGAGCTAAATGAAGTTGTTGCAGCGTTAGGAGACACAGTGGAGTTAGAGTGCCTCATTAAGTTGCTGTAATTACATTTAGAGAAATCACCTTTTTGGTGTTTGTGCAAATTCCACAGTGGGCTCAATAACTCTTTAAGAGTAAGTGTGACTAACATTTGCACATTTTTTGTCGATGATTCCGAACCTGCATGGTCTTACAAGGTTTCAGGTTGATTACAATGTTTATTTAATTATTCTGTTTGTTATTGTACAGCTTGTTTTTATGTCATTGAGTTTCTACAAGCTTTTACTGAAGTATAGTTTACATTTCTATGATGGGAGAGGTAGTAGTTCAATTATTTACCAAAAATACATACAAACAACATTTAAAGCTATGATAAGAGTTATAAGGTATTGTGTACTCAACGTGAATTGAATAACGTGGTATTTTTACATTCAAATATATGCTTTTAAGGCTTTTCCTCTGATTCTAACTATTTATACATTTGGATTGTGTTCAATATAACAAATGAAACAGCACGGCAGACTCAAATGCTGACCCTTTATCTTCAGAAGATAATTAAATAAACAAACCCAATCAGGGCATCTGTGTTTTTTCCAGAATTTCAACACAAGTTGTGCAAGATGACACTGGCAGAATTGGCATTTCCCCTCAATACAGAAAGCTCTGGGTCCAAACATCGATAAGATACCGCCATCTAGTGGCGCAGGCAGTGTTGAGTCTCAACACTCAAAATAAATTCCCTTCATCGTCATAGATTAACAAGAACATACACGGTTTCCATACATGGTTTCATTTTCAATTTTGGTGTAATTATAAGAAGATTAATAACTATATTATAAGTTCAACCTTTTCGTTTTTTTCAGTTATTCTGTCCAGGACAAACAAAACACAATCAAAATAAGAAATGAGAAATTCTCATCTTAATTCTGGCAATTCAGCTCAATGGTTACAGTGCATGCCGTTCAACCCAAATTCCCCAAGGTTAATTATACTGTTTTTCATGAATATATTATAGGTCTCAGATATATACAAACATGTCTCTGAAGTATTTGGCTCGAAATACCCAACAGATCATTAATTGAAGCGTCCCAGAAACCCCTATCAAAGGGAGGGAAAATAAGGAGCCCCTCCCCACGCCCCTCTGAGAGATATTCAGGTGATAAGGTGGAGGGGGGGGGGGGGTTACCTTGGTTGATAATTGGCTAATGGTTACACAAGCCAACAAATCGTTATGACATCATAAAGGGGCCAAAATCTGATCAGCTGATTTTCAGACAGGTTTTTATATAAATGGATCAGGACAAAAAGAGTGAATATTTTTTCCTGAAACTTTCAGAATCTCTTTACACAGAGGGGACCCATGTTTATGTATAAAAGACATGACAAAGTGGATTTTGCATAATAGGTGATCTATAAATTCCAGCTTTCTGACCTTATTGCATGTCACACCTCTCACTCTCTGTTTAATCTCAAGACAATACAGGGACATACAAATCATTATGCTCAGAGGGACCATATCAACTAGCATCACCTCTGTGTTGTCACTCATCTTTATTCCCTCTTCAACTTGCTGTTGCTCTCTCAGCTGAGGTGCGGGTAGATAAGCGCCCACGCTCCAGCTCCACAACAAACTGTTTCCGTGGACGCGGGGAAGATTACCGTGGCAGAGTGAACGAGACGACCTCAGGGATCCCCTGCCAGCGGTGGGATGCCCAGCACCCTCATGAGCATCCCTTTTACCCCAACACCTACGAATGCAAGTAAGTACAACTCACAGCGTGATGGAGGAAAGAAGAAGAAGTTGATTGTTTCTGAAATACTTTGGGGTTATTTTTCTGCACTCATGGACTTTTAGTTTGCTCGACACATGAATATTAATGTCAAGATGTCCTTTCTGTGAAGTTTCTTGCGATTTTATTTCTCTGCTGACAGTTGACAGTTGATGATAAATGGTCAGCATCTCCAGATTAAGGAGCGGGTTGCACTTTGACTGGCAATATGGATGTGAAATGAATATTAAGCTTATTTGTAATGTGGTAATCCTTCATCATGCCTAAATCGATTATGATCATTTCAATCATCCATTTTATTAAAAATGTATTTTTGGATGAAAGTATTTTATTAGAATTTAATCACAATATTAAACAGGCAGAGAATATACAGTAGATTATGTCTTGGTGAAATTCTCATTGTAATGCCTTTATATTTTTAATAGAGATTTGTTTTGTTTTTTGTTCTTTTTTTAATTGTTCTTTTTATTGTTAGTTGCAAGAAAGTATCTGTGGCCTTTATACAATCTATGATGTATTGTGCTTTTAATAATGTGACTTTTATACAACAACATGTCTTCTACAGAGAGTTTAGTACCTTCCAGCAAGCCATACCAATAAATGCCTTAAAGGCAAATTAACAGACTGTTAAAAGGTGTTGTATTGTAATAGAAAAGTCATAATTTAAATTTGGTTGGTCTCAAGACAGGACCAGCATGGACATTTTGACTTTATGTTTTTATGTTTTCCCATGCTTCAATTGTAAGCATAACAATTTGAAAGGTGTAGTTTATTGTCTGTTTATATTTGTTTGAAAAACTGTGTTGTGTGTAGGTTGTTAAATGAAAGAATAAAAACCAAACCAAAGTAACCTGACTGAGTGAGACATCTCCTGCAGGGGTTTGGAGGAGAACTACTGTCGTAACCCAGATGGGTCGGAGGCTCCCTGGTGCTTCACATCTGTGCCTGAGATGAGGACTGCTCTCTGCCTACAGATCAAACGCTGCGCAGACGACATAGAGGCTGAAGGTACTCTTCGTTTTTAGCTTTTTGTCAACTGCAATGGATAAATATGTAGTAAGCAACTAGAGAGATGAGTCAAAGTTCCCTCCAGTGCAACCCCAATAAACATTTTTTACCAGCAGTCACAGTTTCTATCTCTATGGTTTACTTTGTAAAACTACAAATTAATAATTTCATAAGATTGCATCAAAGTCTAATTCATGTCAGTTCAATGCTGGCACATTTGAGCTTATTACTTCTGTACCGTACACTATCTTTCCATTTACCATTATCATGTTATCGTCCGTTATGGCAACAGGGGCTGCTCCTCCGTAGAAGTTACATCAACTGAAAAAATACCGTTCTGGTGGGGAAATGCAGAATCCTTGATTTATTTGATTGTTTGGAGTATAGGTTCGAAAAAACATCTATACAATTTATGCAGTGTTGTTTACATTATTTTTGTACTTTTATATAGCTTTCAATGCGCTATACATTATCATGGAGCTGTCATTTCAATTTTTTTTTTTTACAGATTGCTACCATGGAAATGGAAAAAACTACAGAGGCATGGTCCGCAAAACTCGTAAGGGGATCACCTGCCAGAAATGGAACATCAATACACCTCATCGGACAAAGTACGATGATCATTCAAAATGAGAGATGAGCTCTGCTCCTCTTTTTTTACAAAGCTGTGTTCTGAAATCCAAATGTCAAAATAATTCTAAGCTTAGTTGAGTATGTTGAATATTCACATTAGAAAAGTGAATTACTACACACAAATTACCCTCCAAACAGACAGGATGGAGACAAAAATATACACTTTTTGGTGTGCTCCCTTTTTTCCCCACCATTCGATGCACAGAAATTTGGGGAGTTTGGGATCAGCTAAAAAAATGTATTCTAATAGTAGATTTTGATGAAACAGCTTAATGGACACCTTACCAAACAAGAATAAGGGTAACATGTGTGGCAAAAACTTCTTCTTTGTTTAGTTGTCTGTGGCATTTTATTATTGAGTTTACAGTTTAGTAAAATAATTTTAGTACATTTTCCAGGATTAACCAAAGCACGCATCCCGAGGCCAACCTGACGGAGAACTACTGTCGTAACCCCGATGGGGACCAGCACGGACCGTGGTGCTACACCACCGACCCCAAAACTGAGTTTGACTACTGTGCCATCAAACATTGTGGTACATAACTGTATATATATATATATATATATATCTGGTACTTTGTGATGACAGTTCATCCAGAGCTTTTGTTTTCTTACTTTAAAAGTTGATCTGCTTCTTATTTTGTTTTTTCAAATAGCTGGGGAGAAAGTGTCCATGACTGAACCAGTAGGTTAGTATCTGAATGAATAGTAAGCAACATGTCGATGACAACAAGTTTTCTTGTTTCTCTTAATAATTGTTTTCACATACTGTTTTGTGAACGCAGAGAAAGTGGAGTTCAGTGAGTGTGGAAAGAGAGATGACCGCGCGAAGTTGTCGAGGCTGCGCATTGTGAATGGGATTCCTGGGAACTCTCCATGGACAGTGAGCCTGAGGGACAGGTGAGACTGAGAGCCCGTTTACACAAGGACGAAACGGGTTGTATCCGCATAGTTTCTCTTGGGTAGGCTATAGCCCTTTCATTTACACGAGGCCGTAACAAAACGATAGAAACGGACCCCGCAAACGATAGCGGGTCCCAAGGTGGAAAGATCATAGACTGGGATAGATGTTGCAAATGAAACGCTCTAGGGGGTCAAACGGATGCGTCTGTACGCCTCTATGCAGGTTGCAACACAGTCTCACGGCATTCTGTGTTATATTCAGGAAATTAATCTATTGATTTGTGTCACACAGAACGATTTCAAAAAGGAAAGGAGTGAGCAAAGAGTAGAGTAGTTGTTGATTCTTGTTCTGTTTTCTGTTACTATCTGCCTCACCCTCTCAGACTTTGAGTTCCGCGCGCTACTAAAGAGACGTGTTACCATGGAAACCAAACAATGGTGTAGCTGTATTAAAGTTTGAGTGGAAACAGTCCTGAGTAAATCTGATTTTGTCAGAAATCGGGAGAAATATGACTCCGGGAGGAAACCGGGAGAGGGCAATGAAATTGGGAGTCTTCCGCGAAAATCGGGAGGGTTGACAAGTATGGTGACCTCTGACCCTCTTGTGTGCAGGAAAGGAAACCATTTCTGTGGAGGATCCCTGGTTAACCCCAGATGGGTGATCAGCACCAAGCAGTGTTTCTCCTCCTGGTAAACTTTTCTTTTTTTAAGGTTCTTGGCGCACAGCAGGGTGTCTGCATTGTCATTGATAACCTATTCACATTTACTTTGAAGCCTTGCTGTGCCTAAGTACAGCCTTACAGAGCTAAGAGCAAGACTAGTGTTGTTTAAAATGAGTGTTACTTGGAAGAGCAGTATTAAACAGCTTGAGGTCCTCTTACAGACTATGAGATATGTCAGGATAAGACATGAAGTTAAAAGACTCGTACTGATCCTCTCTGCATGTGTTCACAGCTACGTGGACCTGCCCGGGTACTCTGCTAGGATGGGAACTCTGTTTCGTGATCCACAAGCAGAAGAGCCCGGCATGCAAACCATCCCGCTGACAAAGATCGTCTGCGGACCCTCTGAGTCTCAGCTGGTCATGCTACAACTGGAATAGTGTGTACTGTCAAGTGCCCCAAGCATGCTCTCTCTCTCTTACACACACACACCAATAATTTCCCTGTGCCTCTCTCTTTCTTCCTCTAGTCCGGCCCAGATTAATGAGCGTATCTCTCAGATCTGCCTCCCTCCTGAGCGCTACATTGTAGCTGAGGGGACGCCATGTGAGATCGCAGGATGGGGTGAGACGAGAGGCAAGTATAATCCTTTGGAAATTATTAACTTGACACTGAATTAGCAACACGCTGCGCTTCATGCAACTACAATATGCTTCAATTTCAGTAATTGATAATTGATGACTTCCTTAGAACAAGCATCTTGCGTCTGCCCTTGAAGTAATGTTGCATCTAAATGAGAGCGCTATTCAGAACAGTGAGCAACAGATGGCGTTGCTATTTGCAGAAACATTCAACATCTGTCCACCTTCCTTTGCTATTTTCTCCATCTTTAAACACATCGGCTGCTGCTAAATCATTCCTCTGTCTCGTTGTTGTTTCAAGGGACTGGAGATGAGACTGTCCTCAACGTGGCCAACATACCAGTTCTGAGTAACAAGGAATGCAACAAATACTTCAGAGGTCGCGTTCGTGAGAACGAGATGTGCACGAGCTCTTTCCAGGGTGGGGTGGGCGCCTGCGAGGTAAGAGTCTTTGAAGAGAGTGCACAGCATCTAAGCTTTGTTGTCTTTTTTGAATAGTAGAATATTTGTTTTACCCTCAAGCTTCATCAGTTTCTCCATTCACAAACTTTTTTTTCGACAGTGTTGGGGATAACTTGCAACATATAAAAAACTTAAAAAAGATAACAAATAAATGTTTCACTTAATTAAAGTCACCAATCAAAATGTTGATTACAAATGGATTACATCTATGCAATATATCTTTGGCAAAAATTAATTAATTAAGGTAGGTCATTTTGGAGAAACCAGCTCGAGTGCCCTAGAATTTGAAAATACACAGCCGGAAAAAATCTGCCACTTCCTTACAGAGCCCCTCCTCCAACACACACGAACGCGCACATGACCAATGAGGGCACGAGATAAGTTTGTACACAGATGGAAGGCTGACAGGCAGGTAGGCCATCCAGTTATTTTAGCCGGGCCGGCTCAAATGATTGGTCGTGCTTTTTTCAGTACTACGGCTTCCACAGATGACATTTATTTATGGAATTTTTGTCAAAGCACTTCAGATATTCATTGCTATCGGGATGTTAAGAGCATTCCAGCATCTCGAGCCGGTTTCTCAAACTTACCTACCCCACCTTTAAGTATTGTGAGGTTTTCACAATACGGTTTGAATGTACTGTAGTTTTTTCAGTTTTATTGTCAAGTTCAAGATATGTGTTTTAAAAAAGTTGTGAAAAGTAATCAAATGTAATAAGTTGCATTTAGTTGAATAGGTAATTAAAATAGAGACATTTATTTTTACATTGTCTTAACAAAAGGTAACCATGAAAACAACCATTAACTGCAGTGTGCAGAGGCATTCAAGGAATATGTCAAACATTTAAAAATACAATCACACGCTTTCTTGTCGAGTTTGATAAGACGCTATCAGGCCTTTATGCTCATTATGTTGCTAGAGCAAGTAGCCAGTGAGCATAGCCTGTCTGAGCTAGCTATTGTACTGTAGCATACAGTAAACTACATTAAGTTTTCAACTTATGTTTGTACGTTATGCTAAATATTTCCCTGAGCGATGGAGTTCATTTTGGAGTGTTGCAGAAAGCCTCTCAGGTTGTCTGCTTGTTTAGACTCAGGCTTTCACAGTAGTTACTGTCATAATACAGCACATGTGCACTTCAGTTAGCAATGTTACGCTTCACTCACATCAACATCATCCTTTAATTTTACTTGACAGAATTATTGTGAGTGTCTGCTAGCTTCTTCTAAAAGGACAACGAAAGAGAATGCAGAATTTAAAATAATGAGAATGCAGTTTTTCTCAGAGAAAATGATGCACATCATTTATAATATAATTATAATAATGTTTTTTTCTTTCATTGTTTGCCTGTGAACCTGTTTGCTCAGCCAAGCTGGATGTTTCCAGTTTTATGCCAAGCTAAAATAAGCTAACTGGCTGGAGGTTAGTTTCAACCTCTCATCTAACTCCTGGAAACAAAGCAAATTAGCATATTTCTCAAAAGTCAAACATTTTAATAAGCAAAAATAACACCATTAAGCTCAGAGAATTAAAACTTTAAATACAGATGGTAAAGAAAATTAGTTTGATGATGGAATTCTCTACAAGTGCTCTTAAACAGCATACAGCTATTTATATGTTCCTGTAAATCAAACACATTCACCAATTGGACAATGGAAGTGCACTGGACAAGATGTGACTGCAAGATGTTTCCAACCTCAGCAGTGACAGTCAGTCATAACAGAGACAAATAATGACGGCGGAGTGTTGTTCCTGTGTTTCTGCAGAGAGACTACGGCGGACCTCTGGCGTGTCAGAACAGCGACTGCTGGGTACTGGAGGGTGTGATCATCCCCATGAGGCGCTGCGGACACCCAGGGCAGCCCAACATCTTCATCCGAGTGTCTGTCTACGTGGACTGGATCAAGAAGGTCATGGAGATGGCTTAGAGACAGAGACTGCCGTTTAACAGGAACCAATCAAATCAACTGGCAAATACCAAACAGACCAGTTAGTCACTTTACCACGTCAAAACAATCCTTTCAGCTGTCTCTTTTACATAAAGAAATGTTAATTATACAATAAGACTCATCGTCAGATTTTATTTTATGATTAATACAATTACTACATGATAGAGACTATGTGAAATTATATTTAGTCTATACCTCTGCCAGATTAACCTACCAAAATCATTTATGTTTCCAAAACATAATTAGATATGCTGAGATACAAAAAAATGCAGAGAATCATAACATTTACATTTATTAAAAATCTTCACATTACATGAGGTCCTTCTGTTTGTATATTGCATTTAACTATATTTCAGTTGTAAGCAGCATTTGGCAACAATGATAACCTCTCCTATAATTGTATATTATTACAATGTTGTTTTAAAAACCTTTTCATTCATTATGTGTCCCTACAGCAGGCCCCACTTAAGAGTGCCCACAAGAAGAGTTATAGTTTGTTCACAAACACATAATTAAACACTGCTTACAGCTACTTTATAGTGCACTGAAATTAATGTCAATTTTACTAATTGTAGCCCCTCCGGTTCAGAGCAGAATAACTGAGAGTAAGTAACTCCTAACTAACATCCCCTGGAAATGCACCCTTCACCACAAAACTGTCTGCCTCCCCTCCTCTCAGTGGCAGTGAATGGAGCTCCGAAATACCTCCTTTGCCCCCAGCCTCTAAAGAAATCCCTACTCTGCCTGTCTTTTGATGCCTGCCCCCACCTCTAAAGACATGCCTTTGTGCCTTATGCAGAACTGTATGCGCTGCACATTCTTTCTAGTTCTATAGGAGGATTTTTGTAACCCGGTCCTGATGAGCCCACGGAATTCAGCTTAAATAAACCTCAAGATCAGAGTCCGACCGAATCTCAGACACACCAGCCTACAGAGGGCCACTGAACTCACACAACTCCTCACTCATACAAACCCTCCCCCCTCGATCTGTCTTGTACATTTTCACACCAACATTGTTTAATCCAAAGATACTGACATTTTATCTTTTGCAGAACTAATAGCAGTATAGAGTAGAAGATGTTCCCTTTCACTAAAAACGGACAATTATCATCCTGCTGGACACAGCATCTGGAAATGGCGGGTTGACAGTTATGATTTCAGCGTCATTCTGGTGCTTTCATTTAGTAATAATTATAGTGGATGACTAATCAAATTCATATATGACTACCAGTTCTCACCAACTGTTAAAGCTTAATGCTTCTGGGAAACCTGAATACATTTTTAATAAATGCTGCCACAGAAATATTCAAATAGTTTCTTTGTAATTTGTCTCATGCATCCTTTGTTATCTGAATGTATCTTTTAATTCAACATTTTTATGTGAGTTTTTCAAAATACAACTTCGTATTTCAGAGGATATGAATTTCTGAGGTACATAATGAAACTGACACTTTCTGGCGTTCAGATGCTGCCCTGTGCTCCATCTTTGTAACCTAAAGCTTTATATTTTTGGTTTTATGCCAGCAGGCTGACCTGACATGACTCCATGAGCGGTTCAGCATTAGCCGCCCCTGGAATGTGTTTTCACTGTTGTTCAAACATTTATGTCTGTATTTATCAGTGTGTGCAAATTTACAAAGTTACCTCTGAAATCTCAATGTTTTTTAAACCTGATACTGAAACATGTGTCAAAAACTATGATGGTAGGATTTCAAGATTCCAAAGTCCACCATAGGAAGATGTTATTTTAAACATAAAGAGAACAAGAACAGAACAAATACTGAAGAGACAAGTTATGGTGTACAACCTGAACAAAAACACTTTGTTCAGGTTGTTCAACATAGGAACATTAAAGGGGACATTAGCCATTTTACTCAGATCTGGTAAAAGGAAATCTGATGCATAATTAAATTAACCAAACTGTGCCCCCCCCCCCCCCCCCCAAAAAAAAAGACGGCTGCCTGCACACACACTTTGCTCTCAAAAACCCCATCTGATATTTGGTTCCTTTGTTATGACTGACAGAAAGTCCAGCAGTGTAGGTGGGGATCTAACAGCAGGGAGGGAGAGAGAGAGAGTGTGAAACCTCTGCTTAAACCCGTCTAGACATTTCTACTGTACCTTCTCCTCCCGTCTGTGGGGAACTTCCCCACTTTGGGAACCCCGGAACCAGACTCTCTCTTTCTTTCTCTCAAGTGGGTGGTCCAGTGAGCTTTTCGGGGCGGGGTCCTCTGTTCCAAACCTACCCTCGCTCCCTCTTGAAACATGCTTTAATAGAGAAAGTATGCAATGCATACTGCTCAGCTACAACCCCCAATTATACTGCAACTGGGGTATTCGTGACTGGACGTCTGGGGGGATCACACACATTTCCGATTAGAGGAGAGAGGGAGAGAGAGAGAGAGAGTTTACCCTTTCAATCCAACCAATGAGACGGTCGATACTCTGAGATTTTCAGAGTTGTGCAGGAGCACAAAGTGAGCTGACCGTGTGTGAACTTCCAGGTAAAGCTAGAACCGTCTCAAGGTAAGTTCCCTGCGCTCTCATTGTTGCATTTGGCGGTGAGCACTCAGTCGGAACATGGAGCCTATAGCCTGGGTGTATGTATGTGTGTATGTCCATGGCTGCTTTGAAAGGAGAGCTTTTGCACCTGTGTTCCTCGCCTTTGTCCCTCTCGCTAAAGTTTCTCCAGTTTTTCGGTTCATCCACTTCGGCGGACCTGTTATCACTAATGAAAACAGCACATACAAACTATTGCGCAAGTGATGTGAGCAGGGGGATGTTGTGAAGAGAGCACCGACTTTAAACACTGACGGCCTCGACTGTTGTTTTGGCGTTTACATGCGCTAGATACTCAACCCATAGTCGGGAAGGTTTGAAGTCATGCAGGAGCGCTTCACGCACCTTCTTAAAAGGCTGTAAAACAAGGTGTTTTTATGGTTGCAATTGCCGCCCATATGCAAAAAGTACATTCAGTCCCAGTACTAGACTGGCAAACACAGACTAGTTAAGCGGGCGGTCTGCCGCTGCAGAAGAAGTGCAGGACGCTTGTTGTGTTGCTCCTTACTCCGTTTAGAAGCCACGAAACGGCGTCGTTTGTCTCGTTTGGCTTTTACTCGTTTCAACAAGGACGTATATTTCTAAAATGACTCCGACTTCCTGCTTCAGTTCGCCCGTTTTGATAGGCTGTGTTGGCAATTAGATTTTGGCACATTCCTCCCAGAGCTAGACCTTACGGTGAACGACCACCTTAGGACATTACAAACAGCATTTAGTCATCTATCTATCTTAATACAAATGAACTAATCGTCCTTTGAGAAATTCCCAACAAATATGATTGGAGGATAGGCCACATGGTTTATCATAATCAATCAGACAATAATTTTGATAACTCATTTGTACTTTCGGTCATTTTTCGAGAATTGTTGCCTTTCTTGGTCATAATGTGATTGTAAACTTGTTATCTTTCACAATTCAAGATGCCAACATGGTTTTTGGGGGCTTAAGGGGCGTTTTAACTATGTTGTTACATTTAATTGACCAGACAATTACTGAATTAGGAAATCACTGACATGTCCTTAATAATAAATTGATTATTCAGTTGGTAAAAAAAAGAAAGAAAAGTTTTGCCTGAAGTCCAAATAGTTTCTTCTTATGTTTTTTCATGTATCTGTGCCCTATAACTCAAAACCGAAAACTATTTTGTTTACAATCAAATGAGACACAGAGACTGCCATCAATTATGAAAAAAGTTCCAGGTTCATTTCTTGTGTATGACTATTTTATAAATCAACTAAGCATTGCAGCTCTGAAGTTCACTATATAGGTTGCAATCTTAGATGTGTGAATAGTTTGTCATGTTTTAATGATTCTTTCCATTAAAAATAAGTAGTTTATTTTTTGGGTGTCCAAGTTCCACACGTTTCAAATAAAGGTTGGTGCAGCATCAGCACGCCTACAGCATGCACAACCTCATTGAGAAATACCTCACAGAGGACAGATGGAAAGGCAGCGTACAGCAGAGCAGATGCAGATTTTGGATGGCAGATTGAGTTGTGAATATCTGTGCTACTTTTAGTTTCTGGACACCATTCTCATGTTTCCCTGCGTCTGCCAGACCCCTGTCTGTGTTTCCAATGAACCTGGTGCCAAGGCTAATGTATAAGCAGTTCCCACGCTCACTACTGGAAAATGATCCTGTGTGATTCTGATTTATCCTTTCAATTATATTAAGCACTGATGAAAACTCACGGTTGTGATTGTGCAAAGAAAACGTTTTGAATAGAATTTGTGGAAGATGATTGCTTAATTCATAAGTTTGCAATACTTCGTTTTTTTACTCTCATCTTCTCCTCTTTAAGCCCTTGAGGCTGCTTCTCCAGGCTTTGATGCCCACACTCTTTGAAGCAGGTGGACAGACACAGGCATGAGTAATCGTGGGACCAAAGAGCCGTCTCCCGAGCCGAGCACTGCCCAGTCTCCTCCTGAGCCTCAGCGCAGGGGCAGGGGTCGGCCCCGGAAACAGCAGCAGGTAAGGCTCCAGTCTTTAAAAAGATCAGATGAATCAGGTCTACCCTAGATCTTAAATCATTAAGTATCTAATTAAAAGGTGCTTCTGGGAAACAAAGCTAGTTAATTATGGGTCAGTGTCTCCTGGCTGTAAAGAAACAGCTCATGCAAAGCAATGTTTTTCAATGGTTAGTTTAACATGTGTTTTTTTCTGTGCAGGAGCCTGTTGGGCCACCGACTCCGAAGAGACCGAGAGGACGACCCAAAGGCAGCAAGAACAAAGGCCCCAAAACTGCACTAAAGGTTCAAACTGATTTATAAGCTGTCAATAAATACATGTATTTATTTGAGAAAGAAAGAAATGATGCTGTGAATTTCTTAACATTAGAAAATATAATAGAAAGATATAATCATTAGTGACATTACAGTCATCTGTGATTTCTTACTCTAACACTCAATAACACACACAATATTTGTCTTACAATTGATGGAAATACTCTTTATACATTTTGTTTCCATTTATAATTTTTGGAAAAACTAAGATTGATTTCCTTTGCAGGGCATTTAATGGAAGTCAGCATTCATCATGATGAGGGCAGTGTCAGCTGAAAACAGAGAAAAGAGCAGCTGTTAAATCAGTGCAGTATTTTTGTCTCACGCCTGTTTGTTAGTGATATCTATTATTGTTCTGAGGAATGAAAGATTGTCTTACAGAGGGATGTCTCTCACTTAACATTGATAAAAGTGGTTAAAGATACGACAGCACATGCTTAAATACCGAAAGTCAAAGTACATCTTTGAGGCACATGTGAAGTCACTTTGCAGTTTACAATTTTACTCCTCATCTTTTAAACTATCACTTTGTATATCAACAGTTTTTTATGTTGATATAAGCTCCATCTAAATTGGTCCATCTTTCACATCTATGCATTCATGATAATGATTTGTATCTTAATATGTATGTACAATAATCAAAAACTCTGTAATGAAGTATATTGCATAGTGAACATTACTTTTGGTACTGGAAAATATTTAGAATGCATGACTTTTAATTATACAATTTTAAACATCTATTTCTACTTTCAATTGAGTAAATAATTAGTACCATTCTCACCAAAGGGGCCTTTTCCAATAATGTAACATTAAAACAGCACTTTAAATCAACCACTACTTTAAAAACTAAAATCTCAGCCTATTTTTTATATTGTGTATTTATGTTGTTTTCAAATTAAACTAAAACATGTGTGGCAGCGTGTTTAAAAAGTGTTGACATTGTTGAATGACAGCTGTGAAATATCAATTTACAGTACACTTATGACCACATGTACTCAGATATAGCATCAGGAGCAACATTGCTGTGTGCATTGATATTAAAGATAGTTTAGAAAAAAGCTACCCTTTGCTATTTTGTCAAATTTTCTCTTAAAGTTGAAGATTATTTTCAGAGGCTTGTTGTAGCAGGAGTGAAAGTTGTTGTGGTGCCCCTGCTGGCAGATTTCCCGGTTGTCTGTGCATTTGTAGCAACACTCTAAACAATTGTATACAGATAACATATCTTTTTTTATTATAGACTTTATTTGTTTCATCGCTATCTCTGGAAAAAAACATTAGTTTCAGGCAACTCCACCGATCTATTTACATCTGAAACATACATTGGTATGTATTTGCCTATTGTAAAACATGCCATAACCCACATACATTTTTTTGTTTTTTACAAATTAAGGGAAATCCAGCATTTTTCTGAAAATGTGGATATAAAATCAAAATATTCAATGAATATGTGTATTTTTGGTATTTTCATTCGATTGTTGAAGATCATTTAACTTTGCTTGGTAGAGTTCCTCATTTATATTCAGACAGACAGCTCTTCATATTCTACAGAGGGATACTTTGACTTAAAGAACTGTTTGTATTTGTATTGCAGTTTACTTTGTTCTGGCGACAAAGTAATACAAACTATGATACAAAATGGCAATGCATATGACCCTAATCTTAGTTAGAGCTGAAAGTATGCCAAGATTGTTAAAATGTGAAACATGGTGTTAACCATTCGTCTGTTCTTCCTCAGAAAGTAGAACCCGTTGGTGAGAAACGTCCGCGTGGGCGACCGAGGAAATGGGTATGGAGCAATCACTGACAGTTGTGTCCAAAGCCTTCAAGGTGTCTCCTTGAGCTGCAGGGCCTTTGTATTCATGATATATTCATTGTGTTTCCTCTCTTACCGCAGCCCCGGAAAGTAGTACAAGTAGCTGAAGAGCAGCAGGTGAGGGGAAAAAAAATATTTTGATTCTTGTGATTTAATTTGTTAAAATGACTGAAGTAAGATCTCTAATCTAACGAAATGTGCAGATTCTTTAAATGATTACAAAGCATTACATCCTTTTTAAATCTAAGCATAAGCCCTCTATAATTAAATACCCTTCCACTGCAGTCTTTTTGGTAAGTAACACATAGCAAATTACTTTCAATACGTTTTTGAATTAGTCACTTACTAGATATCACATTGAACTGTAAGTCACTGAGAGTCTGTGACAATGAAGAAAGACATCCTCTGCTTCAGTAGATCAGGCATTTCAGTTTGTGTCACACATCTTACTTTTTCACTAAATCAGTCTCATTTATAATGAGGGACTTTTGAGAGCAGATCTCATTTAACTATTCATGAATATCTTCTGCTTGTGTTCCTATTCAAACCTGAACTACATTCAAAAGCCCTATGGGCCCATTAAGTTGGTTCTGCAGCCAACAAAGTATTGCCTTCGGACAGTCTATAGTAACCAATTTATTAAATATACCTAACCAACACTGCAGTGCGTTATATTGAATGTTTTTAACAAAAAACATAAAGAGAGAGAGCATGATGACAAAGTTATTGAATTACCAACATAGTTATCCACTTTGATGCATTATACTGCTTTAGTTTTGGCTAGATTGATCAAGTAAACTCACATGTGATTCTTAAGTATTGCATTTTTATATTTGTTTTTTCATAATTTAAAAAAATGTTGAATGTAAAAGAATCGTACTTTATAAGTATCATATACTTCTTTGGCAAACGTCTCCATAATCACAAATCCAACACAGATTAAGAAAAAGCTAATTTCCTCCAGCTTGTGCAGCACATACAGCTAATCCTTTGCACTGCCCTGCACATTGAAAACATTAGGATTAGAACAACATGGGACATCGCTGCTAACTACATATTTACTTTAGTATGTAATGATAAAGAAACCGTTCTTTGACTTCACAAGGATATGACGGGTTCTAGGAAATGTAAAGACGGCGGTGCTGAATTCCCCAAATACACCTCCAAACATCCTTTCGTTACATCCAGTTTTAGTGGGTGCACACCCAGTGTTTCTGAGAAACGTTAGTTCTTTAAGCCACCTCGTTCATATTTCAAACAAAGAATATTGCACAACGTGTCAGTTCTCTTGATGCCCCTCGTCTTCCTTATCGCATCCTCTCCTCTTCAAGAACTGAAACCGTTAAGATAGACTCCCTTTTTCAGACGCACGCACACGAAGGGGAAGAATGAGTCAATGTAGAGAGGGGAAACCTGATCTAACTGTTCTCTTTCTCTGTCTACTTGGTTTCCTGACCTAACCGTCGTGTTCTTCGCATTTCTAAGTCTGACAGCTGGACCTACTTCTCCGCACGCAATCACTGAATTTTACACTCATTATTGTATTCTCGTGCTCTTTCTAGTATAGATTAATTATCTTGTGCATTATGAGTCACTAGACTGCGACAACACACAAAGTGATGGTGTTTTTTGGCCTTGTGCTGTTCCAGGGCTCTTCAGAAGAGACTGAGGATGATCCCTCGCAGCTCGAGCCTCAGACATCTCAGGTTCCAGCGCAGGAGGAAGGGGAGTAGATGGGATGCCTTTCGACCTACCTCAAGGTTTGGCCTCAAACAAACAGGGGTCAGGGGTCTGACCCCTTTCTGTGATGGGAATTCAGGAACACACACATAACCACACAAAAAGAAGTCATTGCAGACAGTTGTTTCTTCTCCCGATATGATACTGTACCCTGGTTTTATTAGTTCGCTGTAAGAGTTTGATGAACAAGCTCTGTTTTTACTTCGAATAATTTGATCTTTCAAAATAGCTTTTTTTAGCAAATAGTTTGACATTTTGGGAATTGTGCTTGTTCACTTACACCAAGAGTTGCATCAAAAGATTGATACCAATCTCATATCTGTACGGTTACTATTAAGCTACAACCAGAAGCTGGTTAGCTTAACTTAGCATAAAGACTGATAGCAGTTTTTAGTTAATTGTTCACACAGTTACTGCAATGTGCCTTTCGAGTTTTAAATGTGTAAGGTAAAATGTTCAACTTCAGACTGTGTCCAGTCTGAATGCTTTGCTTAAGATTCATTGTTTTTTAGAAATCTTCTTATCTAACTTTTGGAAAGTTTGCCAAGAAGCGTATTTACCCAAAAAGTTAAACTATTGCTTTAAGGATGCCCACTCTCTTAACCTCTCTGCTTGTCTCTGAGCGGGTGTGTGGACAGGATTGTGGGTTAAAATTGAGAGAAAAAGGAACTAACCTTGACTGTTTTATTGAAAGAAAAATCTAAATCAAGTGTCATGAATTCTCATATGAAATGGGAGCAAGATGGTGACATTTTCTGTGATGTTACAATATAAACATGGTGCTCTGAAGTCATTATTATAAAAGTAGATGTGAAAGATTTTATTCCAAAAGGAGATATCCAGTTTGGGAGAAAATAAATGTCTTATGTTCATTACTCAAAGTTAAAAAGTAATGCATAACAATTGCCAATTGTATTTCCTCTTCCACCCTCCAGCAAGTAAAAAAGCACCGAAAGGTTTATATGGATGTCTTGTTTTGGAAAGAAACCCTTCATATTTACTTTAGTCAACAACATTGTTGACATGTCATTTTACCACACTCAGGATTTTACTATTACAGTGCTTTTACACCATATTGAAACCTCAGGTACTAAACTATTCAGGAACATGTTGTCAGTCTACTCAGTAAAAATGATTGTGCTGTGTTTGTTGTGCATTTCTGATTTGTGTTTGACATTACCAGTTTGCCTTGACACAAAGACCTCATTTAAACCTCAGATGCCCTCAGTTTCTTAAACTCTCATACTACCTCAGTAACAAAAAACATCGCAACAAAATAACTTTTCACTCCCTCTGCAGCAACATCGACACACACACACACCCTCACACAAACACACAAACACACACAAAGGGTTTTCAGGCTTACACACAAAAGCACACATCACACACCAGCAGAGGATTTTGCTATTGGTGTACAAAAAAAGCATCATTGTAATTTTCTTTAAAAAATGTATTTGTTAAAAGCTGAAGTGAGACTCCTGGGAAAACAATGCATCCAATAGTTTACAACAACTTGATAAAATACTTGCTTTTTTAGGGTGTACTTCCTTATGAAATACTTGTTTGTTTTTTGGGTCTTTCTCATTTTTACTACATCATGGTTTTTCTCATTCGTACACTGTAAATTGTATGTGGGACACTCTTAATAAGTGTAATTTAAAACAAAACAAGGGCAGCAAATAACTTCAAGGTGCTGAAATACATGACAAGGTGGAAATAAATGGTGGAAAATAAGTAAATAATATTTCACACTGCATCTTTAACCGTTCTCTTTGTTGTTCTACTCATTTATGAAATGAAAAAAGGTTGTTCCTTCATTTTTCTATATGGTCGTTATAAGAGAGACTTTTAGTGACCCGCAACAATTGGGCTACTATGTGATAGTTATGCTAATCGCAAAAATATATTATACCAGAAGAATAAGTATACATTTGTTAATAAATACTCATTGATCATAGTTGTTAATTAAACTTTTAATTTGTGGTTCTTCTTTCTAACTTGTGGTTTCAAGTCATGCAGATAGTTTGGTTTTTTGACCAGTTCTGAGATATGTGTTTCTGAATCTCAAATACAATGCAAATGAATGGAATTCCATTTGTGGTCAACGCTTGTGGGGTTTAAAAGAGAAATAAAACGATCTGAATGATGTAAAAAACAGTCTTTAAGGGTAACCCCTAAATATACTTGTTTATCTTTAATAAATCATCATAAATAATCACTCAGAGTACTTGGTAATAATGGTATTTCAAAGTATTTTTTCTATCATTTCCAATTGTTTAGTTAATTAAAAAATAAAGAAGTTTCCAGGTTCCAGTCTTTTAATACAGTAACGTTTTTAAGACCTTGGTGGTCAATATGTCTGCCCTTAAACTGACAGTAAGCTCATTTCATTTCATTTTTCATATCACTCATGGTATGTAATATCCCCATTTGTGTATGTATTTCAGCATTGTTGGGTAAATTGCTGCCATGGAGCTTAATGAATTTACAGACAGTTATGTTTTATTGTACAACTGCATTGACGTTACGTTTTGCCCTTTTGGACTACCTCTAAAAAAATGAATAAGCCAAGGACGTCTCTGAAGAAAGTCTTTGGCTAGTGGTGTCTGACCTTTTCCACAGAACCTGCAGGCGATGTGGATCATGAAATCTTGAAATCATTGTCTAACTAGTACTGTTGTAGTCCACTCATCTCGCAACATTCACGTCACCATAATTAACGTAAGTCAGCCTGAAGGGCGCCTCTTAATTTAACTACGGCTGGGTTAGTGTTTGTTGTTTTACACAAGCTGTGTCTGGATATTTACTCTCGATAAGGGGACAACGTTGTTCTGTGATCTTACTGATAGTACATACAGTACTTGATCCATATTCAACTATTGAAAAGTTGAAGTGTAACTTGAGAAATCATCTTTTATGCCTTACTTTTAACACCATTTTGTAGTTATGTTATTGATGTGTCCTCATCCAATACATTAATACAACTCACAAACCTGTGATATATGTTTTGTAATGATTCTTTACCATGTGATTTGTGTTATTCTGCTTCTTTTATCGCTTATCAATAAAATATCACACCCATCAACTCTTTTGTCATGGATTTGTACATCAAAACCTTTTTTCTTTCAAATTGGTTTAAATAGTTTTAATGTATACAGATGGTAACAGATCTTCTTTGCTCAATAAAGAGGAAACAAAACAGTGAGGGACTCCTCACTTAAGGATGAAAAAACATCCAGAGTTCAAGCTCATCAGAGACAAAAGACCACAAAATCATTAAAACACAAGTGTGCATTTCTCCCTTCAAACATGGAAGTAGATATTGAAGCTCAGAAGAACTTCACTGAAAAGCTACCAAACATTTTAACAGCAATGACGCAACATGATTCAAGTGCATCCCACTGCATTTGTGTACCAAATAATAAAAGTGCAAGATCATATGATTCCTACCATTAT
Organism: Notothenia rossii; assembly: GCF_949606895.1. NCBI lineage: Eukaryota > Metazoa > Chordata > Actinopteri > Perciformes > Nototheniidae > Notothenia > Notothenia rossii. The sequence continues at coordinate 75,997,000 of NC_136903.1, read as the reverse complement.
ACTCCCTTATCAAACATGCACGCTACAATTTGTTTTTGAAAACCACTTCGTCCTGTGTCAGAGTGATGAAAATGTCCTTCAAAGCCACAGTTGTCCTAAAAACACTCCAGCTTTCCCTTAGTTTTTCTTCCTGAGAGACAGTCTGTTTCTCGAGCATCAAACTGAAACGAACGAATGGAAGAGAGCCGTTAAGCGTTGAGAGCTTTTGCTACATCTGTGAAGACCAGACGACTGGGCCTCTGTGTCGTCCCCTGGGAGGTTGTGAGAGTCTGCAGGGGAGACAGATGGGACATAAAACTGTCAGTGACATCAAGATCAAATGTTGGCTCTAGTCTTTAATTGTACAACTCAACTTGGAAATGATGATGATAGCTAGTTGCTCATTTCAGGACCATCAAATAAGTGAAATGTGACTGATAACTGAAACCAGAGAAAATGTGTTAGGGTCAGAAGCCATGTGCAAACCCATGGTATGCCAACTGTTTAGGGTTCATTTGTATATACATACTCTCATTTGTACTAGAGAATGTGTGTGATTATGTATAAGATTATTAATAAGGCAAACCTCCATTCTAAAATGTAGCTAAATGAATGTAATGCAGATGTACATATAGCCACATAATCGTTGTATGCCAGTGCCAAAGACATTTTTGTATTTTATACAAATATAATGGCCGTGTTTGAGATGCAGTTGAAAGCTATGAATGAGATTTTGAGTTTAAGTTCATCTTACGAAAAAATAAAACTAATTCTTTAAGTTTGTTTCTTTATAACTACTTTATGTGTGTACACATACATGGATGGATTTGATTTGAACATAAAATGAGGAAATCTGTTATGATCGGAGTATTAAGTTGAGGGAGCAAAAAAAGGAAAGGACGAAAGATAGTATGACTGAGTGTGTGTGTCCTCTGATAGCATACTCTAATACAAATGAGATCTTATAATATGACAAACATCTAACTTGTTTAAGTTTGATGAACGGAAACAATGAGAGAATTAGGATTGGGAGGAAAAAAGAGGTTTAGAGAGATGTTTCAAAGACACTCAGGTGATACTTTACCATGCTTGCCTTTTACCATTATGCCATTGTCAAAACTTAAAAGAAATCAAAAGAAAATGATAAGTTTTGACAGGAAAAACATGGACATTAAGAGATAACATATAATAGTGGAATACAAGAATAAAATAAAGCACAAATGTACTGACATGTCAACAAATAGAGACTCAACTAAACACTGGGGAATTTTGATAGAAGTTTGTTTGTTATCTATGACAGGAAACACTGTTTACGTCATTGTAACTTGGTTATCGTGGCTTTTGCGGTCCTCCCCACTTGTGGTCTGAATAGGAGCATTTATTCTAGATAAGACAGAGAGATAGGACATTGGTTCCTGAGAGACCTTGGCATTGGGACCCGCGAGGCTGCCGTCCCGGCCGTGATCCAGTAGTTCCTGTTCCAGCAGGTCGTCTTGTTCTTCAGCCGGGTCAAAGCTGTACATGGGCATGAGCTGGTGCCTCAGCTTCTCCAGCCTGTAAGACAAAAGTTGAGAGCTGAAGTGAAGTCAGCATTTAGGTGAAAATAAATGTTGCCTAGTTGCACTGTTGGTTTAAAATGTTTGTTATTCGCTAAACGCTACTAACTGGATTTTGACACAGGGCCCCTCTTCACTACTCTGCCACATAATGACCTAAAACTGCCAGAATTGTCTTGGTTGAAACTATGTTTTAGCAGAGATGGAACAAGAACACTATTTTAATTCAGCAAGGGCAAAACTACAGTGTAGAAATACTCTACAACACATATAAGTCCTACATTCAAAAGTGTACATAAGTAAAAGGAAAATAATACAAATATAGTTAAAGTACCAAAAGTAAAATTCCTATTTTTATTAATGCCCCATTTCCAAACTAAATGAAGGAATTGTATGCTTAATCATGTTTTATTATTATAGTAACTGTTAAATAAGGAGCGTTTTTTTGTTTAGTTTTTTTAAAAAGGTACCATGAAAACGTCCAGATAGTTTGTGGATTTCAACATGGGAACCTGTAATAATACTACATACATTGTTTTATGATTATATTTTTGCATCATGGATCTGAATCTTCAAATTAACTAAAGTTATCAAATACATTTAGTGGAGAATGAGTATAATATTCCCTCTGAAATGCACTTGATTCAAAGTTTAAGGCTGCAGGACATTGAAATAAAAGTTGTATTGTAGTACAGTACTTAGATAAATGTATATAATTACTGTCGGAAAATAATACTGATTGGCATGTTATAAACTAAGGCTGGTTGTAATAAACTAAGGCAGGTTGTGGAATCAGCTAAAATAAGTATTTGTAAACGTACCGCTTCCGTTTCCGAATATACAGCATCTAGGATGAAGAAAAACAGATATAATGACAAAAAGGCGGTGGATTTAAAATAAAACAACAAAGTAAATTACTGAGTGCAAGTATAAACACAGAACAGTATGTGTGTCAAGACAAATACACACTTATTGATATAAACAACATCGATTTGGTCAAGGAGACATTCCAGTTCATTTAGAGATGAATGCTACTTAAGAGACAATATCTAAATGATTTCTTACTATTGCCACTGCCAAGCCGATGACAGTGATGATACCAAAGGGTACGAGCACCATTCCCATTCCCGAGCCCTCCATCACGGCCTCTGGGAACGAGGTGGCATTGAAGCTGGTCTCGTTTGCTGTGATAGTAACAGTCATTAATGTCGTTCTGGAGGTGACATTGTCTCTGACGCCCTTGCTCGTTGAGAGGAAGGGGATTGCTGTGGTCGTGGCAGTTGTGGAGAAAAAACTTGGAGTTATCTTAGCTGCAGTTACGGCCATGGTCAGGTGCAACACTTTTAACTGAAGGATGTATTTTTGGTTCTTTGTGTGGACGTTGCTGTGTCGCTCAGCCTCTAGCGCGTCTCATGGTGGACACAGGTGACTTCTCTCTGGTTTGAGCATTGATGGGGCTTTGCAATTTCATCTGGAGAAAAAACTAAAACAAATGTTTATGATTAATAAAGGGTTATTGTAGGAAGCATGAATAAAAGGTAAAGTGTTCTTTTAACTGCAGCCAAAAACTAAAATATGTCCAATTTGCTTCTGTGCACTGATTATTCTCAAAATGGTTGAATTAAAGAAAATTCAGTTCTGAAACATCTCAAGCTTAATTTCAGTTGTGGTGGATGTTTTCGGGCAGGATGTGGGTAGCAAAGGCAGAGAAGTGGCATAACAAACTTGATAAAATACCAAGGAATACTAACCACTTAAACTGTAACATGCACTGGGAGGAAATGTGTTGGCAGCTCTTTCAAAACGGCAAATTTAAACTTACACCCACACACGCTACCACACACACTTCCATAAATATCCACTACATCCAGGTACATGTGGCCTACTTCACACCCACACATACTTTAAACATCCCATGAGAGACAAGCAATGCATCCTGAGGATTTACACATGAGTTTTAAGACATTTCCTTTTAAAGCAGAAACAAGACACATGATCCATTCCTCTCTCCTTGGTGCATCCTGTCTGCTTGTGCCCCTAATGAGGACCATGTGCAGCTGAAGCAAACAACCAATGAAAACCAAAGACTGGATTTAGTCATTGCTAGTTGTCTAGTTAAACATTCCTGCACAGCAACCAGACATGAGCATGCAACGTCTTTGTTTGAATGATGGCATGACCTTATTACTGTGTTACTGGTGTTATTTTTAGTTGAGATGCACTGTATCTAAGCAGTCCTGTCCAAACAACTGAGCTCATAATCCTGCCAACGTGACCAGGTCCTACTCCATGTTCCCTCTCAGATTAGAGCTGCATACGTACCTTAACAACATGCATGACTTCAGATGTGAGCTACGGCAGGCCAGGGTTAGCTAGAGAGGGGAAAATGTCATTGGAAGAGGCAGCATTTCCTCCAGTGGCTGCCCCTCCTCCTATTCTGCTTCCCCCTTTAGCAAAACAGGCACTGCACAGGCTGTTTACATTGACAAAAACAAAGCCATTTTCTGTGAAGATGGACTCCACACACCAGAGTAACCCTATTCCAGCAGCCTAAAAAAGATCCCCTTCCCATTCTCCGGTTTCCTCTTCGGATCAACCCCCCTCCGCTTTGCCCTTTCTTGTATTTCACACAACAGAGGCTGCTCCAGGGATGCTGCAAACAGAGATCAGCGCGGATAACTCCCTCCCCCGCAGCCCTGTGATTGGTCCAATGGCTTCAAGTGAGAGATGCAGTTGGCTCCTTCAACTGTCTGTCTGGCTTTACAGGGATGAGAATGGGATTTAATGGCTCTGCACACCAGATTCTGTCAGACCCAAGTGAATGACTGCATCCGGGTGGAAACTCTAAGGAAATTAACCCTGTCTTGTCTTTTCTTTGACTCTTAATAATCTGACCATAACAAAACAAGCAGTATTTGTAATTCCCCTAAAACTGTTATGTGTCTCCTGTAGAATATTCAAATTACCAGTGTATTTGAAGCACGATCAAGCATTACAAGTAAATCAATTATATTCTTTCATTTATTTGTATTAGGCCTGCCGATAAAAATGGTGCGTTGATGTTTATTAGGATGAATTGGTTGACGTTGTATTTTGTATTCTTCCAGTGGGATATAAGATAAGATGTAATTTATTGATCCCAAATTGGGAAATATTTTCATTGCTGCAGCATAAAAAAACAAGGCATTGCACATCATTAGAAATTAAAAGATTAGAAATAAACAATTCTAAAATATAAACATCTACAAATATAAATAAACTGGCATTAGAGAGTAGAAAATACAGTTGACCGTGAAGATAACAAATCTATAAACTGTCTGATAAATAAAACACTATTGAAGGGCCAATTTTCAGTTAACACAATATAAAGCAGGATAATATTTACATTAAGTGTGTAATGAATGGAGAATTAAATTAAATATTCATTTTGAAGTTAACCAAAGAGAAGCTATGGAGCAGTTAGTTCTCTGCCAGCCAGAGGTGATTTGTTATTGCACAACCTTATCTTATCTTATGTGATTGCACACATTTCAGTTTGTTAAATATGTTAAGAACTTTATAATGAATTTACTTGTTTTATAATTGAGTGAATGTAGCAACAGTTGCAGAGTATCCACAAGTTCTTCGGCTCATTTTGAATGAGTCCTCCCCAGTCATCATCGCCACAAAAACTGAAAGATATTAAATAAGCAGTAAATATTTTTGTAACGTACTTTATACATTATCACCCAATTTCAATCATATTTTGGATGTGTGTGTGTGAGATGCAACTATGCTTTTTATGAACTATATCCCATTATAAAAAACACCGTGAAACACTGACACCTACTGTTTGATGGGGCAGGCTGCAGTTAAGCAGAATACTGCAGTATTAGATAATATTTCGTTTTATTATAATGGTTTGGAAGATGTTGCTCGCCTAAAATGTGTGCTATTAATCTAGATTGGCATTTAAGATCCAGTTTTGTTTCACATAATAAATTGGAAGTCGAGGTGACATACTGGCACAGGTGCTTGTAGTTGTCTACTATTATTTCATTTCATATGTGGTGTTGGCAGTCAATGCAGATATATATTTACCATCTTTGGCCATCTTGCTGAGCTCTCTCTCTTTAGGATTGATCCCGATTAAACCCATCAGCCTCTCCAGCGCCTGTGTCTTCACATCTTTATTTCCCTCTTCATCAAACATCTCAAACACTCCCTTGTACTCTGTGATCTGCTCTTGTGTTAACTTGCTGGCCTGGAAGAATACAAGTTTCAGTATTTGACTTTAGTTAGTAAGTTGTATCAAGAGGAGAAAATATCCACTCAGCAACATGTCTGGAATCACTCCATGAGGAATTTATATTAGAATTTGTTTTGAAGTATGTGCTGTGCAAATTGCTTTATCATATTTCTCACCATTTTCTGTCATGGTTCAAACAAAACTGAGGGCAAGCACTGTGGCAACACTTACAGTAGAATGAGAGGATGTCTTAGCCTCGTCATTACTGCACTTTTAATGTAATGCTCCTTCTCCAGAGTTTAGAGCAGCAGGCTTTGTGGCCTTTTATGGCACTTAAAGGATGGACTGGCTTATCACCCATGAGGAATATGTGAATATGGATCTCAACTAACAAATTGTAAAAAGCAAAGTTATACTTGGATATAAAATATAACTGGTTTGGTAAACTTGTCATAAGTTAAAATGGGACATTAATCTAAAAGTTACCAAGACAAAGAAGATTCAAGGTAAGGAATTGTGAAAAATATCAAATGCATTTTCTGACCTCAACATCACGTGGTCCACTTATGGGAACTGCAATTAGCTTGCAGTTAGCCATTAGCAGGTGCTTTGGCAGCCTCCAGTGACTTGCATGAAAGCAGACAACCAAATAGGATGCACTTAACTACAATAAGTTATTTCAAACATTGCAATGGGAACATTACACATTTCACATTTGTTTGTCAAGGGATAGGAATATGAATCTCTGTATGCCATATGCATAAAGTAAGATGCAAAACATATCTTGATAAAATACAATTGGAAGAAAACAAAACACCTTAACGGGTACAATAAAACAAGAGGAAACTGTAACATATGTATAGATAAATAAAGGTAGGTATTTGGAGTTATACTTACATTATCTGGTAGTCAGCAAGGTAATCAGGACGATTGTATTTTTCTGCCCAATCCAATATTCTATTTTTGTATATGAAGTGGAACAAATATTAAGGTTGGCCATAGTTTTAAAGAAACAAAGACTACCAAGGCCATGAAGGTTTTGATCAATCTCGTGGAAAAATGTAGGAAGAAAAGCTGATAGTTATAATTTGATGATCAAAATACTTGCCAATTTAACTAAATTCTAGTCACAACTCAGTAGTAGAAGTTTGGTCTAAAAATGACAGATGAAAAACATTTTCTCATACATTTCAATATCTGTATAAAAGTGCTCTGAGAACTATGATCTACAAAGCAATGTTGTTTATGATCAGGCGAAGCAACAAGGAAATACTGTCACTTTTGCATATAAGATGGCCTTTGTTGAAAATCGATAAACAAAATATTAAAATCTAATTCATCTAATGAGGGTCTAAATCTGGTTATTACTGGGGAGCCGAAAAACAGACACATTTAGCCTATTGGACGTTGAGGAGATACACAATGCTGTGTGGGCTAGAATAAGACTTTGTCTTATGTGGGGATGAACTAAAGGTGTCCTTAATAAATGCAGGGATTATAACAAATGTAAGGGAACTGGTTTTGGATGAAAGACAAAAGATAAACTAGAAGAGTATGATTTAAAGTAACAGGTTTTAATTCCCCTTCAACCAAAGTAGGCCTAGTGTCCCACCCACCATATTTCCAAAGGTGATGTTGGCTGTAAGGCAAAATAGGACATTGTGAAGATCAGCATACCTATATAAGTAGGCTAATATTTTATTAGAATGATATTTTCTGATGTCTCAAAATGATCATGAACAGGAGTTTGCATTCCACAATTTCCAATTAATTGAGGCAACATAATGTTTTGTAGCCTACGCTAGAATTGAGATTCACATTACAAACGTGAAGAGCAACATTTTGTTTAAAATGATCGATTATCTCCAGATTTAGATAATAGAACACCGATCTGTGGTTTCTACCCATCGTCGCTGCTGCAGCGTGGGGTTTCCCAGTGCTGACTGCAGGGTTACCGCGCCCATCTCGTCGTTCGATGGCCGGACGAGAGTGAACATACTTCGGAAAGGGCAGATGTTAAACTGGGCATAAAGAAGACAGTAGGCTGTCTTGTTGAATGAGGTATAGTGACTTTTAAGATTCGCCTTTGTGTACGCTTGTGTGCAGTGTCTTCAGTGCACTGCTAGTGGGTGTGATACCCCCTCCCCTCCTCCCCTCCCCTCTCCGGTTGGTTGACTGAGGTTGTCAAGCTCCCTAGCCGTAGTGTTCGGGAAGGGCTGCTCCTCGGAAAACTACCGCTAGCTGGCTAGCTAGTTAGTGAGCTAGCGTTGTGGTGTTCGTTGATCGGAGGTATACACCGTCTTGCTTTCCAGTCAATGCCAAAACCCAAAAACAAACGCAAATTGAATCAGGTAAGGAGAAAAAACAAACAACATGTATGCTGTTTCCATACCTTCCACGGAAAGTGTTAATACCATTAGCTGATGAATTGTGGAGGAATTGAACGGTCCGGGGGTGGGGTAGCAGCGATAGCTAGTTAGCTTCCTAGCCATTTAGTTAGCTGCGGTTGGCTAACGTTAAGTTGGCTGTTTTTATAATGAGCAAATACAATTGGCTAAGGCACAAAACTGTCTACACAGGTGGATCATGATGCTCAGTATTTGCGCTGGTTAAACAGATTGCAGCAAAACGTATATTTACATAAGTGCATCCAGTCATTTTAGTCTATCTACTGTTAATGGCAGCGAGAGCTGGCGCTGAAGTAACGTTAGTGTTGGCCAGTGAGGTTTTCATATCAGCGATGGCCCTGCTGCTCCCTGGCCTAAACTACAGTACTTAAAAGTACTAGCTAGTTAATGCCAAAATGGTATTGATGACAAGTGCAGTGATATTGTCAGCAGCTTAGGCTTCATGGGTTGATTTACACTCAAAATGTTACATTTAGAGACATTGCTGTGAGTTGATGATGACACACTGGGTTGGGCTGTAACAATAAACGTCCCGTAAACAAATTTACAACAAATATTGGTTATTCAATTGGCAATAGCAGATCAGCCATAATCACTATTTTACGTGAACATTGCACCCTTTATACACATCGGCTATGTGTTATTAATGAGAGTTATTGGAGCGCGTTAACACCCCTTTTTTTCCTTTTTTTTTTTTTTACAAGCCGAAGTAATAAGTTAGCATATTGCTGCCTTCCTGCAACGAAACGGCGGCGCCGGTACACCGCCTTTAATTTAGGTTTGTAACGTTAGTTATTTATCTCCAGTTAGCCAATTGGCAGTAATACAGCGATGGATGAAAGATGGTCATCTACTTAATGAAAATTCACCAGCGTCTGTTATTGCATTTGTTGCTTACTGAAGTCAAACAGGCCATCGCCTCCCGACCTTGCAGTTTTTACTGGCTCGGGTTCACTTCAGGATTAGAAAACCAAATAAATCAAGTGTTAACGTTAATCAAATCATCCGTGCACCGCCGGGTTTAACAAGATTGCACGTATATATCTAATTGGATTTCTGGAGGCCAAGCAACCACGTAGTTTCCAGGTTTACCCACTAAGCTAACTACATAGCATTCCGTGTAATTGCGGAAGAGCAGCTGAGTCTACCCTTTAGTGACTGGTTGCGATTTTTTTTTGCATTAGATGCTACGAGCCATTTGATTGTTGGTCTCAAAATTCAACTTATTTGTACCGACTTTGCTTGCTTGCCGGTAATTGTTAAATACAAAGCGACATTCTTACTAATACAATGTCGCTATTTTTTCTTTCTTGAATACTTGCTCTGCCTGTAGGCCTACACTCTCAAGCCTGCTAGCAAGCTAACTAGCAGCAGTCTGCAAGATGGCGTTTAGTTGCATCTCCTCAGATTTCCATCAGTGCAAGTCATATTATCATTACAGTGCATCCTTGTACATTTACAAATTCGATTAGAGGAAGTCAGATACTTAAAGTGCAATCCTTATATTTTGCCACACAATGGTGCTGAGTTTTTCCCGGATATATGTGCTGAGCTATGGTAGCCCAACCCTTTTAAAAGAGTAACAAACTGACTGAAACAGCTATCCAGCAGCCATTCAAATACAATGCAAACTAGTCTACTGTTGTAGGCAAATCACAGTACTGCACACAGTGACTAAGTCAACTATCAGTACAACACATACAGATTTCAGATGTCTGTTCATCATTTAGAACATGCGAGTTGGGTATGTTGATACAGTAGCTATTGTACTCTAATATGTTATATCTATCCGCCTTACAGTATCTTAAGTAATTTACTTTATTGTGTGAGTATGAAATTCGAAAATGGATTTATTATAAAAAAATCCTTCCTTGCAAGTAAAACTTTATCCTATTTTATTAAAGTACGGCTGTTTATATTGGAAATATAGAAGGGAGTGACCGTACTGTATTAGGCTTGAGATCTCACTGCAAGTGCCTGGATTTTCACACTGAAAATCCAGGCACTTGCTTTAAGCATGTTGTGTGTAAAAGAATTAAGATTAATATCATCCTTTTATGATTGGGAAACATATTTCTAATGCCTGGACGGGCTTTGCCAGCTGTTTATGTTAGTGGACACGGATAGGATTAGAGACTCATTGACGGAGGATTTTAGCTTTTAGGATTATGCAGTTGCTCAGTGATATTGCTGGTTATGGCTTTCTCTATGATCCAGCTTTAGACCTGTGGAATATTGCATTATCATAGTTTAACAGTACAGATAAGCAGACTTGGCCTTTTGAGAACGGATGTAAACTCATGCAGAGAAATGTTTTAGTGGAAATGCAGGAGACACCTTTTTTGAAAGTAGCAGCAACAGACTGCCCTTAAGGGACCTGGGAATAAGCTACTGAGCTACAACTCCAGGCTGTTTGCCACTGCTCATTGTTTATCATGCAGTCAGCTGACCCTGATCAGGCGCTTGGAAAGGAGAAGTGATGAGGGAGAGGAACTCCTTAACTGTAAGCATCCACAGAGGTCAATGTGAAATACTTAAAACTCTGTCCTATTCTAACATCACTCCAGGCTATCCCGCTTTTGGATTTACAATAACAGTTTTATGGTTTGGTAAACCACATTTAAGTCAAAAAATAAAATAAGCAACTGTTTAAGGGTTCTTTTGAATCGTACAGTATTTTTTATTGTAAATCACTAAGGCCAAATGAAAGTTATTTTAGATAGTGTGTTCTGTGTCTGTCTGTTCATGCCAAAAACATAAGGATTCATTAACATTCATTATACTGTGTACAAGGGACAGATAACACAAGATAACATAGACTTTTGTGGGCATTGGTAAACTTGGTTATCTGCCAACAGTTTTATTTCTATCATTTTGGGAATATTGTTTTTAAATATCAAAGCAAGAATGGCATTCTGCTGTCACGATGTGAGGATATTGTTTGGAAAGTATATTTGATGACACCCGTTTTTATAAATGAATGGGTATAGGAGGCTAACCTGTGGTAAAATGCTCCTAAAGGATAACATGGTCAGGTGAAGAAGATTTTCAATGTTGTTCTATAACCTCCAGTGACATAAGCCTACTGACAGGAGTACAGCAGGTGAGTTAACTTGGGAAGGCAGGGTCGGTCAAACTGAATTGACACCGCTTTTTGCAATCCGCGATAAATCTGGATGAGATTTTAGTTTTCATTCAGAGTTTATTAGCTGTGCTTGTATTTTTTTTATATAAAACGTTTTAATATTGCAAGTTGATTTGCTACACGCATTATGCAAATACCAAGGGGGACAATAAGTCTCTTATAAAGACCTCTTTAAATTAACTCAACACTGCAAATCCTTTGTTTTGTGTTGTTGAGGTACATGGAATCATCTGATTTATAACCATGAAATCCTCTTCTTTGAACATTCTCAAACACTGGAGTATCATTACAATGAATATAATTCACATATTGAAAAAGTCTGAGCACAAGGATTCTCATACGTGTCACAGAATGCTGCAGAAATTGACATAGAAGATGTGCTTTTTTTTCTGGTTAGGGTGATCCAAAAAGCTTCCATGGAGTGTTGTTTCGTCCAGTAGTGGTCTTCATACGTTTTTATTCTGAAACACAACCCATGTAAATAAAGTTAGTATCTTGTAACGGACACTATTATGGCTGGAGCAATTGTCATTTTTCAAGCTTCCTTTAACTAAATACATTAAAATAACTTTAATTAAATCACTTCAAATAGTGTATCGCTTTGATACGTTATACTTAATTTAGTTCTAGATATTATTATATTTGGAATTTGCTTTTTGGGTCGCAGTAATTCAGATGAACGGGATAATGCTGGCAAAGCCTGGCAATCTCAGCTCTGCAGCGGGGTTGTGTTCACGATATTAAGATCGTTACCTGTGCCATTTTTGGTAAACCATTAATTCAAACGAAAGTTGGCTAAACTGACAGCAATCCGCCTCTATCATTCCCTTTACCCGCTAAGATATATTATTTTGTTATGCTTTTTTGTTTATGTTAAGTATATATTCTGCACATTGTGCAAATGATTAAAGTGCTACTCTTTCTTTTTCTTTTTAGATCAAAAAGTGCCCCAGTAGTTGGAGTAAGGTAACTGAAAAAGCAGAATAAAATGAGTGAACTGGACCAGTTACGCCAAGAGGCTGAGCAGCTCAAAAATCAGATCAGAGTGAGTAACAAGCCTTTTTTTTTTATCTGGCATACAGTCAAAACATTAATATAAAAATGTTAATTTACAAGTTAAGTATGTATAAAAAGAATAGATGTGAGAAAATGCTGCCCCTAAAGATTTGATTTTGTTCTTCCTTTCAGGATGCCAGGAAAGCATGCGCAGATGCCACACTATCACAGGTAACATTTAGCATTATGGGTTTTGTTTAATGTAGAAAAGCTTTTCTTCTGAAATTAACCCGAGTACCTGATGTTTTGCAGATCACAGCTAACATTGACCCCGTTGGCCGAATCCAGATGCGTACAAGACGAACGCTGCGGGGTCACTTGGCTAAAATCTATGCCATGCATTGGGGAACAGATTCCAGGTGAAGTGACTTGTTGTGTTGTATCCTGATCCTGTTTCCGTCATTTGTTTTTCAACACTGTTGCAGTCCTGTCCCCTTTGCTTTTGTCATGATTCTAGATAAAAAATAGATTTTGTGTGACGACTGTGATTGTTGTGTTGGTGTTAATACAGCTGTTCTCATTTCTGTAGGCTCTTGGTCAGTGCCTCTCAAGATGGAAAACTCATTATTTGGGACAGCTATACCACAAATAAGGTAAGTTGTGTCTCCTTAACAGGGATATCTGAAGTAGGGGTTGTTGAAAATACAAAAGCCAATCTGTGGCATTTATTTGCAAAGTAGTAACAACAGCAGTTGATACTTGCAGAGGTCAGTTTTGCTTTGAATATCCAAATAAAGTAATAGTTGCTACATTTCTAAAAGAAACCTGCAGGATACAGCAGGATAATATAAATATTGAGTGTATCTTTGTTAAATGTTTCATATTGTTCTTGCTGCACTTAATTTTGCAGCATGCTTCTATTTTCGTGGAACTCACAAGGTTATACTAGAAATAGAGGGAAGGAAACTAACAATCTGCCTTATGCTGCATTCGTTTGGATAAATCTGAAAGGGTTGCAGATCAGCTGATAGAGAAGCATTTGTGGCCTTTGCCTTGGGGCTGGTGTATCGGGTGTGCTGTTATCGGGATGGGTGGAAGTGGATAGAAGTTTGTGTACCAGGCAATTTGGCCCTGTTAAAGAAAAAAACCATTTACAATCAGTTTGATGAAGCAAGCAATACGTCAAACTGGGAATTAATAGATCAAAGAGTAATTTTTCCAATGTATCTCTACACCTGCTGAGAATATAGCAGGCCACATGTAGGTTAGAATTGTATATGGATTATCCCTAAAAGTGAGTTTAATGGCATAATGTTGCCCCCATAGTGCTATAATAATGTCAAAGTCCTCCTGGATATTTCATATCAATCTCTTTCATAAAAGGTTGCCTTCTTAATTTGTAAATTCTGACTTGTTTAGTTACTAGACTTGTAAAACTAGCAACTGTAATAACACTGGGTTAACTGTTTTGTTCTAGGTTCATGCCATCCCACTCCGATCTTCCTGGGTCATGACCTGTGCATATGCACCTTCAGGAAATTATGTGGCCTGTGGTGGCTTAGACAACATCTGCTCCATTTACAACCTGAAAACCCGCGAGGGGAATGTACGTGTGAGTCGTGAGCTCGCTGGACATACAGGTATATGATACACTCTGCTTATTTTCTATTTCTAGCTGTGAATATGACATGAAATTCCATATCAATAACTCCTCTATCGATTCTTTGAATATCAGGATACCTGTCCTGTTGTCGCTTTGTTGATGACAACCAGATTATTACAAGCTCTGGGGATACCACTTGGTGAGTAAAAGGATGGCCCTCCTTAAGTTGCTTTACCATGTTGCTGAGTCACCATTTTTGGGCCAAATCTCGAATGTTGGAAAAATGGGTGTTTGGTTATTTTATTTTATAGTGCACTTTGGGACATTGAGACTGGCCAGCAGACGACCACATTTGCTGGACACACAGGCGATGTCATGAGCCTGTCGTTGGCCCCTGACACACGGTTATTCGTCTCTGGTGCTTGTGATGCCTCTGCTAAACTCTGGGATGTTCGAGAGGGCATGTGCAGACAGACATTCACCGGCCATGAGTCTGACATCAATGCCATCTGTGTACGTAGTTTTTCTTGTACTTGATTTAGCATTTTGGGATGTGTTCCTTTTGATATAGATGTACTTTTGTTTTATTTTCCTCTATTGTGCATTAATGATTTATCTTTTTGTAATTTTTCTTTTTTAGTTCTTCCCTAATGGCAATGCCTTTGCCACGGGCTCCGATGATGCCACCTGCAGGCTGTTCGATCTGCGTGCTGATCAGGAATTAATGATCTACTCTCATGACAATATCATATGTGGCATCACCTCTGTTGCTTTCTCCAAGAGTGGCCGCCTTCTTCTGGCCGGATATGATGACTTCAACTGTAACGTGTGGGACACACTAAAAGCCGACCGTGCTGGTACGTAGCTTAAGCATAGCTCAAATAGAAGCCCTATGTAGAATTATGTTTCAAGAATATCCGTTCTTCAAAAATAATTTACCTGCCTTTTTTGTCCTGTAGACACGATAACGATTTTTGCATTTTTCTAGGTGTGTTGGCTGGACACGACAACCGCGTTAGCTGCCTGGGAGTCACTGATGATGGCATGGCAGTCGCGACAGGATCCTGGGACAGTTTTCTGAAGATCTGGAATTGAAGCCTGAAGGTTTATATTTTTAAATCATTATTATTGTTTGTCATGTTCTTACATTTGTCCCTAAGCTATTTAATTCCTAGTAAGGTCCAAAGCCTGTAGCAGCATAGCATCTTCTTCTACTCAAAAGTACCACGTGGGTGCAATGACACATCTTTACGTTTCTTAGTTTTATGTTGGACTTTATGTTGCATATATAAGCTTGAATCAATCTAGATAAGCATCAAAACTACAACTGCCTGTATAATTTATTTTAAAAGCTACATTTATTTCACACCAGACATGCTGTATCTTAAAAAGTGTCCAATTGGAGCCCCACAAAAAGGATCTACAGTCACTTATGGCACATTTCCACTACACGGCCTCGCTCGGTACGGTTAGGCCTTGGTAGGCCTGGCTCACTTTATGGCGCATTTCCATTACAGTTTAGGAACTGGGGTAGTAACTATAGTAGCACAGTGTAGGCGGAGCCGTGACGCCATCTTTAGTGAAACCCCAGAAAAACAACATCAGCTGTTAGCTGTTAGCCCTCAGAGCTCACAGCTCCTCATATCTGTTCAGAAACTAGACAAAAGTTAATCAAGTTCAAACCAAAGACTCTGTGTCATGGCGAATACAGTCGCTGGTTTATTTATGTCTGTATAGGCCGTTGTGAGTGTGGATGGTCGGAGCATATACTGCGTTAGCTTAGCCGATCTCCATTCAGACAACACGCATTTTGAAAGGTTTTCCGCCTGCCGTCTGTCTGCAGACTTGTCAAAGCATTAATTCATGGTTTTTACTAACCGGTATCAGTATGTTGTTACTTCGGCATCATTTTGAAACGTGCATTACAATTAAATCACGGTCAAATATGTTCATCTTGTTGTAGTTGTAGCCCCCTTGCCAGCGATTTTCTCTGTAGTTTAGCATACTCGGCCCGACTCAGCCTGGTTGTCGGCCCGGAAAGAACCTCGATTTTATGGGGCCAGAAAAACTGTGAAATAGTACCCGCTAGCCGGTACTACGCTAAGTGGAAACGCAACCAAAAACGGGCCCCGCACGGCTCGGCGCGCTTAAAGCGAGCTACGCGCTGTAGTGGAAATGCGGCATTATAGTAATATGAAATAGAACTTTGAGAAAAGTTTTTTCTTTTGTCTTTTAAAGCCTTGGAAAAGAATATTATTATGTATGAACACCACGTTTATGTTTTAAAGTAGTTATTTACACCAAATTCGTTCACCAAACGTTTTCTTTTGAATAAATTCATAAAATACTTACATTTGGCAGCCTCCTTTTAATTCCAAACATGTTACACTTGCTCTGCAGTAGGTTGCAGCCTCCTTAATGTTTACGCCAGTCTGTGTCATTACATAGCTTTTTGTCAGACCTTTGCTTGTTAGGTCCTAAAATCACATAACTTTAAATTGGCATATAGATCAAGTCAGACAAGATACATTCTAAAATTCCTCTGTCTTTGTTCCCAGATGTTCTTTTAACTCCAAAGTTGACTGGAAGACCATTACAACTTCAGAATGTTCACAGCATCTTCTTCAACACTGTTTAAACGGACATGGACACCACAAAAACGAAGGGAAACCAATGCCTTTCCTACACAAAGAAGAGCACAATTGTTTATCACCTAGTTAAGAAAGGATCTCCTGTGGTATCAAATCAGAAACTTGTGCATTCCTTCTTGGACCATTTTATGTTACCTTGAAAGAGAAAACAACACTATCATCCCATGCAAATGTGTGCGTCTTGAAAGCAAATGTTGGAGTGTAATTGTACAAATTATTTAACTTTTTTTTTTTTAAAGAATTCTATTCTGATGGTTTGTTATTCTTGATGGCTTTCCTTTTGTCATATTTCTTTAGTGGTTTTAGATATGTTTGAATACAGCTTGTCATTCTAATCCAGTTTAATCATATACGACAGAAGAGAGTAAACATGCAGCAAGTAAAAGCTTGGATCATATTACACGAGCAGCTTTCAAAATGTCCATGATGTATTTATATACTAGCTGTTTTTGTTTCATCACAGCCTTTTGCACATGAAGAAGCTTTGCCTCTAAACTAATACTATGTTAACTAACCAAGCACATGCTATAAGTTATGAATGCTCATTCCAGTACAAAAGGAGTTATTACGAGTAACTTATCCAGTTAACCCCCTTAATTCTTGTACATGCCTTTGACTTTGGGTGGGAAGGGGTGGGGTAGCAAGGTAGATGCTGAGATAATTGGGGCATGGCTGGATTTTATTATATGGATGGGGGGGATGTGTGTAGTATCCACTTTGAGTGAAACACCTCACCTGACTAAATAGACACTTCCTTTGCTTGGGACTGCAGTTGCAACTCTGTGAATGAAATGTACAAATCAATGTCTGAAAATAATGGTCTGATGTTTTAAGTTGACATTTAATTTTGTCTGCCATGAGTTAATTTAGATGTGCATGCTGTAGACTTGCTTTCAATGGTGCAAAATCCTAGATTTTTTTTGTTTTTGTTTCTGAAAATGAGAGTAACCTATTGATTTGAATTTAACACAAGCCAATTTTTGGCTCAAATTCTGCATACATCCTGTACTAATACTGGTAACGCTATGCACCAGAGTAAGCAAGAATGGAGAAAAACTTAATATTGACTGCATACTTAGTGTAAATTATGCTTACCAGTTCTATTGATGCCAATTTTTGTAATAAATATAACAATCATTGTGAGAATTCTATCCTTGACAAACCTTTTTCTCTCCTTCAAATCCTCACACTCAATGGAACAAAAGCTTCCTCACATACTGTCCATACTAAAACTTTTGTACATTTTTGTTCTTGGTCTTAAATGAAAAATCAGAGCATCTGAATGACAACATTTCACTGTATACAGAAGCACTTTTGTTAAAGTTGTGACATATTTTCACTTTTCTTTTTTTCTGCGATGATGTACAATAAATGTGATGTATTCGTGTGTGGCCACAAGTGAAAATGCAATTCAACTGAGATGGATTCCCTTTTCTCTTTCCATTAATATTATAGAGCTCTGCACCCTTATGTACCTTTTCACTTTTTGTATTTCATTTCAGTCTGTTGGTGTTACACGGTGAGCTGGATGCAAGATAGATACTGTACTAAATTGTACTGTTGATTGAAAAATGTAATAAAAAGCTGTTTGAGATCTCTTTGTCGTGTTTTAATATAAAAGCTGCATCAGATGTTTGTTGTATTCACATTTTATTACTGATGTGTCGTTCCGATATTGCATGTATGTGCTTTAGAAAGAGTTGTCCAGAGATACTGTAGCTTCAGTATTCCCCAGGGAGTAAAGTGAGAGACAAGCAACACAAGACAACGTTTAAAAGTAAAAACAACTACTTGATTTACAACAAGGTCTTTCATTCGGACTCATCGGAACTATAATATAGTCATTGGTATAAATCTGTCTATATTCGTTTATCAAAATGCACATTGTATTCTCGTGGAATTAATATTTCATATCCCCTCTATTATAGGGTTACTGATGTATTTATAGGATCATACAATTTGCTTAGTAAAGATAAAGAATTGGAGTACAAAATATGTTAGGTGGGACTGGAATACATGTTCGTCTAACAGACTGCTGAGCAGACTTGTATATTATTTTATAGTGTTCGAACAAACATATCACTCAAAAAAACGTCGACAATAAATGTCAATGTTTAAAGATAATTATGATCAGTTTATTTTTCGTTTAAGATCAAAGAAACACGCAGGTAATTGAACAATGCAAACGACATTTACAGACACCATAACACCGTCATACAAACGGACGTTAATGTTGATTTGAGGTAACATAAGTGTGCAACTTTTCATTTGAACGTAATGAGTTTAAATATGTTGTAATTGACACGTAATCTTCATTTCTAAATTTGTACGACTCATAGCAACCGCCATCTTCCCATCTCTTCTCTCTGCCAACAAACATAATAACAACTAGCTAACGGAAACTGCTCTAGTGGATTTACTACCTAACCACAACGGGAGAGAGAAATCAAATGTATGTGTACGATACAATTTATTGAGTTGTATTAGATTTTATTGAAATAACTATTGTTTTTACGGTAATAGTAATGTTGGTTTGATTTATAAGGACCATTGAGTTAATTACTTATTATATTAAAGAAACTGCATAAACAAAACCCCCCATGAAGTGAAATAGCCCATTCTAATGACTTAGTTCCCTTTTCGCTGAAATAAAACCATTTTTGTAGGCCGTACATGGTGGTTTAAAATATTTCGCATCGTGGAAAAATAAATACATTTCCTTCTGTTATTCTTACTTCAGACAAGAAGAGCTTCGTGCTTACGTTGGATGACCCGCCCACGTTATTTTTGACGATATCGCGTTGTTAGGTTTGTTAACGACGGACCCTACGCAGTTTTCATTACAAGGCACAGTTGAGCGCTCGTTCGGTGTTGACGACACACAAACCTGCGACGAACAAAGGAAAAGGCTGGTGCACGCTTGTTAGTACATTTGGAGAGTGATATTATACAACAATTCAGCTAAAACTCACCATAACGACCTTTTTGTTATGGGATTTTAACTTTATATATTTTTTTATCGGAATAACAAAACAATTGGCTTGACCATTCAGTCTTGTTAGCAGCATCGGCTAACGTTAGCTTTGATTGTGGACAACTGGTAAGCTAACTGCTAACTTTAGCCTTATTTTCATTCTAGCCGGTACTTTTTAGTTTTTGGCACAATGGCTGAAGTATATATTCGAGTGGCTGAGGAGGAAAATGAGGAGCCAATGGAGATTCCGTCCGAGGACGACGGTACTGTTCTGCTTTCAACAGTGGCGGCTCAGTTTCCAGGGGCTTGCGGCCTACGCTTCAGGAGCCCCGTGTCTCAGTGCATGCGGGGAGTGCGTCTGGTGGAAGGGATCCTACACGCACCAGAAAACGGATGGGGGAATGTCGTGTTTGTGGTGAACTATCCGAAAGGTAGATATGGGCACCTAATATTTAATTATCTTACATAACACTTAATTCTAACAGGTGTTGTTAACGGTATTTATAATTCATGATGTAGCTTGAGAACACTGAAAATAGATGACAATGACGTGACCCGTAGTTTGTTCGTCCACGCCCACGAAGTGCGCTCTAATGACACTAAATGATTTAACTAATATACAAGTGGAAAACCTAGATCACAAATCAACAGCCTCTAATGTGCAATTAGTATTTTATTTAAACGTATTGGAATACATTTAATCAAGCGTTGTAGTATCTTTAGCTAATGCGTTACTCTACTCTAAGAACTGCTTAGTCGTTTAAAAGTAAATGATCTGAACGACAGATACAAATATGGATTTAGGGAGATTAATTTGATAAATGTAAACCTGAAAAATTCACCCCCTCTTAGGAAAAACCGTCCTTATTAACACAAAACAATCTAATAATGCAAACTAAGAACATGGCATTTGTTAGTACTAATGGGGTTCAAGCCAGCAGCATTTGAAGCCTAATTTAATTTATTGTTCACTGTCCGGGTGATCATTATATCTGTCTATTTCAACTGTTAGTGGATTAACACAGAATGAAAACTAAATTTACCCTAGGGGATAAATAAAGTATTTTTCAATCTTTATTATTATTATTATTTACACAATCATAACATACGATTGTTTTTATATATGTCATACATTACTCACCCTGGAATTTTTTTATTAAATATTAGCAGGATAGTCAACAAATATTTTCAAACCAGTGATGGCAGGGAAAGATTCACCCACTCGCTGTCTGGTTAAATTACATTCAATTTCTCTGTGTGTTGGTCACACTTCAGACAACAAAAGGAAAATGGAGGAAATTGACGCTTCATCTGCAGTGAAAATGAAGAGAGGGGATATGAAAACATCGGATCTGATTGTACTGGGGCTTCCTTGGAAAACATCTGAGCAGGACCTGAAAGACTACTTTGGAACATTTGGAGAGGTCATCATGGTTCAGGTATAACATTAGTAACAATAGTGAAATACACATTGCCCTGGGTTGTATGATTGACAACAGTTTTTTATTCCTCAATGCTTGTTTTTAACTTACAGGTCAAACGAGATGCCAAGACTGGAAACTCTAAAGGTTTTGGCTTTGTGAGGTTCACAGAATATGAGGTTCAAGAAAAGGTTGTGTCCCAGCGCCATATGATTGACGGAAGATGGTGTGACTGCAAGCTCCCTAACTCAAAGGTGAATCTTGTAATAGCCATGTATCAACCAGCATATATTATGTAAATAAAAATGGTGTTAATGTTGACACAACTCTAACCTTAACCCCTTTGTTTACAGCAAGGGCCCGATGAGCCATTGAGGAGCCGGAAGGTGTTTGTAGGCCGTTGCACAGAAGACATGACCACTGACGACCTGAGGCAGTTCTTTATACAGTATGGCGAAGTCACAGATGTCTTCATCCCAAAGCCATTCCGTGCTTTTTCCTTCGTCACATTTTCAGATGATCAGGTACAATGTTACATTTTTAGAAGAACTCATTGTTGTAGTGGTACCACTGCCCCGATGACCTGATTCATGTCTTCATTTCCCCTCACAGGTTGCCCAGGCTCTCTGTGGAGAGGACCTAATAATTAAAGGTGTCAGTGTTCACATCTCAAATGCTGAGCCCAAACACGGCAATAGGCAGTTTGATCGCACAACGCGGTTTGGAAATGGTTTCGGAGCTCAGGCTTTTGGTAGCAGCCGTAGCGGGGTTAGTGGGGGCAGCGCTAACAGTAGTCTGTCTAATTTTGGTTCCTTCAGTCTGAATCCGGCTATGATGGCTGCGGCCCAGGCAGCTCTTCAGAGTAGTTGGGGGATGATGGGAATGCTAGCTAGCCAACAACAGACAGCCACCCCAGGCAGCACCTCTAGTGGAACTAGCTCCAGCAGGGACCAGAGTCAGTCCTTCAGTGCGGCCAACAGCAACTACGGCGCCAGCTCGGCCAGTCTCGGCTGGGGAACAGGGTCAAACTCTACAACCAGCGGTAGTGGGTTTAGCTCAGGGTTTGGGTCCAGTATGGAGTCAAAGTCATCTGGGTGGGGTATGTAAACGAAATGTTTGTATGGTAAGTATTGTGACATAGATGAGTCTTTTCACATTTTTATTTCTGGTTTTATTGCGTATCTGACAAACGTAACACTTTAGTGGAAGATGTTTTGTACATTTTGAAAAAAAGCTAAAGATTTAATTTAGAAAGTTTTGCAGTGAGTTGTTTAGCAGGATGTCTGACTAAAGTGCTATTTTTGACGTCTCATTTGTTTGTATCCATTTCAACTGGATTCTCTAATGCATGTATTGTGAAATGTGATAGCCATTTTGAAAAAAGCATGAATGTTTATGGTTCACCATCATGCGGCTTTGTCACCAACCTAAAAGGCAATCTTGCATTGGGAAGAATCTGGTTGAAACCTAAATGTTTTAAATGCAACTTTATTTGCAGTCAAGTTCTGTGGAAAAGCCTTCATTGAAATCTCTTCTGCAGTTCACCTCTCTTCCATTTTCCTGTGAGGAAGCTCCTCTATGGCAGCATTCTTGGGGTGATATCGGTATCATTCTCCCTCTTCCCACCTGTAAATGCTATGCCATCAAAGAACGGCTTCACTCCGCATGTTCTAAGAGACGGTGGGTGTTTTCACTTTTATCCACTTTTAAATGGAGAGAACTGCGCAACTGACATTTTAAGAACTGATGAGTGCGATTGAGGATGGCTTGTGACGAAGAGTGAAGCGATGAGTGAGCGAACGGAGAGACGCGTGAAACGGACTGGTTGTGCAGTGAAAGAGCCCAATTTGATTGCTTTTTGAATGTGTGAGTGGAAGCTGCGGATGCTACGAGCATCTCCCCTAACATGGACATTCTTTAAGTAGTACTTCAAGATTTTTTTTCTCTATCTTTGCAAGTTTTCCTTACTCTTAAGTATGTTGATCAAGTGCAGAAATATCAAAATGTAGTGGAATGTTGTGATGGATATTTGTATTGCTTATATTATCTGATTTGAATGATGTATGGTGTGTGATTTCCTGTTCTTGAACTGATCTGTAAGTGAGTTCTTGATGTGGATGACATCTGCTGAAGACTCTGGGGGACGCGAGTGATAGTGTGAGCGTGGAGTGGTGTGTCCAATAGTTCCCAGCAGCTCTTGTGTTGTTTGTGAGGTGTTTGAAAAAAAAAAAAAAAAATGTCAAATGGAGCAAGTTCTCTAATAAAGTTCATTTGAATAGATGCTTAGTTGTAAAATAATTGGGTCGGTTTGTCAAATAAAAAAACATCTAATTCGATTCACATATCTAGGGACCTTGGGCTCCGCTGGTCGAGGTCTCCGTTTGAACCCTGACTGAAGTCTGTTCTGAAGGACGAAGATGGAAGTACCAATACTTTCAGTGTGTGGCCTTCTCAGACACGGGGTAGTACCAGTCTTTTTGCTGCTTTTGCTGGCTTGTCGGAGTGAATGATCCCCTTTGATTATCCACAGCAACTTTCCAGGTTAGAGGGATATTTTAAGATGGGTAGTGTGTCATTGTCTTCATTTTAAACCCAACAGGGTGAGCTCAGCAATCTGGCATCATCCTTCCAAACTCTATTTTCAGTAATTCAGTTATTGACATGTTTCTGAAAATAAGGGACTTTTAGATGGCCTTATAAACCTAGCAACAACTGTATACAGTACACCTGTAGCTCTGGTCAGAAATAAGTTAGCCTCAGCTATAAATTATACTCTTCGATAGTTTCAAACATTTATTTTACATTGACAGATGTGTTGACTCAAGTTTAACACCGTAATGTAGTCCATAATATTGTGACCTCTTTTAGGTTTTATCCTCACCATTTGCATAAGAAAAATAAGAATGTACTACAGAACAGTAAAATATAAAGGTTATAGTTAAAGAGTCAACGAGACATTTTGTAGATTCTATGACAGATGTAGATTGCTTTAGATAATACAGGCATACCTATTAAGTGATCAGTGTGCACGTTCAAAATAATCAACTGTACTATTACATATTTTAGTTTAAAGAAACAAGGCAGGTACATCGTTAAGCAGAGTTCTGCCAAATGCACACATTTAATTTTGCATCAGCAGGTCACAAGACAGATAAGTTATTTATAAAATGCCTTAAGTGTAGAGTCCCCATAACATTAAATGACAGCCTTGACACTTAAATGATTGCTAATAGTCTTCAAGTTTATTTTGAATGTTGGGCAGAAGTGAGACACTGCAGGGCTGCCTGTGTCCTTTCCTTATTCTTTGCTCTCCTCCTCAGTGTCTCTGCTTTTCCTCTTCCCAGTACTCTTCTTTCCCTGGTTCAGTTCTTCAGTTTTCTTTTGTATGTGGATGGACTGAAATAAATAAAAGCAAATTTAAAACAATGTTTGCTGTGTGCTGTAAAATATATACATACCCCCTACATAGGTCGAGTATAATGCATTATGTTTGTATGTGCTTGCTTTAAGGTAACTAGACATAACAATACATGACCAGGTTCTGTAGGATTCCCCAGTGGAAATAACTCACCAATGCTGTACTGCGACGGGCTATGAGCTTCACATCTTCTGAATTCACTGTGCTTCTTTTAGCATGTCTGAAAGTAATGATGTAGATTGGAGGTTTTATGTAAAAGCTTTTTGTTTATAAATCAAAGTTCAGTAGGCAGATAACCCATTGATTTGTGGTAAGAAAAAAAATATTTCTCACCTTGCAAAGGCCTCCAAGTCTTTAGCAAATACATCTGTAAAAAGTGAGCGGATGTAAAGTTTAGACTGACTTATTGAAAACAGTTATGGTTCAAACTTGTATTAATGGTTTGTTAACCTCTTTCACATACACGTGTCTATTGTTGAAACGAATCAGTACTCGTAAACAACAGCAGTCTCCTAATCTGAATATGGTTTTTTTTTTATGAGAAAAATGTATCTAAATTATTTTTAGTCAAACTCAATTACTAGCAAAACAGCCAATTCTGGAATTTGGCCTAAAACCTATAAAGGAGGTTATGCTTTTCAATTTAACATTTATATACTGTGTCTGTAGAAAATGAAAACCTTTGGAACAAGTGGAATGTTTTATGACAATATTCTGAACACCTTACAAAAACAAGTGTGTGGCAGCCACGCAAAGACCTTCCTTTATTGGAGCTAACAAAGTGTGAAGTGGACAGTAAACTGGCTAAATGTGGATGACAGGGTTGTGTGGCACTAATCCATCTCTACTGTATATCTACAATAAGAATGGCAGCTTTCCAATGTGCATAAACAGGCTTTGTGTTCTACATCACTGGACTTTAATTTATATTTGTGTGCATTTAGGAATTACTAAAAAAGTAAACAAAATAAAACTACTGTACCAAACTCCTCAGTTGTACCTCTGGTGGACACATACAGGACTGTCTCAGAAAATTAGAATATTGTGATAAAGTTCTTTATTTTCTGTAATGCAATTTAAAAAAACAAAAATGTCATACATTCTGGATTCATTACAAATCAACTGAAATATTGCAAGCCTTTTATTATTTTAATATTGCTGATTATGGCATACAGCTTAAGAAAACTCAAAAATCCTATCTCAAAAAATTAGAATAGTTCCTCAGACCAAGTAAAAAAAAAAGATTTATAACAGCAAAACACAATCAAACATTTGAAAATGTCCATTAATGCACTCAGTACTTGGTTGGGAATCCTTTTGCACGGATTACTGCATCAATGCGGCGTGGCATGGAGGCAATCAGCATTGGCATTGGCATTGCTGAGGTGTTATGGATGCCCAGGATGCTTCAATAGCGGCCTTTAGCTCATTAGCATTGTTGGGTCTGGTGTCTTTCAGCTTCTTCTTCACAATACCCCACATATTCTCTATGGGGTTCAGGTCAGGGGAATTTGCAGGCCAATCGAGGACAGTAATGCCATGGTCAGTACACCAGTTACTGGTGGTTTTGGCACTGTGGGCAGGTGCCAGATCATGCTGGAAAACGAATTCCTCATCTCCATAGAGCTTTTCAGCAGACGGAAGCATGTAGTGCTCTAAAATCTCTTGGTACACAGCTGCATTTACTCTGGGCTTGATGAAACACAGTGGACCAACACCAGCAGCTGACATGGCTCCCCAAACCATCGCTGACTGTGGGAACTTCACACTGGATTTCAAGCAACTTGGATTTTGCTCCTCTCCAGCCTTTCTCCAGACTCTGGCGCCTTGACTTCCAAATGAAATACAAAACTTGCTTTCGTCTGAAAAGAGGACTTTGGACCACTGTGCAACTGTCCAGTGCTTCTTTTCCTTAGCCCAAGTCAGACGCCTCTTCCGTTGTCTTGAGTTCAGAAGTGGCTTGACCATGGGAATACGGCTATTGTAGCCCATTTCCCGGACACGTCTGTGAACAGTGACTTTTGATACCTGGACTCCAGCTTCAGTCCACTGTCTTTGAAGCTCCCCCAAATTCTGGAAGCGACTCTTCTTCACAATGCTGTTAAGGCTGCGGTCATCTCTCTTGGTTGTGCAGCGTTTCCTGCCACATTTCCCCCTTCCAACAGACTTTTTGTGGATGTGCTTTGAAACTGCACTCTGTGAACAGCTTGCTCTTTGAGAAATTTCTTTTTGTGTCTTACCCTCCTGATGGAGGGTGTCAATGACGGTCCTCTGGACAGCAGTCAGATCAGCAGTCTTCCCCATACTTGTGATTTAGTTTACTGAACCAAGCTGAGTGTTTTTCAAGGCTCAGGAAACCCTTGCAGGTGTTTCGAGTTAATTAGACGATTCAAGTGATTCGTTGAACACCCTACTAGTATACTTTTTCATGATATTCTAATATTTAGAGATAGGATATTTGAGTTTTCTTAAGCTGTATGCCATAATCAGCAATATTAAAATAATAAAAGGCTTGCAATATTTCAGTTGATTTGTAATGAATCCAGAATGTATGACATTTTTGTTTTTTTAATTGCATTACAGAAAATAAAGAACTTTATCACAATATTCTAATTTTCTGAGACAGTCCTGTATGTCAGTAATGGTGTGATAAGTTGATGGAAAGACAACAAACACAATTGGTGAACTGTACAAACCTTGATTTTTTTTTTGTAGAACATTAACCCTGCCTATTTAAAGATGCAATACAAATGCCATAGTTAATACTTTTTAATAAAACATATTTAATAAAAGAAAATCATAGTTTATGATTCTGAGTGTATGTCATAACACACAGTAAAATAGTAATTAAATTGTTATAACAATCCAATGCATGTCTTAGTATAGTATATCATTAAAAAAAGATATGTCAAAGTATAGTATGTCGTAAAAAAAAAAAGGATGCAAAAAGTTTAAACTTGGTTAACGCCAGCTTTATGACACCCACCGCATTGTCTGAACGCTGTCTCGGCTATCGCTGCTACAGCTTGTCGGCTGAACCCTCTCCGGTTGTCCTTTCCCGTCATCTGGCACAGGCGACCAACGGTGAAATGGATTGCTGCCTTTAACCTCTGAAATTCAAAATACCAACTCGGATCACAAAAAAATCTAAAGTATGTTTTATGTGTGGCGCTGTGCCTCAGGTTAAACCATAGTACAATGGTTGCCGGAAGGGTCCTCCCTGTATTCTTCGTATTATATAAAATACAAACGTGTCATAACACTATGAGAGATTGCCTTCATAGTTCCTTTTACAAACAAACAAAAGACAGTTGGATGTTTCAAATGCAGTTTAAATAGTAAAAACGTTCTCTGCCAAATTCAAAAAACAAAATCCAATTAAAATGTTTTATTCGCCCAGTATAGTAATTAAATCTGCATTAAAATGGCATTAAGTTTGAGTCACCAAATGACATGATATGCAATCTAATGCGAAAAACTGAAATGATCACATCAGTATTCAATACTCTGTCTTTTGGATATTTTTCAACAGCTTCCATGTATTAAGAACCAATACAATCTACGCAGCATTAGGACACACCTCTTTTTATTGGATGTTAGTGCAATTTATTATATTTTACAAGAACATTGTAATGATAATCTAATATTTTTTTTTTACTAAAAAGTATCACTCAGAATAATTGGTTCTATTTATCATGACCCAGTGACTCCAGCTTTATCTACTAGAACATTTTTAATTCGATTCTAGTGCAGCTTCTACCTTATGTGAATAATTATTGGAAGAAAAAAAATGTTATTGAAGTTTCTTGGATTTTTTTTTAGGGTCCATGACTTTTGACGTTATGACTCCAAATCAAGGCAGAATTGTATTGACGGTCCCTAAATGTAATCCTGTTATTAATAGCGAGGGCTCGGATGTGGGCTAACAGTCTTCTGACAGCAGACAGTCTGAGAAACTCAGGATGAAAACCGTATTTATTTTTTGTGAAAAATTCACCCTAGAATACTAACATCACCGCGGTAGTAGGTATAATGTGATTTATGTATTAGACCTAGAGTACCACACATTGAAACTCTCGTAGATTTGTCATAGAGGATAAACTGTGCAACATAGGACTATGTGAAATACACACACTAACGTTAATATTAGCCAAACACAGACACATCAAAATCACTTTCTCACCTGCTGAGTCTCATCTTTATCATCAGACATTTTCTTCCGGAGAAACTTTCGACCACAGCTGTTTCAACTGAGTGACCGAGTAAGAAAATCCTACAAAACTAAGGTCTGTCAGACAGAAACACGACTTAAACAGTGTTGTTTGGCATATGAGCTGAAATAAACAAAAACTCGCGGTACAAATTCAACAGCAAACCAACAACTCCCGAGTTTAACTCGATGCTTAATGTACACCACCCCGTGTGGCCCGGAGGAGGAACTGCAACGGCGAGGCATTTGTATAATATATAATATAATGCTTCCGTGATTTGTACCCACAACTTTCCCTTCATGAAATTAAAGAAGCCTCATACTATATTTAGCCTTCGGGCACATGCTGTATTTCTATATACTTAATTATAAAATAATAGTAATCCCATTTCCCCAGTGGAAAACACTCTTATGGTGCAGCAGCTCTGTCATAAATTCTACCTTGACAAATGTTAATTTTTTGTGGACAATGTTAGGAATACTTCAATTTAATTATATACTACACACAGAGGTATTTTGCAGGGTGTTCTTGACTATTGCATAGAGAAGTGTTCCTTATTTTGTGACCTGCCTACTTACAAACTATTTACAATTTGAATAAGGCAGAATGTTAGAAACACCATCATAACAAATTGAACTTTATATCAGAACAGTTTTATCAGACTGTATTATAATTGTACAGATGTACCTAATCAAGGTCAGGTCAATATCAAACACACACATTTGCAGTGTACACAAATAGTTTGTATGGAAGCCATTTATCCTCTTTTTTCTTAAAGTCCTGATGACTATTGATACAAGTTTGAACCTAAAATGACAACGTTGTACTGTTAGATTATTGCCCAAAGTATGTCCCTGATCATTTTCAAGACTTTAAACAAGTAAGAACCAATTATTTCCTCATCGTACTTCTGTGGGCATAAATGTATCACACACTGACACACACTATTTTCAAATGCCATGCTCTTTATTGAAAGGTGTGTAGAAAAGGCTGCTTTTTCATTTCCTGGAAACACAAATGGAGTTCTAGGAAGTCTGATTCTTTTGAAGACACATTCACAGAGTCCTTTTATAGATTTGCTTGCAGACTTGATCCTCACAAGTAAGTTCCTAGGAAGAGAAAACATGAAGCTGTTAACATTTCCATCATTTGTAAATTGAGCATAATTACCATTCATACATGTCAAGTACTGTGCTATAGTGATTTGTAACACAAAAATAGATCACTTCCTCATCAGTTCTATTGAAATACTTCACATGATAGCAGCAAATAAAAGACAGATATAGAATAACTATAATTCAGGCCAAGTTTTTAGTATTGTCAGTATATTCCATTTGTTATACTTTAGCTTTTTGCTCTACCTTTCATTATTATATTTTGAGTAAAGAATAATGTTTATGATTTGAAATAAGAAGCTCAAAACCCTTTTTGGAATATGTTAACTTTGCTAAGCTGCATAGCAGTGTTCAGAGGTGTTAAAGGTAAAAAGGGAGTCCACCAATTAATATAAATATAAACATTTCATGCGAGAACATTTTGATAAAAGACAGTAACTGGCAGTAAGGGGCCACCCGAATAAAATGGTCATACCAGGTGTAGCTCGTCCCCCTGCATCCAGTGAGTCCACCCCCGGTTCTTCTTTTCTCCTTTCTGCACACACACCAGCTTATCATTCTTCCAGTTCACCAGCGACTGATAGAGAAAACAAAAAAGATATACAAGCACAGCAAAATACATTAGGGCGGTGTTGCTTTAATACATGTATATAATGCATGCACATAATCGTCTCAATGTGTTCAACGTTTTTACCTGAACTGTCCTGTTGTCCAACCCTTTTGTCACCTCTTTGACCTCTTCACCAATTTTGAATGAATTCTCATAATTTCTGAAAGTGGTGAATGTCCGGATTATGAAGCAATCTCCGTCTTGCTTAATCACTTTCTGGGGCTTCAACATCGAGGCAATCTTGCGTGTTGCAAAATCAATGCCTGTGTCAAAATGAGAGGAGCTTGTTGAAATACACCCTGCTACCACGTGCCCCATGCTCTTATCAGATTTAGTTTTTACATGTCGCAAACAGGATTTTATCTTGGATCAAACCAGTGCCACAAAACAATCCATGGAGAGACAGGATTGTGAAAATACTCAATGGAAAATATAACTGCAAAATGCCATGTAAAAGTACTGATGTAATTTTGAATTTGCCAACATTTTTTGAAAGTCCCCTCTATATGTGGATGCACATGGTGTCATCATTTATTTATTTTTAATTTTGCGGAATAGCAAATTAAAGTTCTTCCTTTTTTTCCCCCTGACAGATTAGCTGTGTATAATCAAATGTAAATATGATTAAATGTCCACATAGCACTCTCCTGGTCATTGACAAAAAGGAATGCAAACCGAGGATGTGTTTTTCATCTAATTGAGAACAAGTTTCAATGACAAGAGATAAACTACACAGTCAATTATACATGAGGGTTCTCTCATATCACAATAAAATATTAATGAAATGCAGAGTTTGTTTCTTTTGGTATTCACTTACCAAGTGCGACCATGTATGCTTCAGAGTTGATGTTGCTGACAACGTCCCACGTCCCGCTGTAGTCGACAGGCATCTTTGGAGGTTTGTTGGACTCTGGGAGACTCATCTGCCCAAGCATCTGAAGTAAACAGCTTTATAGTGTAAGGGTTGATTATTCATTGTGTGTCAATATGGGGCAGGGGTGATATGTTGTAAACTGCAGCTATTTTGGACAAATACAAAGGAGGAACACTGAAGGCTGGAGCAGGACCTTTTACCCATAATGTGAGGAAACTATCCTGTTCCTGTTAGTACAAAAGCCTCACAGCTGGACGTCATTCTTACGTCTTATTATAGTGCATCTTTAATATTCCAGATGGTCCTTTAAAGCATTGTTTTTCAAAGTGGGGGCCCCGACCCCCCGGGGGGTCACACAACGTTTGAGGGAAAGGGGAATCTTTTTCTTTTTTTAAAGTTTCGTTTTTTCTTTTTTTTTAGATGTTATTAATAACTGCATATCTATCAATCTATGTGTTCTTTGATGCCAATCTTTTAATAGTTTTTAGTTTTTAAATCACACGACCGCCCCTTAAGCCAATCAGAATCGAGCTGCCGCCACTGAGAGTGAAACTGAGTATCTGCTCAGCTTTTGGAGCAAGTGAGAGCTAGTGAATATTTCGCTCTGCAGCTGGATGAGTGCACGGATGTAGCAAATATTGTTGTTTATATATTTGAATATAAATATGTTAATTGTTCATAATACTGTTCAAAATTATATAATATTATAAAGACAGAAATCACTTTAAAAATGCTTTAAAAATATGTTCACTGTTGTACTGTTTAATGTTGTGTTAAGAATGTTTATAACAGAAGACATGTAATGAATGTAATGACATTACATGTAATGAATGACAAACAAAATATAAATAAAAAAAATGTTTAGAAGAATAACTGATTATTAATTATTAATAAAAATATATTAAGAAAATGTATTAAGCTGTATGATTAATTTGTCATATTCTCCATCATAATGTACTCATCATTTAAAAAAGAAAATTGCAACAGGGGGGGTCATGCTATATAGGGGTCCTTGGCATGGCAAAGTTTGGGAACCCCTGCTTTAAAGCATGCTTTGACCTTAAAAACAACAACCTTACTGTACTGTCTATCTCCCGACAGTATGGGTGGAATCAAGATGGACGGAAACAACTCCTAGGTTTGATAATTTAATCAAATCCAAATAGGTTGTTAAGCTTAGAAGAAAAAAGGACAACAACAATACAACAATTAGGATCACACATATCCCATACAACTTAAATCAAATTCAATATAATAATCACACTTACTAGTGGCCTCTCCTGATTCCTCAATCTCAATGACGTTCATTTATGTATCCCCTCTACACATCAATAAACCCTGTGAAGCTCCACCCAGATTTACAGTATCACACACATAAACTGAACCCCATTAATTGAACCCTCATACACCCAGCACAAACACGAGTTTACAGCACACCTCCCACTTGGCACCCTGGTCGGATGACCCAAGGAGGCCACCAACCTAAATAACCTTGCTCTGGTGGTGGTGTCTGAGGAGGTTCTTCTCCTTAGTTCTCTACTTCGGAATCTTCCACGACCCCGAAGCCAGGTCCCCCCGCAGAGGCACAGCCAGCGTTACGAGGTCGACTCGCTCTCTCCTGATCTCCTTGCTCCTCCACAGGCAGGAGAACAACCAACCTCCTCACGTCCCTGTGAAGCACGGTGGTGGGTATCCGGTCTATACCCTTCCTACCGGGTCTTCGGGATCCTCCTGTTCCTCCAAGGAAAGCGGGACAGCTAGGGCATGTCCTCACAGTAACATCTCGGACTACTCCTTTCTTGTCGGGGGTCACGCCCTCAATCCGACCTAACCTGAACTGACCTCTCAGGGCGTTCTGATCGGCCAACCAAACCAGGTCTCCTACCGCCACGTTTCGCGCTCTTCGATGCCATTTAGGTCGGATAAACAGGTTCGGCCCAGCCAGCTGGCTCCACTGCCTCCAAAACTTGTCCACTTCGCCCTGGATGACCCTCAGCCGCTTGTAAGAGTAGGTTGAAAACTCAAACCCTCGCAAGTCTCCTCGGGGCCCCGCTCGCCCTAGCAACAGGGAGTTGGGGGTGATGACCTGCACAACATCCTCCTGGACTTGAGCCCTGGCGTCGATCGGCCTCTCGTTGGCGAGATTAGCCGCCAGGTAGAGCAGGGTCTGGAATTCCAGTCCCGTGAGGCAGTCGCCTCCCCCGACGTTCCCCAACGCCTTCTTCACTATGCGGACGGCTGCTTCTGCTGCGCCATTCCGATGAGGCGAATCGGCCGGGTGGAGAATCCAGGCCCACTCTGTGCCATTCCTTGCAGCCTTCCCCACGACTTCCTGCTGGTCCAATCGACTCAATAAGTCATGCAGGTCCTTTAAGGCGTGTCTGGCCCCAACAAAATTTGTCCCCCGGTCCGACCACACCTTCTTTGGATGACCTCTCAGTGACGTAAACCGCTGATAAGTCCCCAGGAAGCCCTCCGTGGACAGGTCCTCCACGATGTCTGCGTGCATAGCCCGTGATGCCATGCAGCAGAACACCACGCCCCAGACCTTCAGCTTGGTCTTCCTTTTCGCCATGTCCCTCACCGTGTGGTCTACGGTGGTGTACTCAAAAGGTGCGGCAGGCTCTGTTCGCTCGGGGGGGAGGTCTGCCATCTCCTGCTGGCACATCTTCGCCCTCGCCTTGCGACAAGTGATGCAGACGTCGACAATCCGCTTGGCCACCCTCCGGCCCTGCACCACCCACGCCTTTGATCTCATCCTCAGAAGAGTACCAGCGAGTCCTTCAGGATTTATTTCATGAGCCTCTCGGGCTAGCAGAGTCCCTAACCACGCTCTGTAGGGGACTAATGCCACCCCCGACACTCTTCCGTCCAGGGTCTGGACTCTTCCGCGGCACAGCAGAAGCCCCGATACTTCATCCCTACTGACCACAAGCCTGTCCAGCGTTGTCCCAGGGAAGACCTCACCTTCCTGGGCTGCCAAGAATAAATCATGGAGTGCAGTCTTTAACTCTCCCACTGTCAGCACAGGTTTGCCTTTTCTTTTGTCCAGGACTCTTGCCTCCCACTTTGCTTGACCCGTCGCTCGGCCTCTTCTAGTCAGCCATTTCTCTGCAGCTCGCCGGACCCATGCGACCACTCCACATAGCCTAGCCAGACTGCTGAACCTCTCTGGTTTTACCAGGTTCACAACAGCAATGCTTCGAAACTTTCCTTCCGGTCTTCTCTCTGTCAAGACTGAAGCTTCTTCCCTTTCGGAGGTTTCTGGGGATCCACCAACCTTAACTAGGGACTCCTCAGCCTCTGCGTCCTTTCCAGAGCCAGGTCAGGAGTCAGACACTCCACGTGCACGTGCAGCAGTGTAGCAGCATGATCTAGCATCCACATTAATAATATAGCGAGACAAGCAGGAGACAACGTGTGACTTACTCGAGGGGAATTTAAATAGAAATGGAATTGGTTACAAAACCTAATTCCACATCTCCGGTGTGGGAGTATTTCGGATTCAAACCAAATGAACGAGGCCAACCTACGGATATTAATGAGCCGGTGTGTCGCATTTGTTTGAAAAAGGTAGCAACAAAAGCTAGCAATACCACAAATCTCAAACTGCACTTGAAACACAACCACCCCATTCCGTTTTTCCAGCTGGGAGCAAAGACGGCAGCTGGAGATGGAGAGCCCCCACCTTCCCGACATTCTGCAATAACCGATGCATTTGCCCGTCAAGGCAAATACAAACGCGATAGCACAAAATGGCTCACGCTCACAGACAGCGTAAGCCGCTTCATAGCCAAAGAGATGCAGCCATTTAACATAGTTGAAAAAAAAGCATTTCAAGAAATGTTGCAAACTTTTGACAAGCAGTACGAACTGCCGAAAAAAACCTTCATCTCCCAAACTGCCATTCCAAGTCTATACAACCAGGTGAAAGACAAAGTTCTGAAAGAGTTAAAAGACATCTCTTTTTACTCTGCAACTACCGATATGTGGTCAAGCTCTAATATGACACCATACATGAGCTTAACCGTGCATTACATTACAGATGACTGGACTCTGCAGTCGAAGTGTTTAGAGACCAGGTACATACCGGACAACCACACTGCTAACATACTTGCAGAAAACCTGCAGTTTGCTTTAGCAGACTGGGCACTGGAGGAGAGCAAACTTGCCTGTATAACCACAGACAATGGTGCTAACATTGTGGCTGCAATACACCAACTCGGATTGCCATGGCTCAACTGCTTTGGCCACAACCTCCATTTGGCTGTGTCTCATGGTTTGGACAGTGACAAGGATCGCACAGCACGTGCCATGGGAGTGTGTAGGAATCTTGTAAACACCTTCAACCTCAGCTGGCTAAAGAAGAGAGACCTGAGAAAGGCACAGACTGAAGCCAATCTCCCCCAACACAGTCTAATACTGGTGAGTGATGGATAAATCATTGATAGTTGTGTTAATATTTAACAAAAAATATGTTAAAGGTTCATTTAAGATTAAATAAAGAGTTCTTATTTTTAATTTGTGAATTACATATGGACCTGTAATGTTCTTTCATTAGCATGTATTAGATCGTTGGTTACATTATAATAACATGTACAATTATTTGCGATAAATAATGGAAATGGGAAAAGTAGTATTTGTTTAATTATGTTGATTTAGACTAATGAAAAATAACATGTTATCTTTCCCACAGGATGTCGCCACACGATGGGGAACAAAGCAAAAGATGATAGAGAGGGTGCTGGAGCAACTCCCAGCCATAAGACGTGTCCTCGTTGAGGATCGAAAACATGGCCACCTGACCCCAACCCGGCAGGATGTTTCTGTGTTAGAATCCATAAATGCAGCAATGAAGCCAGTGGCTGATTTCACAGATGTGCTATCAGCGGAAAAACATGTCACAGCGTCCTCAGTTAAGCCTGTGTTGGAACTACTAAAAGGTGAACTTTTATCACCAGGCCCCGATGACACTGAACTCACAGAAAACATAAAGAGCAACATGTGCAGGGTATTGGCACAGAAATACAGCCCACCAAACATCCAGCTCTTGTTGACCAAGGCCACCGTCTTGGATCCGAGGTATCGTGGTAGCATGGAGGATGCAGAAGTCTTGGATGATGTCAGGCAACAGCTTGTGCAAGAGCTACTGGACATGAAAGAGCAACAAGGAAGCAGAGAAGGTGCCAGCAGCGAAGAGAGCTGCAGTAAAGCTGCAGGAGGAAATGATGAACCTCCACCAGCACCTGCCAGGAAGAAGAGGCTGAGTGACCTTCTACAGAACAGAAAAGCCCAATTAACCACAAGTCAGCCCCAGGCTGTGCTCCCAAAAAGAGTACTTGTTGATTTAGAGCTGACAAAGTTCCTCCAGGAAGAAGCAGTTGATGCATCATCCGATCCCTTGATGTGGTGGCGTGATAATCAGAGGAGATTTCCTTTAATGGCCAAGTTAGCAAAAAAATACATGTGCATTTGTGCAACAAGCACTAGCTCAGAGAGAATGTTCAGCACAGCTGGCAACATTGCTACCCCAGAGAGATCCTGCCTTAAGCCCCACAAGGTAAACATGTTGGTGTTCCTTGCTCGGAATCTTTGATTTATAGATTTGGATATGGCCTATTGAGGCATCTGGATCTTTGTATGGACAGTGACCTGTACACTTGAATTTTGTTTTAAGGAGTTTTTTTTGCTTGTCTGCTCATATTTATTTTACTACTGCATTTTAAAATGCAATTGCCTGTTTTGGCCACAAGAGCTCTGTTTTCAAGCCTGAGTCTATTTAATGTATTGTTTTGGTTGTGTGTGATTTATTTAATTATTTTAATTTATTTGTTTTTATTATATATCATTTATATATTTCAATATTATTTCACATTTAATTTGCAATGTTCAATAAAAGGTTCTCTTTGAAAGGTTGTACTTGAATTATTATTATATATTATCATTATGTCAGTGGTCTAAAATGGTCTTACAACGGTCGACAATATTATCGTTTATCGCAATAATTTCCAGGAAAATTTATCGTCCAACAAAATTAATTATCGTGACAGGCCTACTCGTCGCTTAACTGGTTCGGGAGTACCAGTGTCTTGAACCCTGGCTCTGCTACTGCTCCAGCTTGGACCTGCTCTGCAGTCCTCTGCCTCCCACTTTGGCCTGACCTGACCCATGGTTTGAGGGAGAAGCCTCCGGCGCTCAGGATCTCTTCTACCCCCTCTGTGATTTCCTCCAGTCTCTTTTGGTCATTGTGGGATGTTAAGATATCGTCCACATAACTGTCCTCCTCCAGGACCCTGCGTTCTTCCACCATATGCGCGAACCTGGGCAGCCGAGCAGTCTCCCTCATTGCCAACTGTGCGATGCACCCAGCGGGTCGGTCGCCAATATTTACCCTGGTGATGGCGTACTCACCGATGTCCTCTTCTGGGGTGTCTCTCCAGAGGAACCTGTGCAGGTGGACTTCGCGCTCTTTTAGCCAGACTGAGTTGTACATCTTTCGGATGTCTCCTAGGACTGCATGCTCTCCCGCCCTGAATCGGAGTAAGACCGATCTGATGGGGTTCAGCACATCCGGCCCCTTAAGCAGAAGGTCGTTCATGCTGACCCTCCTGAACTGTTGACTGCTGTTCCAGACCAGTCTCACTGGTGTCGTCACTGAGTGGGGGTTCGGCGCGACCATGTGGCTCACGTACCACACTGGTCCTCTCCAGCCGTCTATCATCTCCGTGGTGAGTTTTACTGCCGCGCCTCTCTCCACCATCTCGTGAATCTGACCTTTGTAGGCGGACTGCCACTCAGTTTCCTTCCTGAGCTGCTTCTCTGTTTTCAGGAAGGTGGCCTCCACTCCTCTTCTGTTGTTTGGAAGTGAGGCTGGGTCCTCGGTCCATGGGTAAGATGCGTCCCAGTGCGGAGTCAGGCAGTGTTCATCTTTGGCCATGTAGGACAGCCCCTCTTTAATCACTTCCAGCTCCCTTTCTTCTGCCAGGGTCATTTCCTTTCCTCCTGGCTGGCATGTCCCGCAGCGACACCCACCACACCTGGGTTCACAGGCCGCACCGATGCTGTCCCACTTCCACCACTCGAGAACTTCTCTCCTTGTTGCAGTTGTATTTCTGGTCTCCGCCTTTACTTCCTGAGTCAGGCTCTTGGTCTCCTCTTCCCTCAGAATCTCAGGACTCTCAACTACTTCTCTGTACCCCACTGCAGCTGTCCTCATCGAGCGAGCGAAGTGCGTCTCAGACTGGTGCATTGCCACTTTTACATCCTCGAACAGACTGGGATGTGCTCCGCCCACGGTTTTACCCAGTGGGCCCTCCCATAAGACGAGGTCTCCAACTATCCTCAGTCTTTGTGGAGCGAGTCTCCCCTCTCTGTGACTGATGAGAAGCTCGACATGGTCTGGTCTCTTCAGTTCCTCCGTTGCAACCTCCGGAAAAAACCTCTTTAGCTGTTCAGGTCTGACGCTCCGATGCACTTTAGCGATCTCCTCCAGGCCATAACAAACCAGCTTGTGAGCCCTCACAGTACCTTTGGGGGTCTTGACTCTTACTCGCAGGAGGTACCTCTTCGTCTTGACTGTCACGGTCATTCCTCCAACTCCATGCACAATCAGAGTGACTTCTTCTCTGCTCAGACCGAGCCTGTCAGCCGCTACATGAGTGATGTAGTTGGTGTCTGATGCGAGGTCAATCAGAGCTCCGATCTTTTGCCCCGCGTTGGCAGTGACTTCCAACAGCATCATGATGACAGGGTGCTCGGTCAGTCTATTTTCTTCCAGAAGTCCACCTTCATCCTTCCTAGCGCTCCTTGTCACTGAAGTCTTGTTGCTGTTACTGAAAGCTTTCATGATCTCCGCCGCCGCCTCTGGGGAACATTTGGACAAGGCTAGCTTTTGTTCTTCTGTTAGCTCCCTTACCCTCTCACTGCCTTTTCCAAGTTTCCCCTTTGGTAGCTGTTCCCATTTTGGACAGAGGAGGTAGTGGTGGTCCGAGGAGGTCCCCTCTTGGCAGTCTTCCCTGTTGCAGAGGAACCTGTCTGTGCACTCTTCTACCACGTCGTGACATCCAAGACAAACGCAGCATGCTCCTACCTTCTTCACAGCAGTCTTTCTCTCAGCCAAGCCAAACCCCTTGAACTTCTTGCAGAAGAATAACTTGTTATTGTGTTTCTCCTCTCCACACACGACGCACTCCCCTTCTGGAGTGTCCCTTCTGGTGGCTTTTGTGTAGGCATACTTTCTCTCGAACCTGTTTTGCGGCTTTTCCATTTTTTCAGATGTCTCTGTTATTTTCAGTTGTTCCAAGCTCTCTAGAATTTCTTCTTGCTCCTTCAGGAACTTCAGAAGCGCATTGAAATGGTTGACTGGGGTGACACCGTTTTCGGGCTTAGCCTTGAAGATGACCCACTCTCGCTTCACCTGGTCGGGCAGCTTGCTTTCTATAGACCTAATCATCAGCGGGTGGTTGATGGCTCCAGGGTTCCCGAGGTCTGTGAGGTCTGCCAAAGCCTTTTCCACAGCTTGGATGAGGTCTATCACCTTCCTCGGCTGGTCTCCTTTCACAGCTGGTATCTTCTCCAGTTCTGCGACGATCTGCAGTGCAATCGTGGACCTGTTCCCGTAACGGTTCTCCAGTACTCTGAACATGTCTTCGACTGTACTGTAGCTGGCCAATGTGACATCCTTTTTTACCTTCTCTTCCATGCTGTCTAGAAGCTGGAACTTCTTGACTTCAGGCGACCCGGACGGTTCTCCCTGCTTCTGCAAAGATTCCCAGTCCTTTTTCCAGCGGTGAAACTCCCTCATACTGCCACTGAACTTGGGAAGGCTTACCGGCTTGAGTCGTATCTTTGATATCGCTCTCATCAGGTTGTCTCTGGGTCCCGTGCCTGCCACGCCAGTAGTGTGCGCCTCTTCCACCGCTTTGTGCTGCGCTTTCATGAGTTCAAACCGTGCTTCTTCTGCTGCAATCTGAGCCTCGGCCAATTTAGAGCGTTGGGCCTGGTCTTGTCTTAGCTGAGCCAGGGCGAACTGGGCGCGCTCATCCTCTGCTGCGGTGCGTGCCAACTCTGCTGCACCGCGTGCTTTGTTAAACTCAGCTTCCTTTTGACGCTTGAGTGCATTTTTCCTTGTCTCCAGCTGGCGCACTATC
Organism: Notothenia rossii; assembly: GCF_949606895.1. Lineage (NCBI taxonomy): Eukaryota > Metazoa > Chordata > Actinopteri > Perciformes > Nototheniidae > Notothenia > Notothenia rossii. The sequence goes on along the minus strand of NC_136903.1, from coordinate 75,956,662 downwards.
TCTTCCACATCTGTTTTAGCAGTCTCAGGAGCCCATCCCCTCCAGGTGCTGTGCACTTCTTTTAATTCCTTAATGAGTATTTCTAAATTATTTAGCTGCTTTTCGTAACTCTCATAGCTTACTAGGTCAATTTGTGTCGCTTCTGCCTCCTCATAGACCTTTTCAGCTTCCCCGACAGCAAACATCACTTTCCTTTCTCCATGCCTAGACCAAAGGTTTGCTTTAATCACTTCACTGATCTCTTCAAGCCTTTGGCTGGTTTCTCCATCCGTCTTTTCCACGTCTGCCCTCAGCTCTTCTGATACTTGGTCCTCGTCGCTATCAGCGTTCAGAATTAATTTCATCAGGTATTCACTGTTGGCCTCTGTGACTTTGGTGGCAGCCTTGTGGACTTCACCATATTCTTTCATCAACTCCTCCTCTGACATAGTGTTCACCATCTTTGTTACTGAGTTCACCTTACGACCTAGAGCCACCTTCGCCCTCGTCCGCAGGTCTTTCAGATGCTTCACTGTTTCCTCCCCCTTAATCATCTCTCTGAATTTAAGGCTGAGTTTAGCTCAATCTGTCTTATCCTGGCTAGCTAGCTGGATACCTAGCTGGTTGGCTTCGTTTTCTAGCCAATAGCTTGGTGTCTTTGACTTGGATAGCTAGCTTGGTTTTGTATGCTAGCACCCTTCAGTGTGCTAGCTAGCTAGTTATTGTCTTCTTGCTGGTTAGCTTTGTTTCCTGGCAACCTTCAGTCTGCTGTCTAGCTACTGCTTCGTCTTTGCTATGCTACCGCTAGCTTCTTTGGCTAGATAGCGCCGAAAATAGCCTTGTCACTCACGTGTTCCGACCACGTTAGCTCCGCTAGCTTTGCTAGCCTCGGGCCTTCACTTTCCGCCGACCGTTGCGACCACGGGGTTTCCTAGTCGTCCGGTCGTCAGCTCTACTTGCGGACCGGCGTCCCTCGGTGCTTCGCGAGCTCCGCTAGCTCCGTTAGCTCCGCTAGCTTCGCTAGCTCCGTTAGCTTCGCTAGCTTCGTTAGCTCCGCTCCGCTAGCTTCGTTAGCTCCGCTCCGCTAGCTTCGACGGTCCTTGATAGCTTTGCTAGCCTCGGGCATTCACTTCCCGCCGACCGTTGCTGTAGTCTATCTTCCTAGCTGTCTCTCGCCATCGGTTGAAACCTTTATTCCTCCCGATGCAGTTAGTTAACAACTGTACTGTCTATCTCCCGACAGTATGGGTGGAATCAAGATGGACGGAAACAACTCCTAGGTTTGATAATTTAATCAAATCCAAATAGGTTGTTAAGCTTAGAAGAAAAAAGGACAACAACAATACAACAATTAGGATCACACATATCCCATACAACTTAAATCAAATTCAATATAATAATCACACTTACTAGTGGCCTCTCCTGATTCCTCAATCTCAATGACGTTCATTTATGTATCCCCTCTACACATCAATAAACCCTGTGAAGCTCCACCCAGATTTACAGTATCACACACATAAACTGAACCCCATTAATTGAACCCTCATACACCCAGCACAAACACGAGTTTACAGCACACTTACATTAAAGCTTTAATTTTAAGCGTAAACAATATGAAGTAGAGCTGCAACTATACGTTGAATGGATTGGTCAAAGGACAGATAGATAATTGGCAACCATTTTGATCATCAAGTTATCATTAGTAAGTTATTTTTCATTAGTAAAACATGGCTGTTTTTAGCATCTCAAATATGGAGATTTCATTTGTTTGTTTTTTTACATTAAACTGAGTATGTTTAGTTTTGGGGACTGACAAAACAAGACATCACTTTTGGACATTTTGTACCAATTTCTGACATATTATAAACCAAACAATGAATCCATTCATCTACAAAAGAAACAGCACATGAATTATTGATGAAGGTATCATTAGTTGCTCTTCTATCATGCAGCAGAGGTTTCTGTAACACAAGCCTTCCTCCTGCTCACATTTGCAGCTCCATCTAGGAGTAGTGTTACAGTAAAGTCTGCTGGAGTGTGTATCCTCCATGTTTCTCTACATGCTAATCTTCGTGGCGTATCATAGCAGCCGGTGGATACCAAGGAATCAGAGGCTAAAATTGTAAGTGCTGTTTCCATGAGTCATGTTTCTGTTTTGATCTGATAGAAAAAAAATGCAATGTACATTTATTCAAACGCAGGGTGTTTTACTATTGATGTTTTATTCCATTTATAGTCAGATAGTGAATGCAGTGTTTGCAGCTCTTGTCCTGGTCCCTCAGTTCTACGTCATGGCAAGGTAACTATAGGTCACAGGTTATGGCACCATGAGTCATTTGGAGAAAAAAAAAGGAAATGTTGCATTAATTATCGTACCTGTTTTTTTGAAAGTCCAAAATCCTCCAGATACTGCAGGCAGCCGCTTCTGAGCAACCTGTCAGCCTCCATCGCCTTGTCCTTCATCGCTACAGGTGAACCCATGCACATCAGACACATCTCTGAGATGTTCACCATGTGGTGGAAGAAGTATTTGGACTCTTTACTTAGCAGTTCTTATACCAGGCTGTAATATACCACAACAAGTAAGAGACCTGCATTCAAGATCTGCCTTAAAACCTCTTCAGCCCCAAGCCTGTTTTTCAGGTTTCAGGCTCTAAAATGACATTCCCAGAACAAATGACCATATCTTCCCTTCTAAAAGGGTTACATTAGTAATCTTTTTTCTCAAAGTAATGATAAACCTGTGAGTTGGATGTAGAAAAGTCAGAATCAATATATATATTTTAAAGAAAATTCAGATTGAACATGGTAAAAAACTGTAAATTATAGTGTCCGTCCAAAAGATATTTCTTACTTATAGTGAAAACTAACCTTGGATGATGGGTTAGTAGACTAAAAGCTTTAGGAATCCAAAGTACAACATATAATAAGTACCCTGTATCAAGATTGATGCAAAACAAGTGATATTTGACCTTTTTAGACAGATTTAGCAAACAAAAAACTCTTCTGGGGCCATTTGGGTGGATTTTCCTTATCTCTGGCCCCCCTTCTTCGATTTTGACATGTGACATCTCTTTCTGACCGTTAGAGCCAATAGAATCGAAGGGGAATCGTCCCGCACACACTCATGTTAAAAAAAAGATGGCGTCTTTGCGTATTCAATCTTGCTACAGAGCGTAGGAATGTCCTGCTCTGATGTTTGAAAACGGAATTGCAGTTTTATTGCTCATAGATTATCAGAACATTTCAAAGGGGACACAGCCACATTGGATATTAACCTATGGATTAACTACAGCATCGTTGTTATCTATTTAATGCCATTGAAGACCAGTTTTGACCAGACAAAACCGAGGTAAACCATGTTAGCGTTGTAGGCTACCTAGCGCTGCATGTTTTGATGTACGTTTTTGTTGATAACGTTGCGAGTTTGTATCTTTCAGTGTTGAGGTGGGCACCGTTAGATTCTGTGTCTTTACGATCATAAATGATGTGTTGGATGTGCAGATAGGATAAGTAATAAGGGAGCTAGGAGTGATTTTCGGTGCAGTAATAGGTTAGCATTTTTCGCTCGGGGCTAATTCAGAGGCTCACTATTAGCATTGTGTGTTTTAAAAAAAAAGGATCAGTTAAATGAGTTTTTCCCGTTATATGGATACAAAAATATTCATAGTTTATTAAATATTAAGGTTCCTTAGACGTTGTTTCCTGCAAATGACGCAATTTCGGCCCCGGAACCGGGTCTGTGGGGCTTAAGAGTAAGTTTGAGTACAGTTAAATGTACTTAATGTATTGTAGCGACCCTGTATAGGAGGCTGAGGGTGTCACTCAGGATCCCCTGTCTCTTGGCCAATCACAGAGCTGCACAGGATGCTGGTCTAGGTGCGGGCCTATGGTTGGGGGAGCGGACGGGGGAGGGCGGGGAGGTTGTGACGTAGACACTGTCATATATAGGTGTGTGTGTGGGAGTTATAGTTGTGTAGGTGGAAACCCCAAGCTGTACCTGTACCTGTACCTGTTTTCCTATAAGCTAAGAAGAGTTATTAAAGCCTAATAACTTGAAGCCTGTTTCCGACTCCATCTGTGAACGTTACAGTATCAACAAATTATATTTCTGGAAAAAGATGTCCCGTCAGTTTTACTTTAGAATTTTGGATTTACTGCAGAATTGTATTGTATTTTACTGCTGTAAATGTTAAAGGTTATGCTAATTGAAATTGTTGTTGCTCAGAAAAACACGTAATTCATCAGTTTATCAGAAACATTCAAATAAAAATATCCACACATTACGAGATATAGTTTTCACTGGACAGAAAATTATAAAAAATTGTAATGAGAAATATGACCAATGCTGACAGACGGAAGTAAACGACTAAAAAGTCAAATAAATTGCCTCTGAGATGTAGAAGACTAAAGCGCACTGAAAATGTTTACTTGAGTCAAGTACTGGGGTAAATGCCCTTAGTTAAACTCCACCATGCACTGTGTGTAACATACAAGCAAAACAGGAGGATACAGAGCTGACTTTAACTCCTTCAATAGGTTTTTCCGTGGTTTTCACACTGATAGACTCAGTTCCTCAGAGCCTTTGGGCCTCCTATCACGTGTTTGGGATTCTGACATGTGGACAAGGTCTCTGCACCGCCATCCTGACTCTGACAGCAGCAGCGTGTGTAAGAAACAGACTGAATATCATCATTAAATTATGCAGAGAAACTACAGCATCAAAGTTATGTATACATATTTACATTCACAGGCTAAAACCACCCCGGAGCTGTACTACATGTCCCTTATCCTAACTATTGCTTCTATTTTCAGTACAGGTAAAGTGTTTTTACTATAAATCGTGGGACTATTCATACATACACTGTTTTCTGCTCAAAGGAAATAACACCTGCTTGTGTCTGTTCAGGTTTTTTCATGGTGAGAGGAGGCCTCTGGTTGACTAACAGGAAGCATGTGACGGATCCGAGCAGAAACAATGAGCAGTAAAGCGGTCCAGCTGTCCCACGTTGACATCTGAAACTCCCCATATTAAGATTTCATGTGGTCTCTATGCCACCGGCAGCTGGTAACTTTAAACCATGGGAAAGTGACTTAATCCCCCTCACGTTTTATCGCTCACTTCACAAAGAACATCACAAAGCAGGTGTTTGTCTTAACTGTTAAAACTATTTACTTTTTATTTGTTGAGGAACACTTGTTTCACAGTCAGTCAAATGATGTTAATATGCTGTGTTTAATTATATACAAACACAGATGTGAACTCTGTAGTACCAAACATGATGTCTATTTCATAGGAAGAGAAATGCAATATGAACAGACTATAGGAAATTGTATTCAGCTTATATCTCTCACCTTATTTTCCGAACAATTGGGAAACTATATAAATTGAGAGTGGAATGTGAATGGAATGTGAATGGAATGTGAATGGAACAGGAATGGGATTGTTTTTTATTAGTGAAGCACAAAATATCTTGAATTACCTGAAACATTTCAATAACAAATGTTGTTATTTCCAGTATAAACATCGACATATTTTCACATTTTTTGTTTTAACTGATGACATTTCAAGTGGATCACTGCCAGCTACAATAGAAAACACACACTTGATACATGTAGATTACACAGTGAACAGCTTGTCTGCACATTCACAGAATCACCTGAGATCATAGAAACCACCTGGATTATTAGTTAATACATCTTTCTTCTAGTTAGAATTACTTTTGGCACCCAATTATTGTTGGTCAGATATTCTTATAGTGCTACATAGCCTGCACTCGAACTGCAGACATGTACTACATGTATTTGCTAGATTTTCACTCACCTCACACAAAATTTGATAAACCATAAAAAAGTATACATTTCACCCCAACACACACAAGTATTTGAATGAGGTTCAAACTTTAAATAAAAAAGAAAGTACCAGTAGATTTTAACCCATTAACCACATATTGCACATACTCAATATTCCTGCCAGAAACCTGACATGACATTATTGAAAAATACAGCAGTGATGTTACAGTACTACCTTCTATGATGTGCATATGAATTATAAACATTCTTGCTTGATTATTAAGGCTTTATAATCTGCTTATAGCACATTATAACTTATGTAAGCACTACTACGTATTTATAAGGCTCTATTCAGAAAATAAACCACATTATAAAGTTATTTTCTAAATTGATTTTCAAGTATCATAATACTTTATAATTGCTGTTCCATTACTGACATCTTTAAGCACATCCATGTTGATAAAAATAATATTATAAAACATTATAATGTTTTGCTGATGATTATACCGTCTAAGTTTATGATAATACATTATATAGCCTAACAAAACTATTATAATGTATTACAACAATAGGAACTATAGTACACTATGATCCTTGCAAAACAAACATTTCATTGAATCTAAAGCAATAATAAAGTATGTGTTTTAATCATTTTTTATAAAGCATTATATCTATTTATTGGTGCTAATGACTATGAGTATGCAGTGCATTAAGCCGATAAGGAATTATAGGTATATTTAAAAAAATATATGAAATAGACATCATAGAAAGTGTAACCATCAAGTACATGCAATTATTTCTGGTTAATGAGTTAAAACATGTAGAACTACCGGTCCTTTAAGTGCTGGCTCATATTTGCTTTCACCAATCAGCCGTCCAATTTAAGCAGCTCAATCATTTGTATTCGGATTGAAAGGTAGGAATGTGATTCCTATCCTAAAAGTGCATCATAGTCAATATACCAGACCAGTTTTCCATCGTCAGGCTTCACCCCGGTGACGGGCCACTTGTCGGGGTAGTCCTTCATCCTGCTCAGCTGGGTGATCAGCTCGTGCTTGCCTTTGCCCATCACCAACAGAGCCACCATGCGCGCCTGGTTAATGGCGCTGAAAGTGAGGCTCATGCGCTGGTGAGGCTTGACGGGGCTCTCAGTGAGGGCCACCAGACGGTCCCCGAGCTCAGACACCTTACTGTCCGGGAACAGAGAGGCAGTGTGGCCGTCGTAGCCCACCCCCAGCAGCACAAAGTGGAAGCTGGAGCCGTTGACTAACTTTCTGACCTCTTTCTCGTACAGCAGCGCTCCTGCGTCCTCCTCCACACACAGGCGCTGGTTGAGCTGCACTGGCATGGGGTGGATGTTGAAATAAGGGATCCTCACATGCTGCAGCAGATGGTCATGCAGGCTGTGGAAGTTGGACTCCAGTTCAGTGGGAGGTACGCAGCGCTCGTCCACCATCCACACATGGGTGTCCCTCCAGGGGAAGGAGAAGTGGTGCAGGGCCAGCCTGTGGAACAGAGCGAGAGGAGAGGAGCCACCGGAGAGGGCGAGATGGAAAACACCGCCTTCACGCACCGCTGCCTCCGCTGATGCCTGGATGTCTGCGGCCAGCCTCTCCACCAGCTCCTCGGACCAGGCCGACACCATGGCAGCACTGCGGAACTTGCCTTGCATCACTTGGGAATCTTTTGCTGACGTGCCGCTCATCTGATCAACACCGATTATCACCACCTCACTGCTGTAGCTAATGTCTTTCCCTTCCACACGCAAGTCCAGCATGTCTCCGTTGTCGGCCCCCCCGGGGTAGATGCGGGGGAAGGAGCCTGCTAGACTGGTTAGCAGCGGCGTCCATAAGCCCCAGGAGGCAAGCAGGTTTTCAGCACTAATGAAACTGTTCTTACGTCCGGCAAAAATTTGAGAAATAAGTTCTGAATAAGCTTCTCGATTCTCTGATGGGGTCTGCACATAATAGTCTGAAATAGGTAAACCTAGAACATCAACATCTGTATGCTCAGTCACTTCCTTCCACTGACCTTCCTTTAAAACGGGCTTGAATAAATTCTTACTCACAAGAATGGCTGGATATTTAAGTTGGCCGTGACCAAAGTGGAAAACTATCTGTTTGGGCTTGCAGTGAACGCTGTTGTGATTTTGAAGACAAAAGACGTTGTTCTTGAAAAGTATGCGTGCGTATCCCACTCGCTCATCTAACATCTTCCCTGAGATCAAAATAATTGGCACACCTTCATACTGAGCCTCATCGATGTGTGCCAACACAGCTGAAAGACACAAATATAGTCACTTAGTAGCAGAAATAAATGTGTTAAGTCTTTCAATACAAACAGCCAGAGGTGGGAGAAGTACTCAGAACTTATACTTAAACAAAAGTAGAAGTACCAGGCGTGTAGGAATACTCTGTTACAAGTCAAATTAAAAAATAAATAAAAGTACAAAAAGTAAAAGTACTCATTATGCAGATTGAACCATTTCAGAATAATATACTGTATATAATATGTTTTGATTATAATGATTGATACATTAAAGTGTTCTCAAAGCTGGTAAAGGTGCAGCTAGCTCTAATGACTTTGTATACTGCAGGGTAGCTTGTGAATTTACTCCAGGTGGAACTAAAGCCTGATTTAAGACTTGATTATATTTCACATCATTCATCTGCAAAGTAACTAAAGATATCAAATAAATGTAGTTAAGTAAAAGTACAGAATTTACCTCTGAATTGTAGTGGAGTAGAAGTACAAAGTAGCATAAAATGGAAATACTCATTACCTCAAAATTGTACTTAAGTACGGTACTTCAGTAAATGTACCTAGTTACTTCCCACCTCTGCAAACAGCCATAATGATGAAAAAGAAAATCTGTCACCTGCAAATGTCGGAGTGAGGCTGACGTGATCTTTGGTCTTATTCATCTCCTGCTGCACTGATGTTTTGTACGCTTGGTACTGGCCGGTCACAGCTTGGTTCTTGCCTATCGGCAGCAGATTACTGAAGATCTGCAGCTTGTTTTGCAGCACCTCCTCCGTGCTGCTCATATTCACAGGAAGCCTCATGGTCAACAGGGTCATGACCTCAGTCAGGTGGTTCTGCATCACGTCTCTGATCACCCCGTACTGGTCATAGAAGGGAATACGACCTTTAGATAAAAATAAACAAGAGAGGACATCACCCTCAAATATGTCAAAGTACTTAGAACATTATTGCAACAACACATCATGTAATAACTCAACAAATAGTACTACTTTTTACTCTGGTATGTATTAACCCTCACAGCTTGTATCAAACAGTTTGAATGCAAATGCAAGGTTTATTAAATAAATTCCAAAATGCTGGAGTTTCACAAAAAAAAATTATAATACTTTTTTCAATAACGAACCAAAATTAATGTCTCCATCGGTACATGTTATGTATTTTTAGGAAGGCTATGAAATAGTGACACTGGGTGTGGTTTTGACAAATGGTAGATAATTTAATTGCTTCTTTCAAAATGAATTTTGGGTCTATTAAGTTTTTTATTTGGATTTTAAGAAAATATTCACAAAGCATACATAACAAAATAAACACATCTAGGTACATAGATTAACTACATAACAGATGACGAATACGAAAATAAATAATAAAAGAATAATATTACAAATAAAAGAATGGATACATAGTTAATACTCAGGTATACATTAATTATATTGTTCTATACTTGACCTATTTTTCCCACCTTTCCTCAAAGATATGCATTTGGTTTCTAATTCTCATAGTTGTTTTCATTACATAGATTTCATTTACTAAGTTATTCCATTGTGTTTACAGAGTCATTATCTTTTAGCAAATTCCTTGTAATTTGTTTGATGATCGCTATTCTAATTACCAGAAATAGATAGGTTAGGAATCTTTTTTTTTATTTCCTCTGGTGTTTTCCCCAGTAATAGGGATAATGGGATTTGTGTTGTGAGAAATGCCCAGGATATTGGACATTTCTCTTAAAACCATCTCTTAAGACTTCTGGGAAACAGTTTTAAGAGAATGTTGAGTCTATATAATACATGAATGAATAAAATAAACATTGTTGTTAGGATGTTCATTTTTTAAATAATGAAGGCATCCATTTTATTACATAATTGAATGTAACAAGAACTCAGGCAATTATTAATCACCTTTAACATCGAGGGTCTCTTTCAAAACAATCTCAACTCTCTCGATGTGGTGCTTGTTCCAGATGGGATCCAGATACTTCTTGTTCTCCACTCTGAATGGAAGAATCTTTGCAACCACCTTTGAACAAAAGCAGAAAAATATAAACCATGAAATCAAAAACAGCTGAATTACAGGGTCATGGGTTAAGGCACACACACATATACGTAGAGGGTTTTCCTACCTGCTTCCCCAGGTAATGGTCGATTCTAAACATTTCTTCATCCTTTAGGGAGCTCCCGAGCTGAGATGCAAGAAGCTGAGCGCTCCTGAAGTCATGCCCGAAAGGTTTCTCCAGCACCACCCTCAACCACGCCCCGCTGGCCGGCCTGCAGCTGTTATTTATCTTATCAGCAATATCCGCATATGCAAAGGCAGGTACAGAGAGGTAGAAGAGCCGGCCTGCCTCCGGTATTCCCTCCTGTTGAAGCTCTTTCTCAATGTTCTTTGCCAGTTCCTGGTAGTCCTCTAAGGCCTTCAGCTGCCGATACTCAGCGAGCCGCAGGAACTGCTCCTTCAGCAAGGCACAGCGATCGGGGGATGTTTCCTTTGAGCAGGACACGGCCTTGACGATATCAAAGAAGAGCGGTGTGGCGGTGCTGGCAGGTGACAGTCCCCCGCCGTAGAAGGAGAAAGTGTTTCCACCACTGACCTGGTTAACGTACTGCTCGAAGAAGCCCTGCCACAGGTACCTCTTCGCCAGGTCCCCTGTGGCTCCTACGATCACCACGGAAACATGGCCGGGTCTCTGTGCCTCTGCTTTCTCCTCGCCATTTCCTCCCTGGACACTCAGAGTGACCAGGAGCAGGAGCACAGCCACAAACATGCTCTGGTCCTAACCGTCCAAACTCCTGTATGAACACAGAAATCAGAGTCATCACATCAAGGCATCTGGCAGCTGTAAGCTAATAAGACATCATATTAACGCTTAATCAAAACCAAGCATTAAATATGCTGTTTTTAAATGAACGATTAATATGCAAATACTTGTCTTGATTACTTGTATTGCTGTCCTTGACCAAAGATATTATTAGTAGAACATTCATGATTTCCTTGACAATCGATTAGATTACCAAATCATCTGGGCCCAGGAGTTCAAATCTTTGAATCTCTATCTAATCAGATCAGATTTGGATTTTGGGGAGTTCAAAACCAAAAAACAGGATTAGGATCACTTTGATATCCGATCAGATCAGGAAATCCAATCCAAGCTTTAATCTGGATCAAATCTTCAAAATGGGTAGTTCAAACCGACAACACAGGATTGGGAGCAGTTTGATCCCAAAAAACTGTATTATCTTGATCCCACCAGAGGGGTGGATTTCCAGTGGATTACCAGAGCAAGATGTACTGTACAATTTATTTTAAAATATGTTTCAATTTAAATAAAATGGCAAAGTTTGTTAACTGAAATAATACACAATTTTTAGCCTTCATGGCAAATCAATTTTATTTTTCATTTTTTGGTCACGCCTATTTTGTTTTCAACCAAATGTTGATGACATAAATGTTTTTGCTCAAAATTATCACAACAAAGACTATCAATCACAAATGTAATTAAGATCAAAGTAAAAATATCTTCAACAAAAAAAAAGTCCATCATCTGTCATCACCTTTCAAATTTAAAAATATAATTACTAGACATTATAGATGTCTCTGCAATGTGGTCTCTTGTCTTCCTTGTATTATTTTTCATATCCACTGGATGGCGATCGGTAGGATTAAAGCACTGATATTTAGGATCTAGTAATCTTGAAAAATCATAATCTGGATCAGGGTGATCCTATCCTGAATTGCTTTGAACTACAGGGGCAAAACCTGGCCGACTTGTCTGATCCTGGATCACAAAAAATGGGGTTTCAAAATCCGATCGGATCTGAGTGAGATTAAAAGTTTTTGAACTCCTGGGCCCAGAGCATTACTGTAAATCGTATGTGTTTACCAGAGAAACAGAACGATTTATCGACTAAAGAGATCTGAGTCCACTAAGACCGAAACCGCCAACTAAAGTGAAAATAGAGAAACTCTAACTTCCTATGATAATTACCCAGAGCCAATGTTATGTATTACAAACAGCGCAAAACTCGAAAATGTTAACATCATCACAAATTAAAAGGGTACAACCGTACATATGCAAGTAAAACAACCCATTACCAAAATAATTTGCAATCAATCTTTTTTAAACTACTCCTACATAATCAATATGTTTTCTGGCTCTATTTTTGTGATAAAAAGCAAAAATAAACATGAAAGCTATCCTGTCACAACAACGAAATGCAATTATTTAGTAGAAAGCCTGTCTTATGAGCCACATACTAGCAAAAAACAACAACTGGCAAATAAAATCCAAGTGACATTTTTAACAATGCATATATGGAGAGAGTGTCAAAAATTCATGAATGTATACAAAACTTGAAAGTCATAGAACAAAAGCCAATGCAGATAAATAATGTGACCACTATAAGCAATAGTCTATATAACCTTTAAATACACTTAAACTTACACAAATCTCCAAAGACAATATAGATATACAATAAATCCCTCTGCAATGTCTCCTTCTGCAGCCGTTTGAAAGTCTCCTGATAGCGGGCGATGTGGTGCAGTAATGTCGTTACGAGCGTAATCATCAGTGAGTACTGGTGAAGGGTAGATTTTGCACTTTGCCCAGGGCCATTGAGCTTCCCGCACAAACGTCCAACTGTTGATAGAGTGATGGGAAAGTCCAACTAACTTATTTTGCAACAATCTAAACAAATGTGTGTAGCAAGATAGGAAAACCTGCAAAACGCTTCCATCAGATAATAGGTTAACCAGGTCAGATAGGGTGATGAACAAAGCACCGAACACACTCAGAGCTGTAAGGAACGTGCAGCGAGGACAATGGACTGCCTCCATGACCATGTGTGCTTTTGCCTAACACCACAATGTTATCATGGTCAGTTCACAACGACACAGTTCAGTGAGAAATCAACTGCACACACAGACACTTTTCCTAAGACAAAAGACAGAGTTAAACACCGACAAGCCTTAATCCTGTGCTGCACTGAAAAACACCTGACCATCACTTGGTTCATATTTAACATCAGTGATGCTGTGAATCAAACAAACTGTATTACCTGTAGTACTTTAGGTCTGTAAGTGAAAACCCTACACCTGTGCGCTGTCAGACCTTGAAGAAGAACAATATACAAATATATGCAAGAACTTTTGAGCGACTTTGACAAGAAATATTTAAATTCTGCTAATGACAAGAAACAACAACAGAGAGGCCAGTTTTAAAGCGATTTCAAGGTTAAGAAGGAAATTAAAGCTTGCTTTGCCTAACCTGGTGTTAATTCTTAGTTAGGTATCAGGGTCACAACAGTTTCAAAGATTTGCAGCCTGAATTATTTGAACACCCTGTCTGGCCATAGATAAATAGCAAACATTTAATGCATTAGCACAAATGATGTTCTTGCTCTTAACTGAAAAAAGCACCAGGCTTGAGACGTTAAGAGATTTTCATGTGTAAAATCCTGCATCTTAAAAGTGTTGTTCTTCTTTAATTGAAGAAAAATAAAATCTCATCAGAAACAAATAAATCAAATGGTAAAGTCACACAATATATAATTGCATTTCTTTAACTATGGATTTTCATCTTTAAAAAAAATCCTTGGCTTCCATATAATTTTCAATTCATTTCAAATCTGGAGACTGTAATTATTAAAAAGGTCCTGAAAACAGGCAAACTGTTGATATCCAAAACACTAATAAGAGTCAGAGGAACCAAATGGGGGTGTACATGGGACAAACATTTGAAATAATCAATGTCTCCATGTAGATAATACCTCTTTATTACTGACATTTGCTATATGAAAAACATCTGTAAAAGCCTCATGTAGCCACTGGTAAACAATGCAAGTGGTATTATGGATATATAGTTAAAGCCTGCAGTAGATATTATAAACCTGAGTAATGACTGAGAACATGTTATCCTCTCGAGAGACTGAAAACTGCACACGCCACGGAATGAAGTTAATTTAATGATAAAGGGCAACATCTGGAATCCCTTTGTTCCTCAATCTTGTTTACACAGTGCCAGTGATAGCAGCTGAATATCAGGTCTGATTTACTTTGTGAGAGATTACATGAGACAAACTATTTACTCTTCCTTAAACCATTAACAAATATCCCTCGGTAAATAAAGATTGACAACATACACAAGTCAGCAGTAACATTATATTTAGGCTTTTTGTCAAACACAAACTATTTTCAAACTACATGCAACTTGTAATCTTATATTTTTCTTATTAGCTTCAAGGTCATTTTTATGCTTATTTGCCCGCAGGAATCAACAAAGTTGCATATCATCTGAAAAGACACTGTCTTCATTCAGCTTTTTATTTTATTCCAGTCGAGAATTGATCTGGTTAATTCCAACACATGACTTCTCTTCAGTCACAAGCTTCTTTTATTTTCTCTCTGCATAGAAAATCTTACCCCTCACCACCTACACACTCCAAAATGATTACCATATCCATCAAACTTGCTATAAAAAGTAGCTTAAAAAAGGGCATCTCCTCCTGAAGACATCATCACACAGCACATTATTCAATAACTTTTATTCTAGAGACATTTTGAGGAAGTCTCTTAAAGGATTTATTTTGGCAATCAGAGCTACAAAGACCACATTTACCAGCGTACATTGCCCGCATGTACAGTGAAAACTTATTTTATGACTCAGCCGTTTTGTTCATCACTGAAGAATCGCTGCAGGGATATGGCCGTATCCTATTTGGATCTTTGGGTACACATTTGTCACAGCCATGAGGTCGACAGTAAGTTAAATAAGTCTTCTGCCAGGGATGTTTAAACTATCCACTCGCTATAATAAGAAACTGGTGAACTTATTCAGCTGTCCTCCTTTTTAATCCTGCCATTAGCCTTCAGTTCCAACAACATGCTAACTTATGACTGTGTAATCATTATTATCATGAGAATTTGGAACCTGGTTTGTACAATCCTTGTGAATAGCTTGGAATTGATAAAAGCATACAAAGAGTGCTTTATTTCACCAAGTGAAGACTGGAAGAGCTTCATTTGGAAGTCAATTTAACTGTCAGCACTGTGGCCAAATCTACTTCCATGCAAACCGAGAGGAGATAAAGTTCAACCTCTGAATTCAACATTTGTTAAACATAGCACGTGAAAAACAGCATGTGGTCATGTCAAATTGTAAATGTATAACACTGAATAATTAGATGACTGTCTCAGTTCATTAATAATTGTGTACGAATGATACAGATAGCAACTTTATGTGGAGATCTCCACCGTGATACTGCAAGACAGGCAGCCTGCAGGGACAACCTTGATTCTAAGTATTGTTTTAAAACGTTTTTTAAAAGATTTGTATTGAGAAAAATTGATTTTCTTTTCAGTTGGATATCTAGTATTCCAACTTGAGCGAATAAAGCAGCTTACATGTGTGACTTAGATTTAACTATCAACAAAAATAATAACACATTTGTGCAGTTCAAGTATAATTACATTACAAGAAAGGACTAAATGCAGGTGATGGGGTGGTCGAGGCCTCCAGTATACTACATTCAGTGTGAAATGAAAAGTAATAATAATAATAGAAGTATTCTTTCATGCAGACTTTGCCAAAAGCTTTGTTTGGCTCTCGTAAAGCAGCGTGGTCCACAGGTATGTCCATTGTTTGTGTCTGCTCCCCTGACCCTCACAGTATGTGTGTGTCTGTGTGTCTGTGTGTGTGTGTGTGTGTGTGTGTGTGTGTGTGTGTGTGTGTGTGTGTGTGTGTGTGCCACTGCTGCAAGTCAGCCTGAATCACAACACAAATATACTGCATGCACTAAATCCATTGCTAAATCCTGTTCCTCTTGCAAAATGTGTTTTATGTCACTGTAGTCTTGCTAAACAGGAAACAAAACATCACAGATATGAACGTAAGGGGGTTGTAACAAACGGTTTGACACAATGAGCTGCATGAATGAAAGTTAAAGAAATGTAACCACTCGTCATGAACGTAAGTAAACACTCATCCACACACTCTCTGTTTGAAGAGCACATTAAGATCCTTTGGTGAAGCAGACTCGTTATTATTTACAATTACTTTCCCTGCACTGCAGTCGACAATTTGACACCACAACACACCGACACCTGCTAGCTGTCAAACTTCCGCTAGCGTTACACACACACTGCTCCTCAATCCTTTTCCTTATGTCTGCAACTCTAGTATCCCTAATACATGGGGAGACAGAGACTAACAGACTGAAGAGAGACATATATTGTAAAGGAAGCGGACAAACTACTTAACATGTTAATTGAATTACGAACCTGCCCCGTGGTGACATAAATGAACGACTCGGTGCACCGTCAGTAAACGCTTCCTGCTCCAGTCACGTGATCCGGCACTGCTCATGCTGCTGCTGGTGGAGGCGTATGTGTTTGTGTATACGAATCGCAAATCTATACAATTGAAAGGATATGAATAGTATATCTGAGTCAAATTGATCCGTGGACTTAAGGCATGTTCCAGTTAAAAGTAGGCTTAGTTTATTTAATTGTAACCATGCATTCAGTAGCAGTGGAGTTTTCTCCTGGAGGCCAAGGGAAGCCAGGCTTCCCCTGTTTTTTCGAATTGTAGTTATAATTTTAATAAATAAATAAAAAACATTTCGTTTAGTTTCGGAAATTCTTCTTTGCTGTGTGTTGCTGCCGGCCCATCTCTCCCCCATTCTCATTGAGTATTTTTACAAAGAGTGAAACAGCGCCCCTCTAGATGTTATGGTAAAATAGTAGATTGCACTAACTGTTGCGAGAGGAGGCCAGCCGAAATTGGCTTCGCTTGGTGAAAAAAAATGGAAGGATTGAGCAATCAGACGAGGCCACGTCATGCCCCTGCCAACCTGTGATTAGTCAGGTCCAGCGCCGTATAGATAGGATATTTTTAGATATCTAGTATTCCAATTTGAGGGAATAAAGCAGTTTACATGTGTGACTTAGATTATCAACAAAAAATAATAACACATTTGTGCAGTTCAAGTATAATTACATTACAAGAAAGGACTACATGCAGGTGATGGGGTGGTCGAAGCCTCCAGTATACTACATTCAGTGTGAAATGAAAAGTAGTAATAATACTGGAAGTATTCTTTCATGCAGACTTTGCCAAAAGCTTTGTTTGGCTCTCGTAAAGCAGCTTAGTTAAATTAGACGTATGGATTTAAGGAATTAAATGAAGTAGTGGATGTGCGTGCCTGTCTTTTTCTGCAAAGTTTAATTGGCCTACAGTCATGTATTACAAGTATTGTTTAAAACAAGCAATATAGCAATTTCTCCGTAAAATAAACATTTATTTTATCATAAATTAAAAGGGTTAGAGTATTATATTATGACACATCTCTACGGTTGTTTGCACAATACCTTAAAAATAACAGATGACCTTTAGCACATTTAAATGAATGTACTTGTGTTTTTTCCTGAATAATTCACCAACTTCAACTCAAGTATTTGATATGATGTATTGTGTGTCTGTCACTGGGGGGCAGCTGTGCACTGCAGGGTTTTGTCCACACAAGAGGGACCTCTGTTGGTGTCAGTGTGCTATAGCTGCTCGTTGCCACTTCAGCCGTTGACTTTTCAGTTTGAAACTCATCAATCAAATGCCATCAGCTCTGAAGCACAGACGCAAACTGGCAAACAACAGCTGTACTCCGAGATGTCAACAACGGCCAATGCATAGAGACTGATCACGACAGGGATACATTAGCTGAGAGGAGCTAAAGTGACTCAGAAATGTGGCTGATTCAGATCCTATAAGTGTGTACCAAACACAACACAAACACTAAAAGTGCTTACAATTATTATTATTATTCTGTCCATTCATAGTCCATTCATAGTTTAGGTTATGATATGTTCAATGTTGTAAACGTATTCAAATGTAAAGCATGCACAAATCAAATGCATTTACAGCTTTTAAATGCAATCAGATTTATTTGTAAAAAAATTGACCTTATTCCAACTGTTGTGCCCAGTCAATTTAGTTAATAAGGTTATAGGTCAGTTCATTTATAAATAAATAATTTGCAGGTTACGGGCCATTCATTTAATCTGCGAACGTTAATGATGATTGTTTATTGACTTGCCCCCTGGCTTGTCATTTTGCAAAACTGGCCTCTTGCAAAACAAAATCACAATAGTACAAACTGCTGACTTTGAGTGGATAAACATTAGCTCCTGTTTGCTCTGCATTGTCCAGCTGTCTCCCTCTGAATCCAGACCTACCTCAAACAAAGCAGGTGCCCTTTTGGCCAAAGAATGATCCGATTGTTGTTGACCACACTGCCAGCCGCCCTCCCTGGTCCTCCCTTTCCTCCTCTGAACAGTTGTGGTCGTTACAGCGCATACCGTGACTCAGCAGCTATGGCCCTTATACACATACATATAGATAAGTGAGCGGCTGAAATTAGACAACCATTTAGAAACGTTGATGCTTTATTTAAGATTGTCAGACCGTAAGCTTTTTTCTTTTCCAGCAATAAGGTTTTGGATTGTTAGGAATTTTATTTATTAGTTAATTTAGCAGGGACAGGGCTCATTAAAAGGCATTTTTGTAAGAGTTAGCCAAGAGGTAACATTTCATCTGTAGGCCCTTGATGTTCTCATTTTATAAGAAAACAATCTTTACAATATGTAAATTACTTGCTAGCTAAACCAAATAATTGTAGGTCTATAAAATGTCAGAAGAAATTTGAAAAATGTCCATCTTATTTTCCCAGTGTCCAAGGCTCAGGTCAAAACTGTTCAACACTTAAATATGTTCAATTTTAATATTATACATAATAGGGGAAATCTCCAAAGAAGAGAGGTTACTTATTTTCTGCTGTTTCAAGAGCGGTTCTTCAGTTACAGCTAGATACTTTTCCAGTTTAGGAATCGAAATATAATTTGATAACTGCTGTTTCTAAGTTTCTAAATGAGTTTAACAGCTTAACAAAATGTTCTTGCCTTTCTAACACTGCTCTTCACACACACATACACAGACACACACAGACACACACACACACACACACACACACACACACACACACACACACACACACACACACACACACACACACACACACACACACACACACACACACACACACACACACACACACACACACAAACAAAAACACCGCTACCTTACAAACAGCTGTAATGCCTGTGATCAAATTGTAGCGCCCTCCCAAGTTGGCTAGTCAGTGTGAAATGTAAACAGTAAACAGGATGGAGCATCCTGTGTGTGAGTGCTTGTTTGAGTGTGTGTCTGCCTCCCTGACTGTGTGTGTGTGTGTGTGTGTGTGTGTGTGTGTGTGTGTGTGTGTGTGTGTGTGTGTGTGTGTGTGTGTGTGTGTGTGTGTGTGTGTGTGTGTGTGTGTGTGTGTGTGTGTGTGTGTGTGTGTGTGTGTGTGTGTGTGTGTGTGTGTGGAGGGAATGGGTTAGCTGCTAAGGGGAGAATGAGCACATGCAGAGCGTGCTACCCCAGCTGTCACTGCTATAACTTCAGACTTGAGAGACCACAGAACACAAGCTGTAGGGCCACAGTGTGTGTGTGTGTGTGTGTGTGTGTGTGTGTGTGTGTGTGTGTGTGTGTGTGTTGTCACCCACACCCCCCAGGCATTCCCCACAGCCCCTGGCTTCCTTCCTCCCCTTTGTTAAGCCTGTGAGGCAGACTTCGTCAAGCTGAGCACACAAACGAATGCATATGAATGTGTGCTGTCATCTTTATTAGGCCCCTTTGCCAACACCCATTACATTTAACACGGGTCTTTACTGAGGAGATTTCACTTTCAGTCTTGGCCTCGTCCCCCCCACTCCTGCCAGACGAGGAGGATTACAGTGACCCCAGCCTGGGATAGAGTTGAATACACAACCTGTTATACGAGAACATAATACTGAGCAATGAACAAAGGCAGATATTTTAAATAGTTTTTTATGACTGGTTATTTGATATGGGACTTTAAAGGGTAAGGTAATTTGTGGTGGTTTTATATTTCAAAGATGAGAAAACCTTTCTTTGGATTCTTACTAAAATATCTGCCTGTACCTGCAGCGTTAACTGCTCTTTGATGAGGTCAGTGCCAATGCAGGCAGCGATGAGTGATCAGGGCGATGCCACACATAGATGAATGTGTGACTAATGCTCCCTGTTTTCAACCACATTCTCACATTTCTTTCCATAATGAGAGAAAAACGTGTCGGAGCTTGTTCTATCTCTTGTTTCTGAACGCTTCACTGCACACAACATATCCCATGTAGACAACAGACACCCACCCCAAATTCCAGTGTAGAGAGGTAGTGTTTTTCACAGGTGTCATGTGGAGCTTTTCAAATGAGATGACTGGGAACATAGAGGGGAAAAAAACAATGGCTTTTCAGTGCAGACAACAGAGCACTGAATGAAGGAGCTTCCTCAACAGCCATCCTGTTTGTGGGGAACATAAAAGGAGGCTGGTTTGGGATTGGTTTTATGGTGTTATAATTATTGGCGCACACTTTTGTTGGCAGATTCTTTACAATGTGTGTTTTATTCAGCTTTGGAGAGATACATTAAGTACCTGTATTGACCTCACAAAGATTAGTGACTTCCTAGTCTCTGTTGTAGTTTATTTGAGTAAAGCTTATCAGTACATGGTTCCATACAGTGTCAATACACGCAGTAAATTGAACAGTGTCCTGTTGTTTGGCTAAGATAACTCATGTTTTTGTCGTCACACACAAGATTGTTTTGACCTTGTGTGATTTGTATGTTATCAGAAGGATTACACACTCCTTGTGGGTTGAATAGCTTTACCTCATAGGCTCCCACCGGATTATCTCAAAAATGCAATGTCTCCTTTAGTGTTGTTCCAGACCTCTGAATCATTTATTTTGTGTTGTTTAAATCCAGTCTGATTATCTGGCTAAAGTCAGATAGACAAGAATGAAAAGCAGAAACCTCCACATTATTTTATTGCAAGCAGACTTTTAAAATATATTATTTATAAAAATAAAAATGAAACCACTCTTTCAAGCAAAGGAATGTTGCTTTATTGAAAGGCCCAAAAGTATGTATTTGTATTTGAGACAAATAGGACTTTTTTAAAACGCTAACAAAATAAATAAGCAACTAATAAAAGCAGTCTAGAAATGTAATGTGAGTACATTTATGTAATTGCCATACTTAAGCACACTTTTGTTTGCTTCCTCTTTTTATTCCAACATCTTTATCTACTAGTTACATTTATTAGTTACTTTATTGGTTAAAAATACAAAATACATGATTATTTTATCAAATACAATACATTGTCATTAATACCAACCCAACATTATATGACATAAATACTTCTGACCTTTAATTAAGTGATAGTACTTGCAGCACATTTACTGGTAAATTATTACTATTGGTGACTGTGGATTTCTATTTTACTTAAGTAAATAATCTGAGTACTTCTTTCTTTACTGATGGTTAGGCCCTAGTCTTCAGAACGAATAAACAAAGGCGTGAATCCGTTAGTTCTTAACAAGGATTTTGGGGGCCTCACTGAGATGGTGGGAAACAGTAGGTGCATTTTGTGTTGGCAGTACACAAAAACTCCCCAGTGCTTTCTTTAATCCACCTCTCTGTTTGCTGATACCACGAGAAGTGTAAGGAAAGCAGGGGGTGTGAGGGGGGCAGGCTCTGAATGACATGGCGTTGCTGCTCCGGGCTGCCATTCACTGACCCACAAAATGCAGACCCAGCCCCCAGTGTGAAGTACTTTTGTGTTGTCATCACCCTCACAAGCCTGCGACCAGAGGAGGAGGGGGTGTTAGGGCGCTGATGTGAGTCTGCTCTCCAGCAGCACGCATGCACAGTTAGGTGGATAAAAAGAAGCCTGTATTGTAATGAAAGCATTTGCATACTTGTGTGTTAGAGAGGGTGTTAACCTTTGACTCCTTTGAGAACTGGGTGACAACAGAAACCACTTCTCAGGACCTAAGCATTAACACACTTGAAAATAACTCCTTAGCGTACCTCGTTGTGTATCAAAACCGTTAAAGTGAGGAGAGAAAGGCAGCGTGAGTGCGTAAGATGGAGAGTTTCCTTCAAGTGTCAGTTCACACTCAAAACAGAGTGTGTCAGACCATTTGCAAGTGAGGATTTCTGGATCTTCAAGCGTTGTGTTGGGCCTTTCTGGGTTTGAAAAACAGATCCCACTTTCTATATCCCGAAGATACAAATTGTGAAATATAGTTAACTAAAATAAGTGATACTTGAACGAGTACAACAGATATTTGTGGAGGCTTAGGTTGACAAACAGCTAAGGAAAATATAATTCAAACAGCCTTTTTTCTGCTGCAGGAACCATGTTTGAAATGTAACCTTTTACCATTGTGAGTAAAAAGTTCACCATGATATTCATTATGTAACATTAAAAAACAAAACAATCTACATGTCATTATGAGGTTAAGGCGCATCTTAATTTGCAGTGCATGATTTATTAAGAAAGGGACAGTTTTGTTCTTCTTTTCCCGATGTGTTGAAATTATCATGTCAAACTACATTTTGTTTTTGTAAGCAGTTTGATTTGAAGGTCAGAAAGCCATAAATCAGCCCACACTTAACTTGTTAATCTATTATTTAACCAACATCTTTCACTCCGTCTGTTGTATGATTAATGTCCGTGTATAGTAACGTTGGAAAAGACAATGTCCGCCTCTTCAGTTGATATTTTGGGAGGTCTTTGTCAGGGTGTCTGGCTGTGTTTGGCTCTCAAATTGAGGGGCTCTTCTTTCCAAGTACGCGGCGCTTCACAGCAAAGACTTGACTCTGAAATTCCTCAAGATAAGAGTTGCTAGGTGATGCTATTGTTAGATCTTCTTTGTGGACACATATTCATACCCAAATTGTAAGGTTCTCTATGAGGAGCGTCTCATTAATAGTCATATATTCATACCAGGCCACCCCCTCCTACTTGACCCCTCCTTTACCAGTCGTGGGAAAGACAAGTCCTGGGCGACATTTGGAGGATTCGGGCAATTACTTGGAGACGGTCGGAAAGATTGTCAAGCTTAAACACGCTTTCATATGGAAAGACTGGTAAAGCTCAAACATATTTGTACTGTAAACGAACACATATTGTTAGCTACATACAGAACTTCCCGTTCCCGTCCCAGCAGAGATAGAGGGTCCCTAAACGTATATTTAAACACCAAGTGCAAATGTACCCGAGCTGGACTGAGTTGGCATCTATGCACTGGTTCAGCTCGGTGCTCTGTTTTCAATTAAATTCCCATGCCATTTGCAAGACACCAAATCTACTGTTAATACAAATAAAATAAAAATCAGAGAGAGAGAGTTGAAGGAAAATCTTTGACATACTCTTTACTGTTTCATCTTTATTATAAACTATTTTTTAAGAAAAAAAATGCCTTTATTACTTTGTTTAAATATAGTCAAAGCTTAACATTTAATAATTGAACAGAGTAAAATTCAGTGTATTGCTCCACATTACTGTGTAGACAGGTCCATTATAACAATGCAAATACTAATTTGTTAAACAATATCAATTATCATTATACTGACCTTCAGAAAATCACATTTCAAAGTTACTACATATAAGTACACAAGTGCAATTTTATGGTACTTATATTTGACTTGCTTACTTACATTTTAATGGCTTTCTTAAATACAAGGTACTTGTACTTTGGTTGAATTGTTCTATACTTTGGTACTTTTATTTATTTCTTGTATTTTTGTTATAATTGTAGTATCTGTAGTTTTTCCCTGAGTGGCATCCTTGAGTCAATTTAAACACTTTACATACTGAAATATTATTAATACCAAATATTATATTTGTTACCACAAAGGTAAGGCCTAAGTGACGAATAAACAAACAAGAGCTGCACCCATTTTAGTTCATTGTACTGTAAATTAGCAAGGTAATGATGTATGTGTATTAGTCAGTATTAGTACATTGTAGTTTGTGTATTGTGTGATGTCTATTTCATTGTATTTTCATATTAGTATTATGGTTTTACGATGGTGTGATGACCCTATAAGCTTTATATTTGAATTACACTTTACTTGTGAATGACAGACATTCAAATTAACAATATGTAAGATTATATGTAGGCCTATAGACTTTGACATGATATGGATCTATTAATTAACAAATATTGATGAATTAAGGGGAAGCATTACAATTAAACAAGGTAAATTCTAACTAATAGATATACACATGAAAGTTACAGTTGATTGCCTATATTAACACAATACTTTTATATTCCAAGAAAACTGAATATACAAATTCGACATTATCTTATCAAATATGTCCTCATTTGAAAACATTTCCAGGACAGAAACCTGAGAACACCTTTGTCAAAATCATCAAAAGAAATCATCAAAAGAAAAAACACATATTGACAGAGTAAACATTAAAAGATTTGGGCATAAAACATACAGTTAACGCTGCAGGTACAGACAGATTTTTTAGTAAGAATCCAAAGAAAATATTTCTAACCTTTGAAATATAAAATCACCACAAATGACCTTACCCTTTAAAGTCCCATATCAAATAACCAGTAATGAATAACTATTACAAACAATCTGCCTTTGTTCATCGCTCAGTATTATGTTCTTGTATAACAGGTTGTGTATTCAACTTTATCCCATGGTCACTGTAAAACACATTTGATCAACACGTTTTCTGAAACTGTGTTTAAATGAGCAAGTGAAGCATTCAGCTAGCTGTTGGTGAATTCAAGAGACATCAAGAGAAGCAATTCGACAATTGAAATAAATAAAGACCCCTGACAAGAAAATAAATATCCAAAAATATTGAAGAGATACAATTTGGAATGTTTCTTTTCACTAATCTGAATGGGAACATGTTTTGGAAACAGAAAACAAACAAAAAAATACCAGTACATGAAAATCATACACACACTTTAAAATCAATACAGTGAGGCTGTTGCAGTACAGTTTATGAATGAAAACAGGTGCGGTCAAATACATCTGGCCCCGCCCCTAAATTACCATATTTTGAGAACTTCAACATTCCAGAGCGTGCGGGGCGGAGCTATGACGCCACCTGTTTGTGAATGGGCTCAGTGAGCCGGTAGAGTGAAGTTAGTGTGGGACAGACCGACGGAGGAGAGACTTCGGGATTTAAAAACACGACTTTTTATAAAAGTTGTGCGGAATCATGGAGTTATGTCGGGTCTACTTGTTTCTCTTTTTATTCTGTCATCACGTCTTTATCAGCCTCCAGTCGAAAGAACGTAAGTAGGCTACTTTTTTACGCGTTGTCTAAAAACTAAAATGAAGCCGAGCTGTTGCGCTCATCGTGAGTCAGGAGGTTGGAATTTGATAGCCGGTTTTAAGTTTTGCTTTTGATTTAAAATGTGTTTAAAATAGCGAATATAGTACCTTTTCTTTGTTGTGTTTTAGTCAGAAAGCCAGTGTAAAACATTATATAGTGCGGGTTGCCTTTTATAATATCCCTTCACGAAGCCTAATTAAACTTTGTCTCTAATTTTCAAATTGTTTTAAATCTTCAAAAAGATCGCATTATCACTTTTTCTTTTATACAGCCTACCAGTCTTTTAACAGAATTACGCTACGTTTAAGTTTGTAATGGCCTTTGCCAATTTAGGGTTAAAGGGCACCTGTGAGTTGCCTTAACATGTCAGACTTTTCTTTTACTTGTGGTTTAGATTCATGTATTTCGCTCGTCATGGCAATTTAAGTGCCCACGCCTTTCTCAGACATTATTAATGCTGTATCCTGGATTTGGAGGACACGGCCAATGAAGTCCTGAATCAGACCGATATGCTCGATTAGACCGTCAAAGGATGGCATGTGCCCTCATAAAACTGCTGTTCCCGGAGATCAAGCCACACCATTTCTTAGTACAGTCAGATCTTAGTCATTTTCTAATCGTTTTATAGCCTATAAGTTCAGGTCTGTAAAATATTTAGATGTCATTTGAAGCGAATATTTTTAGTTTTTTTATTCATTATCATTGTGTCATTTTGTTCTTGTCACTCTGTAATATATGTTTTTCTGTTTGTGTCTGTAGAAGTATTGCTGGATATGAGAGCTTCAGGATCAGAGTTGGGGTGGTTGACGTTGCCATATGAGAACGGAGTGAGTATTTATACCTCAACTGGCATTTTTAAGACTTCAGGTTAAAGACTTCAAACTTTCTTTCTCTGAGTAAGACAACTTATGGAAACAAAATTAGCGCAAGACAAGCCGATGTGAGGAAATCAATAATATTTAGCAAAAGAGGGTTATTTCTTCTCATAGAATAATGAATCCCTCTGAGAAATGTAAGAGTTAAGCTAGTATGTTGACGTTAACCTTTTATGACAGACTTATGAATGCCATTAAAATGCCAAGGTTCAACCTACATTATCACAGGAGCTCATTCCAACAAGGTTTCTGAATCCTCTCTGACTTTAGAGATGACATCAACAGCAAGATGATCTGTACAGTTGTGGTTAGACATAAGTAAAAGAGAAAGAAAGACTGGTCCATGTGTGGAGAACCATCCCTCTATCTATAGTTCAGTGGCTTTCCATCTAAAAAAAGACACAGGACATGGCCACTTCCACTGTGTGGGCCACGTTTCTTCTTACGTTCTCAAAGATCTAAGGGTTCTCCTTTTATCAGATAGGATTTCCCCTTGTCCATCAAACTTTGCTTTGTGTTCATCCAACTTTCTCACACTTCTCACAAACGTTTATTTAAATTTGTTACAGGGACCTGCAATGTGTGGTTTCAGCTAATATTTGATTAGCTAAATGCTGTGTACACTTTCCTAAGTAGGCGATTCAAGTTGGATAGTCATTTCAAGTGATGTCTAATCATTGAAATATAACTGCAAACACACCAGTGCTGCTACTATGAGGTGTTACATCTTAATATTGAATTGCGGCTTTTAATCTTTCTGCTCGTCATTGCTCCCCTCTCTTAAAAAGTCTTAATTGCTGCCAATTTAGCTGCCACTGTGCTTATAAAGCTCATTAAACTGCCATAAATGTTAGTTGGTAGTCTACAGTAGTATATGCTGTGTGTGTGTGTGGCTCACACAACATGCAGCCTCGTGTTAGTGGAAAACCACACACGTCGAGAGCATGGCACATGTCGAGGCCAATAATCTTGATGTGTGGAAAAAAGCTCCAGCTCACTCCTGCTCACTCCTGCTCTTTATGAGCTTCTCAGTCAGCATGAAAGAAGAGGTGTCTCAT
The DNA here is from genome assembly GCF_949606895.1 of Notothenia rossii. Taxonomy (NCBI): domain Eukaryota; kingdom Metazoa; phylum Chordata; class Actinopteri; order Perciformes; family Nototheniidae; genus Notothenia; species Notothenia rossii. Next base: position 75,929,428 of record NC_136903.1, on the reverse strand, counting down.
AAATAAATCCCTCAACAAGAACAAAGCAAACAAACCCTGTACTTACTCCCTAAAAAAAACTCCTTTGATTATTGTAGCTGTGTGACAGTGACTTTTGCCCCTTACACTAATCCATCTCCTCTTTTTTTGTCTTTTTCTTTCCTTAAGTGGGAGATAGTTCAAACGGTGGTGAACGGCTCGCTATTCTACACCTACAGTGTGTGTAGCATTGACTCTACGGAACAGGACAACTGGTTACGCACGACATTCATCCAGCGGCGCCCGGGAGCCACTCGAGTCTCTGTGGAGCTCCGCTTTATTGTGAGAGACTGCAACACCTTTGATGGTGCTTCAGTCGCCTGCAAAGAAACCTTCAACCTTTTCATCTCAGAGGCCGACGCTGACGTCGGAACCAACTTCCGTAAAGGCCAGTTTCGCAAAGTGGCCACCATCGCTCCTGACGAGGTCACACGGGGTCGCGTGCTGAAGGTCAACATGGAGACGAGGGCCATGGGGCCTCTGTCTAGAAAGGGCTTCTACCTGGCTTTTCAGGACATGGGCGCGTGTGTGGCTCTGCTGTCTGTCAGAGTTTACTACAAGACGTGCCCAGCCAAGGTGCAGAGCTTGGCGGACTTCCCGGAGACTGTGGCGGATTCTCTCAGGGAGGTGGAGGGAGCCTGTGTGGAGAATGCCGTCAGCCAGGCCACCCCACGCATCTACTGCACAGCTGAGGGAGAATGGGTGGTTCCCGTGGGGCAGTGCCAATGTCTCGCCGGTTATGAAACCACCGGGGAATCCTGCCAAGGTAAGCACAGCCAAAAAACTGCCACGCGCTCAACTGAGAAGGGTTTACGTTGCCATGTGAGTTGTAGTAAGTGAAGAGCCTCCAACCACTCCTCTGGCAACATGTGAGGAATGAGCGCTGAGGAATGTTAATTGTGTCTGGTTTGTTTGGAAATCTTTCACAAAAGCACTCTATCTCTGGCGTATCTGTGCTGAAGTGGGTCAGGTACGGCAGGAGGGAGCTTAGGAAACGGGGAAGATGACTAAGCCTGTTTGTTGTGTTTTGATATTACAGCAACCACAGATTGCTCCATGATAAATCCACTGAGGGAAATGTCAACAGCCTCCCATCAATGCCTCATCTCTTTACACATTCTTTCCACAGTCTTTTCCTCAGGACTCAGGAATAGGGCTGTTATATGGATAGGTCGATGTCTGGAGGGGATGACACAGTACAAGAAGCTATGTCCAAATTCCACACCACAGACTAATTGTCAGAAGGCTTTGAGTTTGTTGTGCCTTTTTTAAAATAAATAAATCAAGGAAGTATAGTTTTGGTATGTAGAATAGAAAACTTTCCAAACATTTAGATATTAGACTGGTAGTTTTTAAAACAAAGAAAGCCCCAGAGAAGGATCTGTGAATACATATCAGAGCAATAAAATAATGTGTACAGTAAAAGACATAGCTGCGGCTTTTATACAGTAAGTGCTCCTACTGTTCGTGTGGAATTTGTCTCTGGCTTCTCGGGCGTGGTGTGTTGAGCGTCTGGAGGAAGCGTGGGAGGAGAGAGAGGACGGAGAGGAGGAGGGGGAGGAGGGAGAAAGGGCTCAGTCGGCTGCGGGGACTTTTGAAAGGAATTCTTTCGCCCTCGCGTCACCTCCAGCACTGATTGACTGAAGGAAGAAGCCGTGTGAATGTGTCAGAATAACTACCTGAGTGCTATGTCTTCTGCTCGCAAGTATTTGTTTTGGGCCAGTTGCTAAGGCGACAGGGGCCACAATTACAGGGAAGAGGCCGACACGCCTGCCAGAGGTTAGACTGAGTAAGGCTGCGGTTTATGACTCCTGAGAAAGTCACCTTGACTGGCAGAGCTGGCTTTTTCCAGACATTTCTTTTAACACAACTGATCCCTCGAACCAGCTTAAAGAATTAAGCAATTAGTTGATTGACAAAAGAGTAATTGAAAACTCTTTTGATAATTGTTACTTCGTTTACTTCTTATTTTCTTCCAAAATTTCAAAGATAATTGTAGCTTTTCAGTTGAGATGATTTACTGCTTGAATTATATTTGGACTGGTTGGACAAAACAACATATTTGAAAACTATTTTGTGACAGGATATAGACCAAACATCTATTAGTTGCAAGTCTAAAAGTTTATGTAAGTTATTGTAAGCGCTACATACCTTTTTGATAGATAAGTGGTTCATAGAGTGAATCTTGTACTGGGGTTGTAAAAATGAAGAAAGAATAAAGAGGAAGGCGGGGAGGAAGTCATGGCAGAGGAATGCTTAAGTCTTTGAGGTTTCTGACCACAGTGGACTCTGAGCCCAGCACCTGAATCGGAAGTTGGCTGGGAAAGATAGGAAATATTATGACGGGGAAAATCTGTGATTCCAAAGTCTGGAGGATGACCTGAGTATTAGAATGTTTTTATACACAAATTAAAAAAACAATTATAATGCTGTAGTTTGTTCCAACTCCCTATTTTCAAGTACACCAGAGAAAGTGATATCCTCGAGGCTAATGGCCTGCATTCCCCTAAAGAGAACAACTGTTGTGGGAACAGGAAGTAAAGGGAGAAGAGGAGGAATGCTGACACAAATGAGAAGGTTGTCCTGTGCCCAGTCGGAGGGTGGGGAGTCAGTCAACAGTTGGTGCATTCGGGTGGTTAGTTTCGTGGCTGCTTAGTTAGGTGTGGAGTGTAATTTAGTCAAGAGGATTAGTGGAGCAACAGGACAGCTGTTAGCCAATGACATGCCCCGCTTTGCCTCCCTTTGCTCTTTCATCCGGTTGTTAACACACGCAACGAGCTCCCTAATCCGTGTTCCTACTCATTAGAACAATGGGCCTACACAAAGAGCAGAAAACAGATCCAATTAACAGATGCACCGGTGCAGAACACAAGTCCTTTTCACATGTGTGCAGTAGTCAGAAAGGAGCGTGAGAAGATTTCATCAAGAAGGGGACAATTAAAGTCAGCTGACGAAACGTTTTGAATTGAATGGAGAGCTGCAACCAACAATTATTTTTCATTGACAACTCAAATCAGGATTTTGAATTTTTGACTACTTAAAAAAAACAAAGGAAAAATGATTGAATAATCAAATCCGTTTTTATTTAAATAATTAAATAGTTGACAACTAATCTGTTAATCACCGCAGCTTTAATCAAATAAAAACTGTATTTCAACGCTTTTTGATGACTCACAAAAAGACGCTCAGACTTTAATTCAATGTAATTATGAGAATCCATCGTTGCCTAAGTTAGCGTTTACAATGTTTGCAGACATTGCACGAATGCCGCCATTTGCGAGTTGTTTAATGAGAAAAGCAACATATTTATGGCCCCGCTCCGTCCAATCTCAGAGACAATGGATGAATAGGGCTGGAGTTTCTTTGGTACGTGACAGACGTCCTGCTGCTGCAGCTCAGGATGAAATGGACTGGCCCCCTTTTCTTATTTGAAAAGACCTCTGCTGCACCCCCACTGCCGCCAAGTGACTCCCCAGGGAGAACTTCTGTTGGTGCTTCAGACCTTTGCCCCCATCCCCCATCCATCTATTCATCTTTATCCCTCCTACTCAAAATCAACCTGCTCCTTCTCCTCCACTGCGGCATTACTTGGAGTGCAAAGGTCCTTCTGCCTGAATGGTGAAGTAAGGCGACCGCGTCTTAAATCCAGGGTTCACTCGACCTCTTCTCACGGCCACCAGCACAGGGGCCAGATGAAAGGCTCCACCCGGGGGGAGGCGGCAGAATGAAAGCAGAGAGAGGATATCTTTTCTAAGATCCTCTTTTAAAGTTATTAAAGTTTATATTGTGCTGGAGCCCTTTATCACCTCAGAAAGTATGTTTGTGTATTTCCATAAACAAACTGAAAATCATACTCGTTCCTGTCAGTTTTTCCTATTTCCTGCTTCTAACTCTTCAACATTGGGTGCTGTAATTTGCCACTGGTGTCAGGGGTTAGAGGAAGGAAGGAAGGAAGAAGGAAAGGAAACATCAGCCTCAGGCTGGATTGCAGCTCTGGCGCTGTACTTTCTGTCCACTCTGCACGTTCATTAACCTCTCATGCCCTGGAAGGCTGTTTATCAGTGAGCTCAAATGTCACATCATCATCATCATCTCTTTCAAAAGTGTCCAAGATTCCATTTCCTTTGGCAAAAACATAAATATCATCTGCCAGAGAACATGATCTGAGGGTTCACAGGGGAACGGCAGATCAGATCACCTGATGGATTTAATGCTCCTCTGTCGTCCGGTTCACACTGTCGGTGTGACCTGAGATTAGGCCTTCAGGCCAAATAGGCGAGTGGAGGCAGATCGTCCGGGAAATCCCTTTTCATTCCTCCAGATACAAAGGCTCAGTGATTATAGGTTACTCACAATATGCTTCCTGTAGGGTGGAGCGGGCTGGTATTACAGAGACGGCTTCATTGTTTGCATTTACATCATTCATTCTTCCTGTGTTTGTCTGTTTTTATAGTTAGTCCTAAAGACAACCTTAAACTAACACACACCTTTTTTTTTAATCTCACACAGAATGCAAACCAGGTTACTTCAAGCCATCTGTATCAGGCGACTTGTGTCAAGTGTGTCCCGATAACACAACGCCGTCCGCAGCTGGGGCCACCGACTGTCAATGTGAGGAGGGTTTCTTCCGCTCCCCTTCAGACCCCCCTACGTCCCCCTGCTCTGGTAACAACCACACTCAATTTCATTTGACTCATAAAGTAAACTAATAGCTCATTACTGAAGATCAGGCTAACTGTTCTGTGTCATGTACTTCCTCCCTTAGCTCCACCCAGTGCCCCTCGAGACCTGACCTCCACCACCCTCTCAGCAGAGGGCAGGCTGCATCTGTCCTGGAGCCTGCCGCTGGTGACCGGGGGCCGCATGGACCTCACCTACAGTGTGGAGTGTAAACACTGTGAGGGGGCCGTGTGTGTCCCATGTGGCGAGAAGATCCGCTTCGAGACGGGTCCGACAGACCTGCAGGACACTGAGGTTGTGATTAGTGACCTGGACTCTCATCTGAACTACACCTTCACCGTGGAGACTCACAGCGGCGTGTCCCAGTTCGGTATGGAGAGGCCCATCGCCAGCATCACCACCGCTCTGGACTACAACGGTGAGCTCAAACACAAGAAAAGCTCTTCTTTTTGCTCTTTTGTGTTATGCTCTAATTGGCTTTACTTTAAGTATGTGTGAAAATAATAATGAAAATCAAAAAGAAAACTATTGAAAGTAGAAATGATAACAACTTTCTATGATACCCTTGTGTATAATGCTTTCGAATAAATAGTTGTGAGCACCAGTCTATATACACTATGATTCTTAACATTAATCATAACGATAAAACAATGTGTAAAAAAGTGGTAAAACTAATCAAATGTTTTAAACTGTTGAAAGAGGTCTATTGTCCTCACAACCCCAAACAGTCATTTTTAAATATTTAGAATTGTATTTCTCAGTACAAACCATCATCCAAGAAGAAGGGCTTACTACACAACGAGGAATGTGACACAGAATCCCAAAGGCTCTCATTTCCAAATGTGCTTTCCAAAGTCTATGATTAGTCACTAACCATTATTTTGCTTTCTGTCCCTCACCGACCGTTAGATCCCCCCAAGGTGACGTTGATCCATCTGGATGATCGCAGCCCTACCAGTCTGTCTCTGTCCTGGACTCTGTCTCGCAGGGCTCCAGCCCACATCAATCACCGCTACGAGCTCATGTACCGCAGAAAAGTAAGACACACTGCTCCTTTGTCCCTCCTTCACTCGTTCAAAGTTGTGGCTGTAAATGGTTTCTAAAATGACTCCTCCTGTTTTCCTTATTGCGCAGGATGATGAGGGCGAGCGTGATGTGACCACCTACACAGTCCTGATTTTGGAGAAAAGTTCCGTTTTGATCAGTGACCTCACCCCAGACACTACGTACATGTTCAGGGTCCAGGCACTGAGGCCTGGACCTCAGTCCTCAGAAGGAAACCCCGGCAGCTACAGTGTGGAGCACGAGTTCCCTACTTTACCTCTAGGTAACGGGAACCTTTAAATCATTTCTCAAAATGTGTTCTGTATAATCTTTTATTTCTCGTTCTTGAGTTGTTAAATGTGTCTCTTTCTGTGTTTTGCACAGCCGAGTCTCTGACCCAGAACAGCTCCACCATGGTGATGGGAGCAGTCGCTGGCGTCGCGGTTATTCTGCTCGTTGTGGTGGCCGTCCTGCTGCTGCGTAAACGGTTGGTAACAACATGCTTCTGATCCCCGTCCAACGCCTGTGTCATTCAGATAAATGTTATCTTCAGAGCTGCAGACTGTGTGATTATGTGCCACAAGCTCGAGTAAATTAAAGATATTCGGGTATGACAGCTCAAGGAGGATTTATCGGTAATAGCCGGTGTAGCTATTGAATACAGCCTTGGTCTTTTCAGCTGAGACTGACCTGCAATTAGTTCAAAGCTGTTTTCTGTTTAGTAATCCCTCATGTTTTCCTTTCAGGAGAATGAACTCTCGTGGCAGGGGAGGACATGAAGATCCTTACTTCTCAAACGGTTAGAAAACCATTCTGTACATTCAAAAATAATATCACCAGTTTATTCGGTTATCATTAAGACTAAAAATCTGGTCTTCATTTCTATCCTAGATCAACTGAAGCCTCTGAAGACATACGTTGATCCACACATGTATGAGGACCCTAACATTGCCATCGCGAAGTTTGTCACAGAAATTGACCCCAGTGCCATTAGCAAACAGAAAGTCATCGGTGTTGGTGAGTGTATTTCTTTTTAAAACACGATTTGATTTAATGAAAAAGTTAAAGCATAGTTCCTAAAGTTTTCTCCTGCTGTGTGTCTGCCAATCAGGAGAGTTCGGGGAAGTGTTTTGGGGCGTAATGAAGACTCCTGGGCGAGGGGAGGTGCCCGTCGCGATCAAGACCCTGAAGCCGGGGTACTCTGAGAAACAAAGGCAGGACTTTTTGAGCGAGGCCAGCATCATGGGTCAGTTCTCGCACCCCAATATCATCCGCCTGGAGGGAGTCGTCACCAAATGTGAGTCCAGAAAGAAATCAAATAAATCACTCTAATTTCATTTGCATCAGCTGCTTGCTGTGGTTTTCTTTCTCTAAACCTATATTTTCTGTTTCTAATTTCAGTCAAACACTTAATGATAGTGACCGAATACATGGAGAACGGAGCCCTCGACACATATCTGAAGGTACGTGCAATATGTCAAGACCTGAGCTCCAGACATAAACATAATTTTTAAAGTCTTTATTATTTGTTAAGGGTGCAAACTAAAACCCACTCGTCTAATGATCTCGTCTTGCCTTAAATCTATGTTTTCTGTTTATTTCTTTATTTTCGATAACATTAAATTGATGGTATTGTTTTTTTTCTTCAAGTCTAAGCAAGACAGCATATAATATGTTTCCCAAGATGTTGAACTATTCCTTAAATACAGTTAACAATTCCATAAAAGAAAGGAAGTTGTGTTTGACTTACATTTATGTCAAGATGAAAATGTTTAAACAATTAAGTGTAAGAAAAGGTTATTTCATATTGTTTTCCTTTTAGGACAGAGATGGGGAGATTCATTCATATCAGCTGGTGGGTATGCTGCGGGGAATAGCTGCTGGCATGAAATACCTCGCCGACATGAACTACGTCCACCGTGACCTGGCAGCCAGAAACTGTCTGGTTAACAGCCTCCTGGAGTGCAAAGTCTCTGATTTTGGGCTGTCACGTGTGCTGGAGGATGATGCTGAGGGCACTTACACAACCAGGGTAAGTCTACATTTTACAGCCTGAAAGCATAGAGAGAACCACCCTTGTTTTATTTCTTTCTCAAGCGTCCAATCCAAAGTGCTTTTCTTTCAGCGCCTTGTGTTTGCACTCTCTGCACCAATTAAATATGATTTCTTACTGTTTCTCTTCTATCAGGGAGGTAAAATCCCCATTCGCTGGACGGCCCCTGAGGCCATCGCTTACAGGAAATTCACTTCAGCTAGCGACGTGTGGAGCTTCGGCATTGTTATGTGGGAAGTCATGGCATTTGGAGAACGGCCCTACTGGGACATGAGCAACCATGAGGTATGTTTCCAACTGTTATGGTTGAGATGAGGGATTGTTTTAGGCTGTGTAGGTTCAACTTTATTATGTATAACCACTGAGAGTCTCAGCTGGGTATCTGGTGATAAAAAGCTGCCTGACATCCAGAGCAGTTTCTCACCATCCTTTTCAAATTAACTGTTTAAGTCAACATACGAACAAAGCACCTTTTCAGACTGTCTGTCACCGCTCTCATAAATATACTTTAGATCTAAGCACTGGTTTTTCTCTTCCTCAGGTCATGAAGGCTATCAACGAGGCGTTCAGGCTTCCTGCTCCGATGGACTGCCCCTCCGCTATCTACCAGCTCATGCTCCAGTGTTGGCAGAACGACCGCTCCAAACGGCCTCGCTTCACTGACGCTGTCACCATGTTGGACAAACTGCTCCGGTGCCCAGAGTCTCTGAAGACCATCGCTGACTTTGATCCACGGTATGAACATTATTTTATGATTTGGTACAAAAAGTAAAACTGTAAAAGACACTAATCCTCTCAGAGGTATAATTAATCCTACAGACCAGTTTTAGGGCGAGGGGAAAGTTTGTTTCTTTGCATTTCCGAAAATAAAGTCTAATTGTTGAGAATAAATGTTGAGGTTTAACATTTTTCATTCACGAACCTTTGAAAATCAAAGCTGTTTGCATTAGGGCATATGCTTTAATCTCTGATTGCCGTAATGCTTAGCTAAAACAAATGTTGTTCTTTTAGCATGAGCCTGGCCCTAATACTCTTCCATAGATTCTGAGGAGAATTACTAAACTTAGACATACGGCATTTATAAACCCTAATTTAGTGTTAATAGTTGAGACAGATATTAATCAATGAATGTATTATTTCTAAGATCTGTCTCCATTCTTTCCTTTAATTAGAGCAGTATTTGTCTTTGACATTAGAAAATTACACTTGCAAACCTGTTTCCTATTGTTCAGCTTCATGATGTGCAATCAGTGTACATGTATCAGTTAATGATGATTAACTCAAATATATCTGTTGTTTTTCACAGCGTGTCCATCCGCCTGCCCAGCACCAGCGGCTGTGACGGCACCACCTTCAGGTCGGTGGCCGAGTGGCTGGAGTCCATCAAGATGAACCAGTACAACGAAAGCTTCGCTCGTGCGGGGATCACGACCATGGAGCAGGTGCTCGCATTGAGGCATGAGTAAGTGCACACATGGCACAGGTGCAGCTCTGGTTCATCTGGCACCAGGCCACATTCTTTAGTAACACAGAGAAAGTATTGAGCACTCAGCCCGAACATTTGTTATCCAATTTGTGCAGAAATACTCCACTCCGCCTCTGCCCATGTCATTCCTCTCATTCTCTACCAACACAGCTTCAACAGCAGTGGCCTTTTTTTAAATCCGACATACCCTAACAGCTCTGTCACATTAACAAGTTATTTCACCGGCTTGTATTACTTAAAGCTCACTGTTTGAAAACATATTTACATACATTCTTTTAAAACACTTATTAACAGCCTTTAGCTGCAATACATGGATATATTTATTTCCGATCAAAACATAATTGATATTGTTTTTCAACGAGATGACACACTCCACCATGTTAAATGCTGCCCTACAAGAACCACTGCAGTCTCGCAGAGTCCATATTGTTTTCAGCACACTTTTAAAACTATATATTTTCTCTCGTCCTTTCAGAGACATCAGGAACATTGGAGTGCGGTTGCCCGGTCACATGAAGAGGATAGCGTACAGTATCCTGGGTCTGAAAGACGAGACCAGCTCGCTCAGCGTGTTTACAGTGTGATCTAAAGCATTCCTCCAAATCAAAGTGCACTGACCGACCACGCCATTTCACTCACGGACAGGGAGGACTGAAGGGGGGGTGAAACTGAGCTACACTGCAGGGTTTTTTTTAGTCTGGCGCGACTGAAGAGGAGCCTCTACGCCACTCAGAAAGGACTTAGCTCCAAAACACTTATGTACTTTATAATAACAGAAGACAATTAATTTATCTTTATGTAAAAAAAATGTTTTATATGTTGAAAATGAACACATGATGAAATTTTGTAATTATAAATGCGAAATGTGAGAAAATGTGAGATTGCTTGGTCTGTTTTTACTGAATGACTGAAATATTTAATGTTGTTTATTATTATGGGCATTCTCTTCCAAGCACTCACTTTATCCTGCCAGAGTTTCTGGATCTTTATATTTGTTTGTTTTTCTACATTTCCATTCATGATCAATGAGACTTACTTTAAAAAAGTCAACTCAGGGCAAATTATCACACATTCTGTAGTTAGTCTGTATCATACGATGCATTTTCCTCAGTCTTTTGTTTGTTTACATTGTGTCTTAAACGAACTGTTCATTTTTATTTAATATTTATTTTATTTTGTATTTATGTCATTTGTTACATGAGAAATAACTCTGATCTGGCGCATATTTGCCAGGTGTTGTGTTTTTGTGATTTTCAATAAAATCCGTGTTTCCTTGTGACTGGATCACTATCTGTACTCTGTAGTCAACGTGTTTTTGTTTGTTATGGGCTTAGACTGAAATATCTCAGCAACAGTTTGATGGATTACTATGAACTTTGAAACAGACATTAATGGTCCCCAGAGGATGAACCCTGCTGACTTTGGTGATCCCCTGACTTCTCCTGTAGTGCCAACAGCAAGTTGACATTTTTGTTTAGAAGTCAAATGTGTCATGGATTACATGGATTACCGTGAAATTTGGTCCAGACATTCACACCCTTTGTGAACTCAGGTGATCCCCGACTTTTCATCTAGCCCCACCATGAGGTCTAAAATGTATTTTATGCATTGCTTAGGTTATGATCAATACGTAAAACATTCCCATCAGCCATAGCTGCACTTTGTGTATAAAAAAATATAGCAAATATAATCTCGGAAAACTAGAATAGTAACTGTGAGACCATTGCAAAAATAAATAATAAAAATATACATTTTACACATGTCAAACTCAAATGTTCATTCAAGAAACTATTTATCAAATATCTCTAGCTAACCTTTCATATTTTTGCTAGATTTAAGATCCTAAAACCTCAAAAGTGACTTGATTACTTGATTAACATTTTCTGCTTACAACCTCTTCACAAAAGAAACTCTGCAATGCTGTCACAAATGGCTCTTAAAACATTAAGAATAAAGTAAATCAAGACTTACTTTAAAAATGTGAGAATAAAGTTTAAATAAAAGTATAGAAGAAATTAAAAACCTTTGAGAATTAATCAAACTACTATTGATTTATATAAACTGTACATTTTACTTTGTTTTCAACTTGAATCTTTATCGTGGAAATGCACAATTAAAAAGACCTTCCTCCTCTCCCTTTCTTCTGCTTTATGTATTCTATACTTAAAATGTAAGTGTTCAAAACATGATAAACTCTCCTGATATAGGTTGTTAACCTCTGGTGGCACTTTTCTTCTGCCACCATCCCCTGGTCAGAAAGTATATGTTCTCTTTGCCCTGACTGGTGAAAATCAGAACAGATCTGACCTCAACTTTGAACTATATTTACAGTTTTGTTTTGTTAACAAGAATTGCTCGAGAAGTGCTTGTTTTGGTGGAACATGTCATCCAGACGGAGTTGATCAACCTCAATGACTTTGCCAAGTTGAAGCAGAATGTTACATCTACACACAACTGTGCTCAATCCTTTCACCGTGACTCACTCCGACATGTTAACCTCCCCCTCTGCTAGGTTTCACTGGAAATTCATTTGAACAGTGTGACAAATCTTAGAAGCACAATAAGATTAAACATTTGATTTAGGGCTGAATGTTGATACATGTTCTGACTATTTTCTCTTTTGAACATTTACTCTACAAAATGTGAGAAAAAATATGAAAATGTCCATCTCCAAGTCCAAGGTGATGTCTTTCAATCTTTAGGTTGTTTTCAGTACAAAAGTCAAAGATATGCAATTTAACAGTGTTGAGAGAAAATGAATACTAAACAACGTCTATCGTTGACTATACAATATGTGTGTCTTTTGATTTCCAGCTAAACACTAAACAGGTGGGAACAGTTACTGACAACACTCTGTTTCCATGGTAGCACACTGACACCGTCCAACTGTTACGTAAAACAACTCAGAAAAGGTACATAAAAAACGCAATAAATCCACATATTTGAGAGGCTGAAAACAACATGTTCTGCAATTTCTGGATGAATAATGAATTCAATGATTAATAACTTATCAAAAATAATTGTTGATCTACCAAGATATGAGTCGACTAATTGTTTAAGATCCCATTTTAAAAGCTATTTGATGGCGCAATTTTGACACTTTTATAATAAGCTGTGAATGAGAGTTCATTAAATATCACACCTGATAATTAAAGTTTATTCTGTCACAGTGTAATAACAGCTCCACGCCCTTTCCCACATGAACACAAAGACTCATATGCTCCAAGTCCGGGGTGCGGCTAGAAAATGTGGTCCTCTGACAACAGTTCAACAAATGATGTGACACATTGAAAATCTACAATCTGTGTCATGTTCCAGCTGATTCACACACACACACACACACACACACACACACACACACACACACACACACACACACACACACACACACACACACACACACACACACACACACACACACACACACACACACACACACACACACACACACATATATAGACACACTAGAATGGCCTCTCTTTATACATTCGGCAGATAGAGAGCTTCTTATTTCAATCAGGAGACTTCATTTCTTCTGTTTAAAGAACATTTATTGACACATGCCTGATAAATGTAAAGTTTTTGGTGAAAGGAGGTGGATGGGGAGGAGGCAGTGAAAACCTGAAAACACAGCTGACTGCAGGAGAGAAGAGAACCATTTTAAAGTTTGTCTGCAGCATGGTGATTGGCTGCTGGAGATTGAGGTGAAAAGTAATAGGTTAAAAAGAACACCCAGTCATTCCAGAATTGGAGGACAATTTAGACACTAACACTTTTGAAAAATAAACCTTTTATTTTCATTATTTCTTGTTATGTATTTAGGAAAAACTGACAGTAAACCATCAAAAAAAGGGATTTGCCCAGCTAAGGCATCAAATGTACACTTTTGATTAGATGTTTTATTTGTTGTGTGCCATACTTTGTGCAACCCAGTTACAAATACTCATTAAGCAGAACAAAGTATTAAAAAAAATATTCTTCAATAAATTCTTTACTATTAAGTAAAGAAAGTCAGATTTACATTAAATACTGATGTCGTTTTTGGATAAAACTGGTTGTTTTTGATTATTGTAATAGAAAAATGATACAGTAACAGGGTTGAAATTAGAGTAACAGGGTTGCATAAAGTAACAGGGTTGAATGGCTACATTACTTTTGATTGTAGATCATGACATAAATGAGACAAATGAATAGTCAGGACCACAGAAATGTTGTTTTATAATATATATATATATTTTTCAATGAAGAATTAACCCTGTTACTCTAGTAACAGGGTTGCAAATCAAAGCTAATTGTAGCATTTACCTCAGGAATGAATGCTAGCTGCACAATGTAATGCTATTGTCAATGAATGGACACACTTAGATATTTAACTAAAGAAAGACACATTTGAAATTAATTTTTTTTAGTCTCATAATGTGAGTAACAGGGTTGCGTTTGTACAGGGGTGCCGCCAGGGAATTTGGGCCCCGTGAAAATATATCACATTGGGCCCCACCACCAGGCACAGGCCACGCCAACCAACCACAATTGCTGTAAACACACCTCCAGAACCCAACCGACTCATTTATGCTTTAAATAAAGGGGACCTATCATGCAAAATGCACCTTTGTACGTCTTTTATACATGAATATGTGTCCCCGGTGTTCCAGGGAACTCACCAAGTGTCAGAAAACACAACCCTCTTTATTTTCCTCCTTAGCCAAATCTCTAAAAAAGGGTCTGCAACGGATCTGATAAAAACGGATCCAGATTTCAACAGTTTTCTACGTCACAAAGAGGTGCTCCGCTTATTGGTCAACTCTCCACCTATCAGGGGAATGAGCCACGGCCACGTGCATTGTTGCCAAACCTCTCATTCGCATATACTGTAGGACGGATTTCCGTCCATTTGCCTATTCAAATGTTAACGAAACGGACAGACTTCCGTGCACATCAGCGGCTGTCGGACTAAAACAATTTAATGCACTTTTAACACTCACGTACCCAGGATTCCTGCTCCTTTCCTGGGTTACAAAGTGAGGTGACGCAGCCTGTCCTCTGGGTGCGCTCTCTGGGGGGGGGGGGGGGGAACGGAATAAGTAGCAAGCATCGTAACAAACAGAGTAAAATAAATAGGGACAACAGCTTGTCAACTAACCATTCAGAAACGTCCTGCTGCAACCGAGATGTTTGCACCTCCACCAAAACCTCCGCTGCTTCAGGGTCAGTTTCTGGATCAAATTGATAATATGCTTGAACACATGCATTGCTCTGAGATGACATGTTTATTCTACACTCGTAATCACAGCAAACATGTTAACGTGACTCTCGCCGGCTCATGCCCCCCTCTTTTGCAGGGGGGCGTGGTCAGCTGCTGCTCAGAATTTTCAAAGACAGGCTTGGAATAGAGCAAAAATGAGCGAAACGAGGCATGGCCAAAAAATGATCTGTTTGGTATTTTGAAAAATAAAATGTATAAATATACCTTATATAGGTATGGTCATACACTATATCATTTAAATATAGCATGATAGGTCTCCTTTAAATAACTCTACCTGTACAGGCTTGCATCTATCTTGTAGTCCAATACTAACTGCACAATATTTACTGACACTGAGCGGTGAAAATATAACACTATGCAGACTGCAAATTCTACTGCAACATTCTGCTACATTCTACATTCATATAACACAAACATGCCTGACAACAGATCTCAATAGTCATCTTTTATGGTGTATATGCCTTTTTAATCGAAAGGTGGGTCAGGCCGATTGTCGAACCTCAGATTGAGGAGGAACAATGCGGATTCCGTCCTGGTCGTGGAACGACGGATCAGCTTTTTACTCTCGCAAGGATCCTGGAGGGGGCCTGGGAGTACGCTTATCCAGTCTACATGTGTTTTGTAGACTTGGAGAAGGTGTATGACCGGGTTCCACAGGGAGTTACTGTGGGAGGTGCTGCAGGAGTATGGGGTGAGGGGGTCTCTACTCAGGGCCATCCAATCTCTGTACTCCCAAAGCGAGAGCTGTGTCCGGGTCGTCGGCAGTAAGTCGGACCCATTTCCGGTGAGGGTCGGCCTCGTTGGCCTCCGCCAAGGCTGCGCTTTGTCACCAATCCTGTTTGTAATATACATGGATCGGATTTCGAGGCGTAGTCGTGGGGGAGGGGTCTGCAGTTCGGTGGACTAAGGATTGCACCACTGCTTTTTGCAGATGATGTGGTTCTGATGGCTTCAATGGTCTGCGACCTTCAGCACTCACTGGATCGGTTCGCAACCGAGTGTGAAGCGGCTGGGATGAGGATCAGCACCTCCAAATCTGAGGCCATGGTTCTCAGCAGGAAATCGATGCACTGTCCACTCCGAGTAGGGAATGAGTCCTTACCCCAAGTGAAGGAGTTCAAGTATCTCGTGGTCTTGTTCTTGAGTGAGGGAACAATGGAGCGTGAGATGGGTCGGAGAATCGGAGCAGCGGGAGCGGTACTGCAGTCGCTTTAACGCACTGTTGTGACGAAAAGGGAGCTGAGCCAGAAGGCAAAGCTCTCTGTCTACCGGGCCATTTTCGTTCCTACCCTCACCTATGGTCATGAAGGATGGGTCATGACCGAAAGAACGAGATCGCGGGTACAAGCGGCCGAGATGGGTTTTCTCCGCAGGGTGGCTGGTGTCTCCCTTAGGGATAAGGTGAGAAGTTCAGTCATCCAGGAGGGACTCAGAGTTGAACCGCTCCTTCTTCGGGTTGAAAGGAGCCAGTTGAGGTGGTTCGGGCACCTAATAAGGATGCCACCTGGGCGCCTCCCTAGGGAGGTGATCCAGGCACGTCAAGCTTGGAAGAGACCGAGGGGTAGACCTAGGACCAGGTGGAGGGATTATATCTCCTCGCTGGCCTGGGAACGCCTTGGGATCCACCATTCAGAGCTGGTTGATGTGGCCAGGGAAAAGAAAGTTTGGGGCTCTCTGCTGGAACTGCTACCTCCGCGACCCGACCACGGATAAGTGGGAGAAGATGGATGGATGGATGGACATTCATAAATCTAAATAAATACAACATTAAATATACATGACCTCTTAAATTAAAATAAAGTGAACATTAACACCAATATTATCATTTATAAAATGCTATAAAAAAAAAAATAACATAAGCAGCAGATTTTTTAATTAAATATACATACCAACTACAAAATAAGCAGGTATTAAAGTGTAAACGGACAACAAAACGGAAATGCCTGATGGTGGTGCTAAATCAGAGCCTATTACCTGTTCTCAGTCATTTTCTCATCATGCATCTTCTGTGTAGTGATCCAATATCGTTCCCATAGCCTTGCCCTTTAACAGTTATTACGAGCCCTGGCTCAGCCTTACTCACCAAGAGCCCAGCGCCTAGCCTTCTTACAGGCAAAGTCACCGATCAAGTCCTTGAAGTCCAGCTTTCTAGCCAACTGGCTTTCTATGGGATTAGTTTTGTATCATAAAGATAAAGCAACACTTTTTCAGAATAAAGCAAAAGACTGCAAAGCCTTATGGGGGGACAGGGCGGCTGAGCCTAAATATGGATCTGTTGGTCCTGGCACCAGGGGGAGGGACAACTGATTTAGTATGAATAGCTGCTAAAAATGTACCTGCATTTATTAAAAGTCAGCTAAAAGAGGAGTGAAATGAAAAACCTCCAAACAATTATTATTGACAATGGACGCTTATCTAACAGACTCATTTCCACCACTCATAGACCACACCCACCTTTTCTCTTGAAAAACTGGGTGACATACTGTCACCCTATAGTCCCTGTCTCTTGTCTTTCTCTCATTTTTTTTTTTTGAAAGCCTTACTTTGTTAGTCGTTGAGACATTGTACACACTTAAGTACTAGCATCCCTACTCACATGCTCTCACTCTGCTGCTAGAAAGTGCGGTGCCGCACAGCGTTTGGAGGCAGGACCAAACCATTACATGTAAATAGAGGGGGGTGTTCAGAGGCTTTGGATAATTAACTTTTGGAAGAAAACAAGTTAAATTAATCGTAAGTTTAGTGAGTACATTATCAATATGACTTTATATTAATGTTAATTATTGATGATTGATGAAACGTTACTTAAACATTTTTTTCTGAATGTTCTAAAAATGTTTGGGGCCCCTGTCAGTCACGGGCCCTTAGAATCGTCCTAACTTTTCACCCCCTTACGGTGGCCCTGCGTTTGTATGAGTGTTGCTACACTCCTTCAAGAGTGACAAGATTGGAAATATATTAAAAATAAAAGAGAGGACTTACTTTTGGTCTACCCATGGTATTGGTAGCACATGGCTTGCTGATGTGTGACAAACAGTTTTTTCACTTGCCAAGCTAAAAAGATTTCGGTAACAGGGTTGGGCGCATGTTGTGGGACACACTTTCAGTGTAAAATTACTGTTATTTAAAATGTGTTTATGATTTAACAAATTGATTTTACCATTACATGAGACATATATCAATAGAATAATACCAACAAAAGTAAATAAAAACCCTATTTTAAATGTTATATTTGACATGCAAGTTGGTCACCAAGAAGCTGGGACAAGAGAAAAATGCCATTATAAGGGATGTTCAAGAGCTATTTGATATTTTAAATAATATTTTGAAACCACTTTTTCTACAACTTTATATGCATCTTGTCTCAAGACAATTATTTAACACAACAAGTGCATGCTTTAGCTTTTTGGGCATGGACTACTTGATTTTGTATATGTGGGACATGAAATGTCCTCCAATTCTGGAATGACCTGAATGGGTATGGTATATACCCAGTCTTCCTGAAAAGAACTTGCGCTGAGAAAGAGAAGGATGGAGGCTCTCAGCAGACCTATAGAAACAACATAAGGTCTGATAAACAAAGACTGATCATATTTGTACTACTTTTTTGTTTGATTCACCTAGTTTTTAATAAGATGAGTAATTGTTAGATTGTTGTTGTTAGTAATTATTGTGTTTTGTTTTAGGGCACTCATATCCAACAGGGAAGATCCAGGTCATGGGAGACATTTTTCAGTTCACCCTCGATGTGAGTGGATTTTCTCCAGAAGATGTTGTCATCACAACTTCGAACAACCGGATAAAGGTGGAAGCGGAGAAGGTGAGCCACACAGTCGGCCTAGCTATAAAATACCTGTAAGGTGGTCGTTCAAGTATTTTGTATTGCACTGTAGATTGTTCTTTTAAGCCTTAATACATGCTGATCAAGATTAATTCAAAAATAATAAAGTTAAAATAATTGCTTTAATGCAATAGATTACTGGAAATGGGCTACAGAACATCTCCACATTTGAAATCCTTTTTGTTTGACCATGTACATTTGAAATAGGAAAAGAATGTTAATACATTTCAATTTAGAAGCATGGTAAGCCTCTCATACTTAAGAGATATGATTAAAGAAATGTGTAAAATTAAACAATGGTTTGAGTACAACTCATTAATTTCTGTCCTCATTCTCTCTGCAGCTGCGAAGATGGTGCAGTCCCACACACTTCCTGTCATCGTTGCAAACTGCCATCGAGTGTGGACCCCATATCTGTGACCATGAGCATGGAGATTGGAGCAGCGGGGCCCTGACTGTCAGAGCTCACAGACTGTTTTCATCTCCTCCCTGTGTTTAACGTCTCAACGCTGGGGTTTAGTGAACTCTGGTGGTGGACGAGAAGTACTACTGAACATATTAAAGATCCCTAATACTGGTCAATGCACTCTATTATAAAAAAGAGTGATTTTCAATGATAACTATGTAGGTCAAACATGTCAATCGCGGTTGAAATAAATACGCACAACTTTTGTTAACTGTATGTCTGCTAAAACAACTTTATTAATCCCAAATTGGGAAATTTAGAAATGTTCCCAATTTGGGATTAATAAAGTATGTATTATTGTATCTTAACTATCTATCTTACCCTATGTTTAAATTAGTAACCAAAAGTAATACAAAGTCAGCCTATATAGTTGATATGACAAAAAAAAGGCAAAAAAGAAATGAAATAAAGACTTATGAAAAGGGTCTTGATCACCTTTTTTACATCAACATCTTTCAGGGAAAAAAAATCTAAATATGAATGAAAAATGTTGCCAACAACTTTTTCAAATGTATAATTAAAACACAACTGTCTAATTTTTTTGTTTTGTTTTTGTCATGGTTTTTCTAAAACCCGAACACTAAATGACAAATAATCAAAAAGTTATCCTATTGTTCAAAAAATATAAAAACTGTGTTGATAAAAAAAAATGTATTTAGTGTTTCATGCAGCGTAACATTTATTAATTATCCTAAGGTCTGCTAAAACTTTATAATAATAATAATAATCCTTATATTTATTATAGCGCTTTTTCAATGACTCTCAAAGTGCTCCTTACAAATATAAGGTTAATTTATGAGGTTAACCTTAGCATACTCAAAAGCAGTGCCTGCTTTGTTTAAGGCACTACTCTTTATCTTGTCCCAAAACACATGTTAGTGGCAGATAAAGCCCAAAGACACGATTTATCGAAGCACCTGAAGGAGACATCCTAAACTACATGGGGAACGGAAGTGACGTCAAGCGGTTGTCAAGGGATGTTTTAGTTTACGGAAGTTCTAATCGATTGGCTGCACTTTAAGATTAAAACATGTTGTTTGTCGGCTCTACTTGCAAGTTTTAAAGCGCTTCGGTGTGAGGAAAGACTGTTTGCATTTATTTGATTGCGTCTCCGGTTTCACGAGTTGTCTTTCGCTACAGTTCGTCCTTTTTGGATGATAAACTGAACATAGCAATGTGATGCTAACTCTAGCAGCAACAACAACAACATGGCACAAGTTTCTCCTTCCTCCGGATCAATCATTGTGGCAGACTGGCATCGGTGTAAAGACAGCAAAGAATATTTCAGCAAAATACTGCACAAGAAGAGGCGCAAAAACTTTGGTAGGACAAATAAACTTTAGCATTTTAGTTGAAATGTTTTTTTTTTAAAGCAGCATGTCATTTGTGTAACCAGCGTTTGATTATACAACACAAGGAATTATTTCTACAGTACATTTTTGTGACTAAGAAAACACATGCTGTCTGACATTTTACAGACATAACCAGAAACAATAATTTTCATTTCATACTAAACAAATGAGCTGTACAATCTAACAAAGTGGCTGGCAGATACAGTTGCCTTCTCTTTTTTAAATCTACACTTTGGCTACCAAAATAAGGTGTCCATGAAGTGTTAATAATACAATGCAACAACAAAGTACACAGTAAGGTTTGAATTACCGGGCAAGCAGAAGGAAAAAAGAATAAAACACTTAAAGGATGTTACAAGACACACTAAAAAGTGCTTAAGTGTACTATTTTATTTGGCATATGAACTTTATCACTCAAAACCAGATGAAAAAACGTACATGCTGTCCTGTGGAATATTATAAAAAGTGACACACCAATTCAACAGTGAAAGTAAACAAAATGGACATAAACCTGCAACATAACACAATTATTGATCCATGTATGTAAGTATAATAAATACAATTGAAAGTAGGAATATCAGTATCTTACAAATGTAAGTATTTAGATGTTTCTTTTATAAATGATTTGACAGGCCTGTTGGAGTCTCCGGTGATGCCCCCACATGTAGCCGTGGACACCGTTCACTATAAAATCTTCCTGTCCGGCAAGAGTGGAGTGGGGAAGACTGCTCTGGCTGCATTTCTTGCAGGCTTGAATATTCCTAACATGCACTATGAAACCACAGGTAGACCCAGATCAATGCGAGTCAGTTGTTTTTTTAAGAATAATTTACACATGTAAAGGGTTGATCAGGTGAGACCACACATTTTATTTTACTTATGTTTTGTTCAAGGTATTGAGACAACGGTGGTGTACTGGCCGGTAAAACTTAGAGAAAATGGCAGAGTGCTTTTCTTCCGTCTGCAGCTGTGGGACTGTGGGGAGAATGCCTTGCGTAGATTCGACCATCTGCTGCCGGTGTGTTGGTGATATAGTGTGTTTGCACACTACGCTCACATTATTCTGTAATAGACTAAACATGCATTCCTGATGTCTTCTGTCAGACATTATGTTAAATCACACTTTCCTGTCTCCAGGCCTGTAAGGAGCAGGTGGACGCCATCCTCTTCCTGTTCTCCTTCACTGACAGGACCTCCTTTGATGATCTGTCAAACCAAATCGCTAAATGGACTGGGGCTCCTGTGGGTCGTGTTGTGAAATTGGTGGTTGGCACCAAGTATCCTCTAACATTCTTTAAAGAAAAATATGAATGTTATGAAAGTTAATCTGAATACTTACTCTATAACTGCTATATCTATTCAGAGATTGGCCTTAATGTCTTCTTCAGATTTGACCTTTTCATGCACTGTGACGTGGCTGAGAGAGACGTGAGGAACTTCGAGGAGACGTGGAGCGTACCAGTGCTGCGTGTGGGGGGGGAGGTCAGTGACGGACTTGGGGACGTGGCCTCTCTCCTCAACTGCCTGGCGGAGCACCTGTGGCATCAGGACTGTGTATCAGCCAGACGCCATTCACAGCAGGAGACCAGGACTGTACTTTAATCCTGACTTAGTTAATCCTGTTTTAGTAGGCAGTTTAGGTGACCTGCACTCGAGGTGAGGTCCCTGCAGTGTGCCTGTCTATTGAGAGCTGATCTGGGAGAGCTTTAGATCCCCCGGGATGAGATGAAGGAAACTTATTTGGGGCCGATTTAATTATTTCATATAATTCTATTATCACTGCAATACATTTGATTTGTACTCGCCCTTTCGTCAGCAGGGTGTTGTATCAATATCGTGAGACCAGATAAGCTTATCTAATTGTTCCATTATGTGCCTCGTTGTCTCGTCTGTCCTCCTGCCTGTGAACGATGCACGCCATGTTAAAGGATGATTACATTCCTAAAATGCTTCTCAAGGAGAATACGCTCAGTGGAGGAGCCATGAGCAAGGATGCACATGCATGACAATGTACTGATACAGCGTTTCAATTCTTTAATATGACAACTTGAATCACGTCTCATTATGCTTTATGCCTGTTGCCTCTACTCCTCCCACCTTCCATCGCTCACGTTTCAGGTCGGAGGAACATAAGGAGAATTTTTAAACTGAGAAATAATAGATTGTCTGAGACTATGGTTATATTAACCTGCAGACGTGTCTATTATTTTGTGTTCTTCATGACACTGGATGTCTGTTTGAGCACATACAGTTCTCAATTTTAAAATTATAGCTCGTATTTCTTTGCTTTTTTACCGATGATATTACAGATTTCCTTTATACATGTACTTAAAACACCTACACTGAGTCAAAATAATGTCTGCTTGGTATTGGGTTAAATGTTTGATCAATATTTCACAGTGAGAAGATCAGTGGCCATTTTTTCCTCAGACTCTATTCTTACCTTCTTTATTCATTTGAAGTGTTTTTGTCAGAATAGGGCTACACTTGTTTATAATAAAGTGAAAGACAAATTGATTAAAAGTTTCCAGCATTTTAATACAAGTGAATAAATACATTCTCAAGAAGTAATACAAAAAGTGTCCCTTTACTTGCCTTGTGTCAAATTGTGAACAACAAGTGCGTGTTTAAATCCTTTTGCCATATGTTGCCCTTATTAAGATTCTAAAAAGGTGCAGTTAAGTGGAAGAAATCTAAAAAGTCATACAATAATTGTTATCATCAAATGTTTATATTAGAAATGTGCAATTTAAAAAACAACCACAATTAGAAGTTTAAAATGAGTTTGCAGAATCATGAATCCTCTACTGTTCACACTGCAGCAACTTCATCCACACCTCTGTATCCGACCTGCAATACAATCATAAAAAGCCAATAATAAATTAATCATCAACTACAGGATATTTATTAGTATTAAAGACATATACAAAATGTCCACTTGTACCTTGTTTCTGCAGCAAGTTTCATTGTGGTGGGTTGTCCGGTGTGACTTTTAGAGAGATGCAACAGGAAGGAGTCTGGGGGCGGACCCAGGAGCTCGGTCTGAACATGCTCCACTTTCACATGTTTGGGGAATTCAGCATGATCCATAACTGTGAACCCCGCGTGTTGGAAATAATACTTCTTTGATGAGATGACCAAAAGGTCATTAAAGAGGTGGAGGTATACACTTGAGAAGCCACTCTGTCTCATGGGACCCTGGTGCAGCAGAACACGCCCGCTTACAACCAGAGGGACAGACTGCAACGAGGAAGAGACATTCAGTCAGATTTTATAAACAATGTGATCCTGTTTTTAGTAACCTGTGTTAAGAAACTCGCCACCTTCATTTTGCCAAAATCCAGCAGCCTATCCAGATGAACCAGCTCCTCAATGTGTTCCATTTTTCGGACCCCTTTATCACACTCCGTTACAACCTGTGGGTCAGAGAAGATGCATAACATTTCAAATTAGTTGAGTCTATTTGCTAATCACATGCCTTCGATTGCTCATAGATCCTGTAAAACTCTTACCTCGTGGATGGCTGCTATTGCTTTTTCGAGATTGGATATAGAGTCAGCGTCTGGTTTGGTCTGTTTCAGGATGCTCTGAAATGAAAGACAACCAAACACAAACCTTAGAAGTATGTATATGCATGCAAACAATTCAAATATCATGAGACGCTAACCTGAAGGAGGAGTTTAATACGTGTGATTCTTTGGAAAGGAAGGGCAAGGAATGACTTCAGGTCCTGCCTTTGACACTCTTTGTGACTCTCAATGTTCTTGATTAAATGCAGAAAATCTCTGTTCTGCTGCCTTGGAAATGGAACAGATTGAATGTATAGTTATTGGTGTTGTGGAGCTCCAGCAGTAATGTAATGTACAGAGACTTACAGCAGCTGGTTGAACATCGTCTCCTGGTAGCTCATGTTGGTCACATACGGCACATAGACCCTGTGAAACTCAGGGCAGTGCTGCAGCACAATGTCTTCCACCTGAGAAATCAACACACTCTCCTCCAGTTGACCCTCCAGTTGACCTTCCAGATCCATAAGGAACCTACAAGGGACAAAAACTCAAATTTAGCAGACGTAAACACTTAAAAATAAAAGATGTAGTGATATGTGGAGTTCTCACTTTTTACTGGCTGCCATTATTTGACAAATGTTGGAAAACAAATTGTGATGCTCCATTGGAGTCAGGGACTGTTTCAGTTCCTTCGAAGAATAGAAGTGTTTGACAGCAATAGTAAGGCTGTTAAGGTAAGACACTTCAGAGCCAATCAACTCAAAGATCGACTTCAGAGGGAGAAAAAGAGAATAATTCATTATTTATACATTTCTGTGACAATTTCTGTGCAAAAGTAGGAGGATATTTTGGTTTCTTACTGTCAGCAAAACTAATAAACCTCAATAACACATTTGCATAGTTTCACAGTTTAAATAATTCCCTGGAAATAGTATATTTAATCCCGTTTTGGGAACATTTCCAATAAACTAAAGTGTCCAACGGAGCCTTTAACAATAATCTGTGAGCTGCTTCTAAAGAGGATTGGATGCAAAACATTTTCCACTCACCTCCTGAAGGTGGATCTCTCCGTCTGGCAACCTTCTGAGCAGGCCAGACGCCTTCACCTGCTCCAGATCTTGCCAAAGGGTCGAACACCTGACTGGGGGAGCCTTAGCCAAGCGTGTATTCGCAGCAATGGATAGTTGTTGAAAGCTTTTATCCGCGCTGCTGAGATAGGCAATAATAGGAGTCTGTAGCTCCTGGGGGATTGTCAGTGCGCTCAAATAACCTGTGTTGGGTGTGTTCAAATCATCGCTCTCCGCCTGCACACAGTATTCCTGGTAGTCCTGGTACAGAGGGTCTTCAGAGCAAACAAGGAAATGAAGGAAATTCACATGACATGGCTGTAGGTTACACTATTAAACCACTCAATAGCACAGAGAAAGATACACTTACATAAATTGAAGTACTTTAACAGGAAGGACACACTCAGCTCTTCCTCCTCGGCTGTGTCTGCTGCCCTGCGTTTAATAAGCAGTTCAGTTAGTTAAAACGTTTACAATGTTAATAACAGACAACTCTGGATAGTCCTCCTCTAACTAGTTTGCTGAGAAAAAGGTTGGGCTATAGGTTTCAAATCCCAAGTTAAAGATACATCTATGGGAGGGATCTAAAAGAAAAAAGATATTACATCGTCACAATCCTACAAATAAAGTTCACTTAGTTTTCGAAGTGAAGTGCACCATGCGGTCCTTACCTTGAATCCTGAAGCTCTTCCAGGGATTCACTGCTCCCATCATGGTCTCCAATGTCTTCATTTGTGCAGTCACATTGATCCATAGCGCATTAGTCTCTCACACAGACTCTTTGTTTTAAAACTCTGACCAAGGTGCAAATGTGGATGTGTTTGTCTACTGAGGGATCCTTTATTTGACCCAGAGACACTCAGATTGAGTGAGCGCAGGCTGATGCAGTCTGAACTGAGCAGCAATCACAATAACTGGAACCAGGTGTGTGTTTCTTTTCAAGCCTCTGGTGATCTCTCTAGCTGTGTCCCAGTTCAATACAAACTAGTTCAAATCGGAACAAGTGGTTGTATGTTTGTCGTTTCTTTCAGTTTCAGACAGTTTTCTGAACAAATCTAGCAATTTTTCAACATCAGCGCTCTGGGAAATTGAGATTCTTAACTTTTTTCATTGATCAATTCAGAAAAAAAGTATTAACTGATATATATCATATTTCGTAAGTTGGGTTATTCATTTAGCTAAGTCATTTTTACAAACACATTTAAAAAAAGTATATTTAAAGAAATCAGTAGGCCTATGCATTCCTTAGAACCACCATTTTCCCATAATGCATTGTACAAAGGAAATTAAGGCTTCTCAGAGCTGGGGGGAAAAACAGATAATTGTTTGAGAGCTAAAAAAAACATCAAGATAGTCTTTCCACAGTTTTGGTGCACAAACTGCGTTCCCCATTTGTCTCCCGTTGTATTAAAGTTGACATAGTTGAGTACCTTGATTTGATTAGCGGTTTTGTATGACTTGATTATAAAAATGCAGAAGTAAAAATTAAATCCACACAGTGTACAAATACTATTTCCATTTTATTTGCAATTTAAAATTTCATACAAGATAAAAGTAGATAATTCAATCTGCCTGAACATTGTTTGTATATGACCCAAATAAAGGCATTCAAATCCATCCTTGATATATGATGCACCGACATGAAAATATCTTAACAGATTACAAAATGAAAATGTGTGTTTTTAAAAAGGGCATGAACACAAACTGAAGATTTGACACAAAATAAAAAGGAATTTCTAAACAGGAGCTACAACGAACAGGTTTGTAATCTACACATGGAAATGCTTTTTAACTGTAGAAATAACAAATACCGTAAAAGATACCTTCTGAAATACACATACTGACTTGGGAAATGCCATCTATGATACGTCAACAAACTATAGCCCAATTGATATTTCTGTGATAATAACCGTGGATAAAGGGGACTTTCACTTATCTAGAGAAATTGTAAACTTGATCAACACTGATCAAACCTTCTTAACTGCAGCAATTCCCACAATGACCATTTTCCACCTTCAGGTTCTAATTTGTGAGCCAAAGAGTCTAGGTGGGCACAGTGATGCTGCGGGCTAGTAGCGCCAGCAGAGCGAGCTCCACGACCCCCCTGGGCTTGTTCCAGCGCCTCTGCGGCCTCCCGGGTAGAAACATAAAAACAATTCATCACAACATTGTTTCAAATATTCGTGTTTGTGCTGAATGGTCTAAAGCTCAGCAGACAGAGGAGTAACGCTAATCTATTTTGAGATTTTATTTCATTTTAATGATGCTTCACAACTTAAACAACAGTTTTATGAGGTATCAAAGGGGAAATCATAATAACGTTTAAAGAATCAATCATACATTGGGCATTTCATAATGTGTCAACATTGGACAACAGAAAAAGAAGAAAATCAATCTACCATACCAACTGTCTAAAAACCAATGAAATGGGTGGCCACCCAAAACATCTGCATGCAAACACACCTCACATATCAGCAGGATCCGGAAAAGTTTGACCAGTTGTCCTGTTTGTCTGGGATATTCTGTAGGACACACAGAGAGAGACAGCATTTCCCTGTTTAAACGTGCTCCCTGATAAGAAGAGACATCTGGGTCAGTATCAAGGTATAAATCAGAGAGACGCTGAGGGGAGGGGGGGACTCGTAGGACTGGGTGTGAGTCTAGGTGGGCACAGTGATGCTGCGGGCTAGTAGCGCCAGCAGAGCGAGCTCCACGACCCCCTGGGCTTGTTCCAGCGCCTCTGCGGCCTCCCGGGCAGAAAACCCTGCTGCCTGGATCCTCTGGATGTGTTCAGATGGAAATTGTTCTCTTAAAGGATGTGGAGAAGGGACAGGAGGGGCCGGAGATGTCAGCTGGGGGGCAAGAGGAGAGGAGAGGGTTGAGGTGCTTGAGACTTCCTCAGGTGAGCCCACTGCCATGGACAGGGGGCTGAGGAAAGTGTGCTCAGTCTGGAGGCCGAGAGAGTCTGGGGTGTTGGTGCCAGAGGCCCGTCCGTCTGCGACCCCCCTCCCCTGCTGGCCCTCCGGGGGCTCCCTGACCTCCAGGTCCCCTGTGGGGTCAGGAGCATCCTCTGGCTCAGTCTGAAAACTGCTGATGTTATTCACTTCACCTCGCCCACATTTATCTGCCCTCCTCTCCGGACGCTGCGGGGGTTTTTGACCCACCGCAGTCTCCAATGTGTCCCCATTCAGTCGCTCCTCCTGTTCAGAGAGGACAGGCGCGAGACCCTTAGAGGGTCCCTCATCAGACACAGCAGCAGCAGCATGGTGGGCTTTGGCATCGCTTGATTCTGCACCGGCTGGGATGGCAGTAGAGGGGATCCGGGGGGGGTCTTCGGGTGTTTCCTGGGTGAATGGATTTGAGGGGGAGCAGGAGGTGCTGCGGTTCTGGGACTGGGCGCGGTTGTTGGACACCAGCAGCTCGTGGAGCTCCATCAGAGCGGCCGCCAGGGAGGGGATATTGCCGGAGCCGTGCTCTCCTTCGGGCTGGTCCCTCTCGGGGGACGCCACGCCCTGGGAGGCAGGGGGGGACTCCATCTCCACCGAGTCCACCGGTTGGTTAAGAGCACTCGGACGGGGTTCTGGGGCATCAGTGGTGTCACCCCCCGTCGCCTCCTGCTCCATGGGTTGAGTTGGGGAAAGTTCCTCTGCATGGGAGAGCACGGGGCTGCTCATCACCTCATCTGATTCAGACCCCCCCTCCGGACCCTGGGCTGCTGTAGTCATGTCCACAGGAGGTGAACGGGGGACGTCTGTTGAGGGACAGGGTACTGGGGACACCCTGGGGTTGCTTTGGACAGGCAGAGGGGGAGGGGGGACCTGATGAGATGAAGGACCAGCATCCTCTGCTGAGGACGCCGGCCGAGGATGATCCTGGGGGACAGGCTGGTCCTGGATCAGCCCTGGTGCTGAGGCCTGCTCCAAGGCGACCGGGGCAGACTGAGAGTGGTCCAAGGTTTGGGGCGGGCCAGAAGAAGGGCTTTGTGAAGGGGAGGGGGATGAGGACCTTTGGTCTAAGGTTCTGGGTAATGTTAATGGTGGGGGGGGCTGCGGTGAGGTAGTTTGTCCATCTGCAGTGTCTATTGTAAGAAAAGATACAACTTGGAATGAAACAGTGAACGAGTCTGGAGGTATTACTTTGGATAATAAGGAAACAACTAAAACAAACATTTCCTTGCTCACATTTCTTAAATACCCGCTAGACGTGTCATGATAACTCATTTTGCTGGACTACATATTATCCCATAATTGCGATTAATATAACTATTATTCTTTAGGAGCCACTGATATGTTGATAACAGCATACTAATGGGAGTAAATCATTTTAAAGAGCAATACAATTTAATTTCTAATAATATCGTTCAGGATTGGAATGTGAAAAATATATTAAAATATACTCATTCATTAAACCAAACCAAAATAAAATAGACTCAATCAGAATTATTTTCTCAAAAAATGCTTAATGACTGCTGTTTATTCCTATTTATGTTGGTTTCAATGTTGGCGAAATGACTTTTTTTTTTTTTTTTTAAATCGAGACCATTTTAATTAATGATAAGTCGAAAAAGTAATTATCATGACAGGCCTAACACTCGCTGCATATTAAGTGGTTAACACTTTCTTTTTTTTTCCTACTTAATTTTTACAGTTATATGTATCCAGAATAAATACATACAGACATTGAAACAAATGTGCAACATCAATTAACCAATCCAGTAGCAAAATAACGGCAAAATAAAAGACACACATAGCAATGGGCTTAGCCTCGCAATGGACTTGTGAAGTGACAGTACCTGGTTGGTAGGGCCCTCTCCAGCTGTCTCCAAATGCATCAGTGCTGTCCTGCTCAGGGTTAGAGCGCACACCACACACATCATGCAAAGGGATGGAGAAAGTTAGCAGTCACACACAGAGCATGCACCAACCTATCAGCCTTTTCACACACAGATGTGAAAAGTGTCATCCAAAAAAAACGTGAGCCTTTGTTCTAACACACAGAGTAATCACATAACCCGTCACTGAACCTCAGAAAACTCGGTTACATCAGTAGCACATTTGGTCAGAAACCATTAGTCACGATATGAATCAAATTGCTTCAACTGCTGATCGATTCCTCTTATCTCTAGATGGATGCCTCATTCCACAACATGGCTGCTGTACGGAAGAGAATCCAATGTAACTCTACTGACGCTGCTTTTGTGTGAGTCCATTTTGCAATGTGCAGCCATTACTGGTCATGACTGGCATTAAAGGGAAACACTTTTGTGATTATGTTTTGAATAAGAATATTTACTATGTAAAACATGTATTTCATAATGATAACGATCTATGTGTATCTTGGCCCAGGATGTCATTTTCAGTTTGTCTTTGCGGGAAGCTTTAAGTGCTGATCTCTCACTCCTTCAGACAACACAATGTGATGCTCAGTGCTGCGATACTGCATTAGCCCACACTTTACTGTGGTTTAGCACTGATGGCTCCATTACACATTGGAGCCATTGGGGCTTTAAGTGTTTTTTGCAAGGCTTCTGTCAACAGTTAAAGCTACAACATCATACCCGTACAGGGCAACTCAAAACTAGTGGAGTATTAGCCCAATTCATCGTCATATACAACTCAGTAACGGCCATATACAAATGGTTTCTAATCGCAATATAAATGCGGCTTAAAGTTCCGTTCACATAGCCCAGGGGTCACCAACTACATTTGTCCAAGGGCCAAAATTAATCCAAGAAACACTTTCGGGGGCCAGAGATTTTTATATATATAAATATATATATATATATATATATATATATATGTAATTGATTAATATGTTCATTTTATTGATTTTTTTTTTTTTTTTTTTTAATAAGCCTGTATCCGGGGTAATAAAACGGAAAGCAGTCCTGATTGGACTTTTTTATTAATACCGTGTCCTGATTGGTGGGAAACAGTTGCAGGAATAAAAAAAATTGTTTGCCAGGCACGCATATCTCAAATAATGTATGCGCTGCCATTTCCCCACATAAACATAACAGTCTGCAATGAAACGGTTGTCTCCTGTGTGCTCCACTTCCTCCTTGGCGAACCGGTAACTTTCTTGTTAACCCGTTTTGGTTTAATAACAGAATAAGGTCGGTTTTTTGGTTTTCCGTTTTGGTTTTCAAACAGAAAAACGGCTATTCGGTTATGAAACGGAAAAACCAAAGAACGAACCATACACGGATTAAACAAACTTCTCCTCATATTTTTCTAAATAATAAAAAAAAAAAAATTAAATCATCTTTATATATATATCATATATCACCTATACAGCACATTTGGGAATGTAGTGTCTTGATCAAGGACACAACGACGTTTTTTGACGAGCGTGGGGCTCGTACCCGTGTAACTCGAGGTGACATGAGTGGGGGGCGAAAGCACTAACCACTCCGCCAACGCCACAGTCACCCCCACTGTGCGGGCCGTATGAGAGTGTCTGGCGGGCCGGATGTGGCCCGCGGGCCACCAGTTGATGGTCACTGACATAGACCACGGTTACTTAACAACCCTAGTCACAAGTGTTTCCCTTTAAGCCTAAAAAGCTTGATCTTAGTCAGGAACTCTTATTGTTTTTTCTCATAAATGCTTATATTTTGCTGACAGACATCTCTCAATTTCCTGACGCCATCATATTCTATAGCACATGTAATTTGCTGAGGTGATGACATGAAGTGATCATGTGACTGGAAATTCAGATGACTGCATAGATGGGGTTGAGAGTAAAAAGCTTTAAATGGCGCATGCAGATATGGTTCTAAGTTAGCTGAAACCAGCCCAATGAAACACAGGCCAAAGAGCAGAGATGGGCGGCTGATTCTTACCGCTTTCCTGTATGGACCTCTGAAGAGCCTCCGCCAGTTCTCTGTCCCCTGTCTCATCTGGACGGTTGTCTTCACGGCTCTCTGGTCCGTATGCCAGCCGAGCGCACTCTGGCAGCTCCGCCTCAGACAGGAAGCTAGTCTCAGTGTTTGTGGTGCCTATCAGAAGCAAGTTCCTCTTCAGGTCGATCGAACACTACAAGAAAACACAAAAAATGATGCTCACGGATATAGTTCATAATATAAAAGAAAATGGAAATCCCTGAATTGTGTGATTCATTCCTATAGCATACTGCAGACTAAGCACAAATTAAAAAGGGGCTCGCACCTGATGTCTCTTCAGCATATCCAGGCCGAGCAGCATGTCCATTGGCTGGTCCTCCAAGATGGAGAAAGAACAAGGGAGGAAGATGCCCTCTATCTGGACCTGAGCTACATGAGTGCAACAACAGAACACAATATAAACTACCGACATCTTATTCAGAGACTTTAACATGGATGCAGTTCAAAGAAATAGATCCAGTTTGGAAACATTATTCTAACTACCAAGTCAGACCATCTCAGACACCGTTTTATATCTCTGCATACAGTTAAAAGAAAAGGTTTAGAACAATGGTCAGGTTAGCTGGTTTAAGTGTTAATTTGTCAACCTAGTTTCAACTGTTACAAAGCCATTTTACAACCACACACTGCCTAACAGGAAGCTCCTCATCAGTACTTATTTGAAGCTATAACTATGTCTGAGAGTAGATAGGAAGTTGACTCAAAGATATCCGGTAATTCTGCCAAGCCAGGCTTTATAACCATACGGCACATTTTCAAACAGCAGGAGGAGTTTGTATGACCGCACAAATTGAAATAACACGCCTTACGTTTTTCTTTTCTTATGGAAACTACTCTGGACTCTTTAAATACACTTAAAAAAACGCACCCAAATGAACTCTTCCAATGATCTTCTGGGTGCCCACGCCCTTTGCGATCCCGGCCCAGCGACGGTCCACCAGCCTCATGATGTTACAGCGCTCAGCACATGCTTGGCTCATGATGGTCATCTGGGCTCCTAAAAACAAAACAATAGCAAAATCGAAATCAAGGAATAAAAAAGGCCTGTGCAAGGAAGAGGCGGTACAACGCAGTGTAAATCCAGTCCACCGTTCGGTGATCCGTTCACAAGCGGACAGCATGATCAGACCAAATTATTACTTTGATCAGAAAAAACACATTCTCAATCAGTCTTTTATTTGAGCACAGTAAATGCAGATACTGATGTTTTTTCAAATCAGAGAACTTTATACTTTTTTTATCTGTCAGGCCACAAACCAAAACATGACATAGCAAGTTGAACCTGTTAAAGTACAACAGATATGATCAGGATGTAATGCTTATTACCTGAGTCAACAAAAGCTTTCACAGGGTGTCCATTGGCTTTGCAGTTAATGTAGAGCATAACCACCTGCCCAAAGCTTTCTGGGGCCTCCTCCATTGCAATTGTCATGTTTTCTTCAACATTGTGCTGCCTGGAATATGCAAAAACACAAAAGGTACAAGGTTTGCATTATTATAAAGACTGAAAACATGCTTCTCATGTTAATGAGTAAGCTGCTTTGCCTTATGCTATCTCTAAATAGTACATTCCAATAATACAAAGGAATAATAACATTATATTGCAGTAAAACTGAGCTGCACGATGCTGGAGACAAGGGGTTATAAATCTAAATGTTCTGCACCATACCTGATGTCCTCCGCAATCTTTGCTTGGGCATCAATATCAAAAGGATCAGCAGTCAGAAGTCTGATCCTCTCTTGCTCTCTCTTGGCTCGATCCTGCTGTTGCTCCAGCAGCACTTTGGTGAAGCGCTCTGAGGAGATGGGAATATACAAATACATAACTGGTTTAGATCTGATAATGTAAGAAAAACATAAACAGAGAGTGTGGCACTTGTCATAATCTGCTCTTTTGTTTACCAATATCTCCGCTCAGCAGAGCATCGGCGAGTGGCGGGTTTCGCTCCTTAAGGAGTGAAAGCTCGTGTGGATTGGATAATAGCATCTGCTGGAGTAAGGCAGGGTCATCCATCCCCTGAGGAGAGGACGTAGAAGATTGTGAGGCGCGCTGCAGCTGCTGTTGAGGCTGCGGCTGTGAAGCCTGTTGCTGCTGCGGCCTTATGGCACCACGCTGACCAGAAGAA
This sequence comes from Notothenia rossii, assembly GCF_949606895.1. Classification (NCBI taxonomy): domain Eukaryota; kingdom Metazoa; phylum Chordata; class Actinopteri; order Perciformes; family Nototheniidae; genus Notothenia; species Notothenia rossii. The sequence goes on along the minus strand of NC_136903.1, from coordinate 75,895,619 downwards.
GATGAGGTGCCGGGGATTGTGATGGAACGAAAGTCAATATGGGGCAGACCTTAGGAGCACAAGAGATACAGAGTGAGAGGTAAGCACTTTACATGGACACAAACTGACATTAATGATTATAGTTGATGAATACATCTTTGCTGTAGTTAGTTTACGGGTGTTTCCTTCTTGTGTCCCTAGACATATAACCCTTTTTTTCCAACTTTAATGTTTTTTGGCCTGGTCAATGCTTTTTTGAAAGGGTTTTTGGTTAGTTGCCTGAAATAACGTCCATAGTTCACACAAGCCTAAGATACTTTTATGTTTGTTTAGACATCAACTATCTAAGTAAATACCCAATTGGTAAATGGCTAAAGCTTCATCGCATCATAAAAGAGGCGGTTTCAAAGAAGCAACTACATGACTATTAAATGTCAGCACGCTGAACAGGAGTCCACCTTTAGCTTTGAGGTGGTGGCGTGAAGTCATACAATCGTGATGTTTGTTTTTAGCCAAACGTTATAAATGTACTTCTGGCAATAGCATTCACTATTCATAAATGATCAAAATGGTGTTCAAATATGTAGATAGTCCTGCTTAACAAAACCTCTGAGTTCATTTACTATAATATTCTGAAATCTAACTGAAAAATGTTAAAATTGTCTGAGGAGCTGTTATGATGCTATCTTCATGCTATCTTCAGGGTTAGACCTACACGTCATACCTGCACCTCTTTAAACGTGTCTTACCTGGAAAGGCTGGCTGACTTGGTGGTGGCCTTCTGTCAACTTGCCTGAGAACCACCACATCTCCATCCTTAACACCATATGTCCCCAAGGCACGAGTTGGGTCTTTTAGGGTCTGTTCTATATATGTGACCTGTTTACGGAAAAATACAGAATTCAAATTGATATCATGGCACAAAAGATACAGGTTATTGTTTTGGTTGAATGTAATGATATTGTATTATATTATAAAATACACAACTGAATTAGCTAAGCACACCCAACACAGAAAATATATTTTATTATTTCAAATTGTACAATTGTTAAAAAAAAGAAAATGCAGTCATTAGGTCCATTTGCAAACTCTTTTTAGAAAGTACACTTGACTGTATATAATATATATTTCCACTGGCTAAACATTTCAGTGGTCTGTCTGACTTCAACAACTACTTTCCAAGCCAGATGTACAACGTTATTTGAATAGCTATCATTGCATCTGTTTTCAGCATTCCCCTAAAAAGACATTCATAACAGACCAAGCTGTTTTAATTAAGAAAGGAAAGTGAATTTTGAAGCCTGTTATCTACCACAATTTAGAGTCTGCACATGTTTCAACATGTTCAAAAAAAGGAAGCAAATCATCACTTTAGAAAGTGAAATCAGAGAACATTTCACGTTTTCAGTTGAGAATGGTCTCATTATCAAAACTGTTGAAGATTACATTTCTGTGAACTGACACGACCAATCAAGTATTCAACTGATACCTAATCATTTCAGGTATCTAGCTACATTTTTAGAACATCGTATCAATATATATATATATATATATATATATATATATATATATATATATATATATATATATATATATATATTAACAAGGACACCCTCCTTGGTACAGGATTCAGTCAGTGCTCTTTTTAATGCAGCTCCCCATCTTTTGTTCTTTCTTTGAATGTGTTTTAATGTGTCCCGTCTTGGTGTGATGTGTTGTGTTATAATGAACTCTTATTCTTTTTAGATTTTGCACATGCCAACTATAAACAAATGTCAGCCTTTGGCTTGGAAAAAAAGAATACAATAAAGTGTTTGGTACTCTAACATTACTGGAGCACAATGTGTCTCGATAAGAGAAAAGAAAGCAGATGGTTTTGTTAACTTCGTGTAACAGTTAGCCTCAGTCTTTCTACCAGTTGACAGCAGCTAGCTTATTTAGTTTTACTTCCACCCTCAGCTAAAGCCTTCTGTTTGTTAATAACTGCTGGAAAAACATAAAAATAACCAATGGCACGTGTCGGTGTTATGTGTGTTGTTGATAAATGACGTTTCGCAACACACCGTCCATCAAAACAGCAAACGTCCGATTCATGCTAGCCAGTCAGCTAGCTAGCTAGCTCTTAGCTACGTTAGCTCTCTGGCTACAGCTAGCCTGGCTCTTACCTGGATTTCCCCAGCTGGGATTCCTGATTCCAGTTCACAAAGTGCTATAAAGTCTCTCAGCTCCAGCTCTGGGGAAACATCGAGGCCGAAGGTGGTTTCTGGGCTATCCCTCGGCGCACAGAAAACGGTGACCAGCATCGTTTTTTTTTAAAAGGCAGGATCACTAGACAGACCCGCTGCAACAGAATGTGAAGTTCCTTGTTTCACAGAGAAAACCCCCAATTATTATTAGTTTTTCTAACAGTTTAAACATGTGTTTCAGTAAAAAACGCGTCAAATTGGGAAGTTATATTACAACGAAAGACAGTGACTGCTTTACACTTACTGGGTAAACGCCTGGTGTGACAGTTTCTCTTTTAACAACAACTAAACAACATCAAGTAGTATTGTTGCTCAGTAGTGCCGCATTTCATCTGGCTTGCTTTTCGACATGTCGCATTACAGATTTGCAGTCGTGAGTAGTTTCTTCTTCTAATCTGAACATAGCAGGCATGTTACCACCACCTACTGAATCTGTTGGGTATTACAGACAGCCAAGAACAAAGCAGAACCAAACCAACGCCTAGGAACCTTTATATATACAGTCTATGCTATGAACCCACTTCAAGACAATTCAACAGTGGTGAAAGAAGTATTCAGATGCTTTACTTGAATACAAGTGCCAATGTATTATTGTAAAAATACTTTAAAATATTTAAAAAGTAATCATTGTGCAGAAAATTGATCTTTATTGTTGTGGACAAAGAAAGTTCGGATTTACGTTTTGTAAAATATTTAAATAATTTGACCCCTTTGTGACTTATAGAGTAACTAATTTAAGTTGTTAAATAAGTGTAGTGGAGGAACATTACTATTTCCCCTTTGAATATTAGGAGAAGAAGTATAAAGTGGCATTAAATGGAAATACTAAAGTAAAGTACAATTACCTCAACATTTTACTTAAGTATAGTACTGGGTAAGGACGGTCTTTGTTTAATACAGTCTGCCAGTGACAAGGAAAAGAAAACATTTCAATATGTAAATATTACTTTTCAGGTGCAGTATCTTTAAAGACATCACACAACCTACGTATTTTGTTCGTTTCCATGCTGTTAATATATTTTTCGACTGGTAAAAAGACCTAACAAAAATCTGACAGCCACCAAAAACGTATCTTCTGGTAAACATGAAACCACTTCCTGTACACCTGAATATGTTCGCTAACAAGTGGAACCAGTTCAGTGAAACTGGCTCATGTACAATTTTCTTAGTCTCATGTCTTAATGTCAATTTTAAGCTCTGTAAAACCTTTTCAAATCAAGGGGCAGGGCACTGTAATAGAAAAATATTATACTTACTTACTTTAATAATATCAGTGTGATTCTTATTTGCTAATGTTTCTATCTATATTTACTACTTCTCACACTTCGTAGCTAAGCTTGGGGAAATTACTTGATGTTAGTTACACTCTTTGTGCACCAACAGTATGACTTTCAACTCAGTTGAACTGAGAACTTCCTGACATGGCCTCCCTACCTGCCTAACTTCCAGAATGCTCCTTTGTTATCATCTAGCTATACCCCTCCCTTTCTCCTCTCTCTGTGTTTAAATATGCAACCCAAACTCTATTCTTCGTCTTTCACTCTGTAGACTTTATGCTCTCTGTATGACTGACTGAACTTTCTTGCAAGAATTCAAAAAACAACAAAGACAGCTGAATGGTTTGATTCTCTATCCACATTTGATAAATAAATTCCCGCCACAGGCACCAAATAATAACCTCCTTCTGTTTTTGTGTGTCTGCAAAAATCAAATGAATTCGACATAGCAAAAGAGTAGACCCATGAGAAAGCATCTAATACTTTCTTTATTAAAGCCCCTACAAACAGACGTTCCGCCAACATAACCTGAACCCCTTTTCAAGATTGTGTTATACAGACGGGGCTGGATTGACATCTTAATCTCCAGTTAGTTTTTGTTGCACCAGACAAGGTCCTACTTGGTAGTCCACAGTGTCTGGTGATGCCGCATGTCTCCTGCATCTCCTGCCAGTTTCTGTAAGGAGTTCGAGTCATTTCTGTAAGAACAAATAAAAGAAAAGAAAACGTATTTGATTCATTGATATATGCTTATTCGGAAACATGTAGCGCTGAATAGTCACAATGGGAAGTTGTCTTTGAGCACCTCTGAGCACCTTAGCTTCTATTGTTTTTCTACCTTTGTGTTGTCCAAACTTTACAAGGAGCACATTAAATACTGGGCTGAGGATCCAGAACACTTTGTAAAGTTCTACTTACCTTACATGCTATGAAACCTGCCTTGGAGTTTGTTTGCGTTCGAAGCTGCCTGGCAGAGCAGAATTTTTCTCAAGAGAAAGATTCCTGTAAACTATTTTTAGTGACGCTAACTCTCCTTCAAGTAGCAGCCTGAGTAAAAGTCCTGTCATGTCGAGACAAACACTTCTCTCCTGACAAATATCAGGGAAAATCTAGAATTTCATTTTGTGCTAAACAGCTCAACCTGATTCATTCAATCATTGTACTTCCCCTTTTCAACTTGTTTAATTGGTTTTATGTTAATATTGTAACAATATTGATTTTTTTTGATGGCTTTGTTTTCTAGTTTTTTATTTCACTGCCAGCTCAAACTCAGGCGGAGGTGTATGTTAAACATCAGTTTTGAAGAAGCGAGCTTGCATTGGTGTGGTTGTATCTTGCAGACGATCAAGAATATGGTTATTTTTCCATCTGCCATGTGCAAAGGTACTATGTCACGTTGTCACTGGCACAATAACGTAACGCTGCATAGTTTCCGGTATGTAAACCGCTGATTTCTTATATATTTTCCTATTTTTTCTGAAACTATAAAAATAGCTCAAGTAAAGGTCATAAAATGCCAAAAAAGCCCGAGGCTGTTTTGATAATAACATTACGTTTTATAAAATATTTTATAATTGAGCAGGCTGATGAATATGGAAAATGATTATTACTTTTAACTGCATCTAATTATGTGTATGACAATTATTCATGTATCTATCCGATTAAGGTATTACCATCTAAATGTACATTTTAGCTCAAGTTAAGTAAAAAATACATGAATGTTGAAATACATGACTGTTGGAATTACTGAATAATTCAACAGTGGAGTTTATAACAGTGTCTGAGAGAAAGAAGCACAACCTTCCTTTATCATGGCAGACTCGTCAAAAAGAGGGGAAACATTACGTCACAAATTGTTGTAGCTAAAATGCATATCCATCTATTTTTGGGGATTTAAGATCACTGCGTTAGCAATTTATTGTGTGTATACGCATAAACATATTTTGAAACATGTAGTACTAAATATAACATTGTGAAAAAAACTCAAGGTCTAGTTGCTTGCTTTCCCCCAGTTTATGCTGCAATATTAAATATTTTGGTTTTAGACTTTTTATTGATTTAACATCCTAAAACACTGAATGAATAATGCATGCGTGCTAACTTGCATACTGTAACTTACTATTGTTATTATTTCCATGTTTTTTGTTGTTGTAATTCTCATGTAAAGTATTAGGTCATAAAAAAGACATAAAATACACTAACGCTTTCAGCTTACAGTATATGTGTATCCATTCATATTTATGTCATCAAACCTAAATGTTTCCAGCTTAAGAAAAAAATTAAGTTGTGGATCAATTAATAGGAGTGAGTCAGTCTCAAAAAAAAGAGTGGGTTTTGGCACGTCTATATAAGATATGGTGATTTCCATATCCCGGTATCTCTCTCACTCTGTGGTATTTCACACATGCAGGAAACAGAGCGGCAATTGCCGGCAGTGAACTTTTGAACATGGTCCTGCTCAAACTGCTCATATTCACTTTAACTTTTTATGAACTTGTTTTTTATTTGGATGCCGAGAAGATTTGCCGTAAAGGTAAAGTGTGACTTTCTTACTAAACTGTGACTGCATAATGCCATAGAATACTAATGTTTTTTTGCTTACAACTTTCTCATATTCCTCGTGTGCTTTTGAAATACTCAAAGGTCAGAAAGTAAAGAGAGTTGGCAGTGTGGAGTTCTGTGAAAGCTGCCCGGTCGACAACTATCAGGCTGAAGAGAATACTTCCCAAAACTGCAAAGCTTGTATAAAGTGTGATGCCAGTAAGTGTAGAGGATTGGGTATGATGTATTTGACAAAAAACTAAACAATAATGTGAAACTTCATATTCTTTTACATACTTTGGCTTCATCATTTCAAATGAGGTTGGAATAGTACCAACTTTGCAATAAATTGATTAATTAATCAATGTGGATACATTTTTGTTAAACAAGAACGTTTCTTTTTCGCTTCCATGTGATATGATGTTGATTTTCTTTTTTTGTAGCGACGGGAAGTGTTCTTAAAAAGAAGTGCACAAAAGAGACAAACACTGATTGTCAGTGCCGTAAGGGATTTGTTCGCTACGATGATTCCAGTTGCAAATGTAACAAGGGATTTGGACTAAAACGTGGAGGTACATTTCACCCAAGACTGCATTCCAAATCTAAAAAAAACCAATATATTTGATATGTTTTACATGTTTTATGTATTATTTCTCCAGAGAAACCAGAATGTTCAGAATGTGAAGAGGGATTTTTCAGCTCAAGTATCAACTCACAGTGTCAAAAATGGAAAGAGTACGTGTATTATAATGTTTCAAATCTTTACACGCATTTTATTCAAAAATAAGTAATGTTAACTACATTGATGTTGACAGCTGCATAATTTATCCTTCATTCTAGATGTAAATCAGGAGTGAAGTTTGCTGGAAAGAAGATCTCAGATGTCATATGTAATGTGGATAGTTACACTACACCCACCACATCAAACGAAAGAGTTTCTCTACTCACAAGATTAACATCCCACCATTCACACAAAGCTCAGAATCCTGCCACTAACATCAAGACCACCACTTCCAGCATCAGCACCACAGCTGGTCCAGGACACACAAGGGACAAAGGGCCCCATTTACATCCATTTGCTGGTGCAGGTGAACAATTTGTTGCTATCTATTTTAACACAACCTCATATAAGCTAAAAATGAAGTAACCTTTCACTTGCTTTTTTAGGTATGGTCCTCATCATAATTGGAATGATTGGATTGCTTGTACTGACCGCTGTGACCTGCAAGCTGCGCTTTAATCCTAAACCTGCAGTAACAAGTATGTCACTGGATTCAAAGTAATGCGATACTGAACTTAAAGAATAGTTTGGGGAGAGTCATTTGAGAACATTGACTGAAAAAGCCTGTCTGTGGTCATTGTGCATGCTCAAGTCAAAGTGAAGTAAAAGTAGTTGAAACACGTCGTTACAACGAGGATTTATGTTTTTCATTGTTGTAGGAAACACATTTTAGTTATTTTGTAATGGTTAACATCATGTTGCCCCAGAAACATGTCTGGCTTTGTGTTTTGTACCATGTGTCATGATTTCAATGTGCCATATATCTGTTCAAAGACAAGGAATATGTATACTTATTGTGTATAATTATAATAATTGTACTTTGATGTTTGTTTGCAGAAAGTGACTCATTGTGTCGGAGCCCAGTGGAAGAAAGCGGGGATGACAGTCAGTCTTCTCTCAAACTGAATCCAGAGGAGCCCTGAGGACTCAAATGAATCCGCATACTTGACTGTGAACTTTTACGATCAGATAAAACGTAGGAATCATTGCAAACTGATCACTTTTAAGTATTATTGGTACTAGGAATACATCAGAAAATCTATTACTGTATCTTTATTGTAGCGTTCACAATCTGAAGTATGGTATATATATTTGACTTTCATTGGTTAGATCTTGTAATTTGATTGAAAGATTTATATAAATCTATACAGGGTTGATCATCCATACCTAATCAATTTATAGATAAATAGTAACAGGTAGTTTTTACTTGGATAAATACCTCACAAAATACGTTATAGTATTTTGTATTATCAACCTCTGTTGTTTCATTCTAAACTGCATGTTTTAATGTTTTCATAAACTGTATCGTGATATGCAACGTTTTTGAATGGGGCAAGTGACAAGTGTCTGAGAAATATACACTATGAACATTGATTTTGAACTGCTGGAGAGCCATAGGAAAATAAATACTGTTTTCGTGCTGTTTTTCTTGTCTATTTTTGTCATACTTTGTTAATTCAGATCTGTTCCACCTGTATAGCTTTGCAAAGCTGAGAACAGTCAAAACGTGCAGTGTGTGGGGGTTGGGGGAATTCCCCTTGTGGATCATAATGCACCTCTTTTTCCCACTAAGAGATACTTCCTGTCATGTTTTAGTTTCAGCTGTTGGAAAGACTGTTGTAAATGTAAATGTGAAAACGTTCATGTCTTTTATACCTCACTGGAGACTTTCCCCAATACAGTGCAGTCAGAGGAGTATTGAAAGCATATTCTCAATATTTCTATTCACTTTGCTATGAAATCAGATAAACTACTTTGCTGGCTTTATGACTAGTAGCATACTTGAGAATAGTTGCAGTTTGGTTACAACAGCGCCCTCAGGTAGAATACCATTATAAGTGTACTAACATTTACAGTAAACTCAATGATGGTCAATGTTTCCAAATCCTTTACTTATTAAGTACAGGTATCAGTACAACAAAGTGAAAATACTCATGTGCCTGGCATAAGCGCTGTTTGTGTACACTAGCTACATTAGTGATTGAGCTGCTTTCTAATGGTCACCCGATTCACTTTAGGGGTTGTTAGATTATTATGGGTTTATAGTTTGTTGTTCACTGCTTGAACAAAAAACATCAAGTTGCTATCAGACTCTTATTATAAATCAAGTTTTATTGTCAAAATAATTTGACCACTGTCTTGTGCAATGAGATGCCCTGAGAGTGTGAGAATAAAGAGCTTTTGAACAACTAAACTATCTAATTGAATCTGTGGATTGGTAACACTATATATAACATAAGATAAGAGGCGTGTGGCGCAGTGGGTTGTGCGTAGCTGTTCGGATCAGGGGGTCACAGGTTCAAACCCCACTGCAGTCAGCATGTCGTTGTGTCCCTGGGAAAGACACTTCACCCCAAATTGCTCCTGTGGGGATTGTCCACAGTATTGAGTATGTAAGTTGCTTTGGATAAAAGCGTCTGACAAGCAACATCTAATAATAATAAGAAGGACCTTTATTAATCCCCGTGGGGAAATTCAGTTGTTTAAACAGCAACAGGGTAAGAGTGAAAAACAGGATAGCACAGATTAATAAAATCAAAAATAAGATCAGCGATACAAATAATAATAATGAGAAAATATGAAATAAGAAATGAATACAATTAAAATGAGCATACACATTTGGTCATATAAACTATATAGGTAAGAAATGAATGAAAATAAAAATGGACACATAGAGTTATATATATTACATATTAGATATATTAACATGGGTTGTGGAAACAGTGTGTATTTATGTCTACTAATATTTTCACATTATTGGACTGACCGAGGCGCTTGGTACTGTGTCGTGGAGGGATGAGTCTGTGGCTGAACGTACTCCTCATCGTACTCCTCATCTTCACTAGCTCTGCATGGATATATGCAAAACAGTTGACTGGAAAGAGGCCTGCCGATTAGGGGTGGGCGATACCACAAAATCTGGATTCGATCCGATACCAACTATTTCAGAGCCAGTAACGCCGATACCGATACTTTTTTAAATGAAAAGTGTCTTATGTACTTCCATATAGGGGGAGCTGCATGACATGATTTTTGAGCTGAAAGCATCACAAATAGACTAAATCTGAATTCATTTTCATGAATTAAGACAGGACAGTTTTTATAGACAAATAAACGTTTTACTTTTGCAAATTTAAAGTGCAAACATGAAAAATAACAATACAAATTGGCCAGAGTAGCGAACTGTCTTCTTGCACACATCACAGTTCGCTAAGTTTTAATTGCCAGTTGTGAAATTGCTCCACACAACGCTGCTCTTTCTCTCAGCCATCATGCGCGTGTGTGTTGCACTCGCGATTCGCCGGCTGCTGTCAGTCAGCTTGATAATTGACGTTCAGGCAGGGAGCGCGCTGCGCGTGCGCGAGCCTCGAGGAGAGGAGGACAGCAGTGGAGAGAGAAGAAAAGAGCATATACTTGTGTTCGTCTGCACATCGTTTTTTGAAGAAATTGAAGAATAGAGGAGACAGGAAAAAAAGCATAAAAGTATCGATCCTATTGGCTCTAGTATCGATATTTTGAAACGTAACGTAATATCGGAAGTATCGATATTTTGGGATCGATCCGCCCACCGATACTTTCAATAAATGTCAGAGATCCAGGATGTTCTGTGTGGTTTGAAAGAAACCATTTCATTTACAACATGCTAGCAAAGCTGTTTGTCACACACACACACACACACACACACACACACACACACACACACACACACACACACACACACACACACACACACACCAAAAGTGAACCACACGCTGACACACACCAAAAGTGAACCACACGCTGACTTACTTACTTACTTACTTACTTACTTACTTACTTACTTACTTACAACAACAGAGTCGGTCTTCTCATGTTGGAACTATCGCTACAATCACTTGGAGGAAAGTTAGCAGTTAGCTGACAGCAGAGTTTGGCTAACAGAACCAACAGCTAACGGAGCTAATCACATAGCATAGTAATAATTGTGATATGCAGTTTAACGTGACAACACATACATTTAAGAGTGAATGAATGTACAACAGTGTAAAAATAAAAACACCTTTGAGTTTTGCCTCAAGTGATGAGTCAATTATTTATCAGGTATTGCACAGCTCTCTAGGGAGCCAGTAAAAACTTTTATCAACTTCCCCCTCTCATTTGCAGAAGTAGCCTACTGCACAAGACCTGTTAACAGACATTGATGTGCAATTTTGGTGGAGTTCCCCTCTAGAGTCTACGTTAAGGACATGTTGGTCTCTGTTTTTTTCTGTGGTTGCCTGGTTTCAAAGAAGAGAAAGATGGTGTTGGGCAATTTCTTCCTTACCCTTCTTCTTTATTCAGTTCTTATTTTTCTTACATTGAAAGCTCAGCAACAAACGACTGTAAATGTCTTCCACCCACCCTTACCACTACCCTCATATTGTCCTTTGAGGCAACGCAATGACGATACACACTGCTGAGAACTACGTATACCTACGTCTATGGTTATCTCTCACATCCTTCCAAAGGTTTCAAATGTGTGAGCGTATGGGTGAGTGAATGTGAGTGATCGAGAGAGGTAACTGTATTTGATAACATGGGAAATATTGATGAGGTTTTGATTTGTAGTATTGAAGCTGATAATTGAGGAAGGGAGGTGTGTGGCGTAGTGGGTTGTCTATAGGCGTTCGGACCAGGGGGTCACAGGTTCAATCCCCACTGCAGTCAGCATGTCGTTGTGTCCCTGGGCAAGACACTTCACCCCAAATTGCTCCTGTCGGGATTGCCCGCACTATTGAGTATGTAAGTTGCTTTGGATAAAAGTGTCTAAGTAACGTGTAATGTAAGTGTGGACACATAAGATTTAGCAGACATTATTTATTTAAATGTTCTTTTAGAGCCGACACCTTGCTTAATAATAATATATATTATTTTAAATGTGCAGAAGATAATGTATCTGCTGGTTCTGAGCAATCAACTGTTCCAAAGCCAAGGATATTCAAATAAAAAAATATTACATAGAAGAAACCAAAAATATTACTTTTTGTCCAGTTGGAAGGGACAAATGTTTGGCATGTTTGCCTGATAACTCAAATTCAGTTAGAAAAGCTTAAAGAGCATCTTGCAGGTTTTTATTTTTTCTACATTTATGCTTAAACTTGCTTGAAAATTACACTTAAAAAAGTGAATGCGGGATTTGATATGTTTCACGAGACATAAGGGCAGGAATTCAGAGGGAAAGGAGCAATTTTGAGCTCTGCTCTTAAAAACTGCTTTTTTTTAAGGTCATACGTCAAACGCGTCATATTACATCACGCAGGGGACACATCTCCGCTCTCTGACCGCGGGTATAGTGGAGTTGCGTTGAGTAGAGCGGTTGTGTTTTAAGGAGCTGGTATTTTTCGGTAGTTTTACATTGCATTTCACAATTTGTAATCATGGTGCAGTATTGTGTTTGTGCAGGTTGCACAAATACCAGCCTGTCAGGACATCGAGTCCACAGTAAAAAGGACCGGAGCTAGAGTTCGTTCCTGGGTGCGTTGTGCATCCACCTCCCTGCAGCACATACTCTCCACAGCTTTATCAGGAAACCGTATTACTTCTATCTCCCCCCCCCTTCGCTGCTCTCTCTCTCTCCCCTCCGGTACTGTGTTGTTTGTGTGTGCGTGGTGGCTGTCACTCCTGGCTCCCGGCTCAACCTCCACTCACCTGCTGCAGTCAGCTGTGCACCCTCCCCGACTACACACCTGCTTTCCATCAAGCCATTTACAACGACATATCAACGGAGGCTCCACAAACTTTCTCAGCCAGATCGTCAAGTATCAGCCGTATCTCGCGTCTCCCCTCCGGTACACAGCACCGTAGTGTGGAGTTGCATTAGGTAACGCGAGATACGGCTGATACTGTACTTGCGCATTAGTTTCTGTTATGGATCAGTATCAACAGTCCTGCCAGTAACGTTACTATATTATCAATGCTACTTTAGTTATAGCCTGATATATGATAGCTAACTTCACAATGTTGTGATGTGACGTTAGCTAACATTCTGTAGCTAACGCCGGTCACTCACCAAGATAGCTGCCCAGTTCTCCACTGGTTCTCCAAACACCACAGCTCAATTTCTCTCCGATGGCCGTTATTTCTTCTAATCCTTGGCTGCTCCTGGTCTCTTGGACGCCTAGCAGGCTCATAATTATAAGGTTGTGGTCCGTCATATGCATTCGAATATTCATGTTCAACTTCTTCTGTGTCTTCTGTGTCGAAACTAGCATTGGGATCCATGTATATTAATACGTTACACTGGCCGCTCTCCCCCTTGTGTCCCCCGTGTTACGTCACGCGGGAGGTCACGTGCCGAGGCTTTTTTATGCGGAAGTGAAAATTTCTTACAAAAACGACGCCAGATGTCACTGTAGTGTATATTTCTGTATATTTTTTTGAAAATCTAGTGTATTCATCATTTTCCTACACATTTATTCACAGGTGTCTTTAACCTGGAAGTTGCTCTTTAAATTATTTAAATTGAAAAACTGCTGATGATTTAGTTTCTGTCTATTTTATCCTCTCATCATTTCAACAATACTTAACAATGTTTTGCATTTGCCAGGAAATTCCCCGCCTCCACTACCAAATGTCAACAAACCCAATCAAACCGACACCTCCAGTAAGTAGACTGCTGTACATTCTTTACACATCATAATGCTTTTCTGTGTGTATTCCAGCATCATAGAAGCTTTGTAATCACAATGCAATTTCACATGCCTACGTGCTTTATATGAGTGCTAAACACAGCAGAATGCTAGCCAAAAAACCCACTGCAAGCATAGTCACGTTTCAATCCTTTTTTTTGTAACCACGGCTTTCAAAAAGACAGGAGTATAAATTCACACTAAAAAGAAGAGTCCAGGGTTAACGTTTATTTTGAAATACCAACAGCATTATGACTAACTAAGATTTGATTGTTGTAACCCTTAACCTATTGAGGTGAATTTCTTATGGATGCTGCAACTTAAGTCACAAAACCCCTCGTTGCAGGGAAGTTTAGTTGGCCAAGGGAAGTTTGAGTGTAGAATTTATTCAGGTGTTTGTTTAAAATAAAATGATCGTGTTGTTTTTAATGTTTCCACGAGTTTCCCAGGAACCAAACTGAGTCTTATTCAGAATATTATGATGCATGTGTTTTCAATGTAATGGCTTTTTCATCATTAATGCCCCTATGACTACTGTTAATTTCTGTCCCATGTCATTTTGAAAGCGCAGCTGTGTCAAAGTGAACCAGCAGCCGGTTAGGTTTACCATTTCACAGAACATATTTTTTAGTTTGGGATGTTTTTGGCCTTAACTTTGGTTGACTATATATCAAAGGGTCGTTTACGGACATAAAGTAATATAATATAGACCAATATGTCCACCTTTGATGAACAAACACCCAGCTCCTCTCAAGTCCAATTTCCTAATAAAATCAAATTACAAGGGTCATCTAGTATATACAGGAAATAAACAAAACTAAAAACAAACCCAAAACAAAAGGCGGCATACATCATATGTTGTTAAACACGCAAGTGGTCTTTCACTTCCTGAGCGAGACAGAGACATCTCACACAATATCTCTCAGCAAGCTAACCACATACTGACGTCATCAAACAGCCAATATAAAACCCTGAAGGCAAGGGAAGAGCATTGGTCATAATGATTTCTCTGAAACTTTCCTTGGCAGTAATATCTGCATTACGTTTTTGGACTATAGTGCACGCTGCAGGCTGTGGGGAACGTCAGTGTCAGGTAGATGGGCGATGCTGTAATAAGTGTCCTCCAGGTAAAACACTTAATTTATCTTTTAATTATTAGATAATATGTGTTTGAAATAGTTTTGTCTACTTGTCTGTTATGTATGTTCATGTAAATGACTGGTTTTATTGTTTCTTATCATTAAAGGTACATATATGAAGGACTATTGCACAGAGAAACAACAAACTGTCTGTAGACCCTGTGAGGAAGGTTTCTACTCAGACCAATATAACATGTTCGACAGATGTGAGGAATGCCGATCATGCCTATATGGTAAGACTGAAATTAATGTTTGTAAAAGTTTGATTTAGACAAAATGAATAGTCCTCCTCTCTTTTGGGATATCTATAGTGAAAAACCTGTTGATATGTGCAATACATTTAATAATGCATTTTAGTGGAAACAACACAACACTGTTGTTCCTGGGAGTCCTGTGGTTTGAATTCTTGTCTGTCAACAGAATATGCTGAGAAATGTCAGAAAACCGCAAATGCAAACTGCTCGTGCCACAATGGTTTCCTGTGCTCCAACAATGTTTGTTCAGAGTGTCAGGAAAACAAATGCGTCACGGGGGAAAAACCAAAGAAAACAGGTGAGAGTGGACATTTCTCTTTTCAAATGAATGCTGAGTTTACACAAAGCAGGTTTGAATAACTTACATTTGAGTTTTTTTATTTTATATTTGAATATCATGTCATTGGATGTCAAGGGTGGCAAATTGAAATAAATGTGGGTTCGACACAGCCTTGGAATATAGGTTGGATTAATGCTCCAACCTACTCTTATGTAACCACAATAACAAATGACGGTATCTTTACATCTCAAATCACGCTCACAGAATTGATGGGGATTTCCCAAATCGTTGTCACATCGGTCATTTAGTCATAGAAAGCTGAGTGTCAAGAACTGTGCAAAAGTGTTTGCTAACTTTTAAGCAATAGGAAATGCAGGGAGTGGGCTGCTGACTGGCATTTGTGTCTGTACCGTGATCAGAAGAAAATATTAATAATGATCTTTAGGAGCATTTGGAAGTCAAAACACTTGACAACACAATACTTTTACACCAGTAATGCCATCTATGGGTTGACTTGAAGAATTACTTTCGTCGTGATGTTCTGGGGCTTTGTCTGAAAGTGTTTATCGATAAATTATATGTAAGTTATCTATCAAATATATCTAACTCTTCTAATTATTTTGTTTCTTGTCGTCAATGTTCAGCTTTTCAGATATGATAATGCTTTGATCTAAATGCAAATGATAAAATGTTAATATATTAATAATAATAACGATAGCCTAGACCACATTTAAAATAAATCTAAATCATCATTTAACAATCTGCCATCTCTTTCTGCAGAGATAGCCTTGGACGCCAAGATGATAAATTATACGTATCAGTGTGAGCTTTTAAAAGAAGAAAGTGCCAGTAAGTTGATGCAAAATGATTGTTTTTATTTGATGACTTAGCTGACTTAAACTAACATGACAATGATTTTATGTTTCACCAGATCTTAACAGTGAACTAAGTCCAGAGAGACGCAGAGATGGTGTAGACTACGTTCATGTGATCCTTGGCATCAGCTTTGTTCTGGTTTCTCTCATCCTCCTTGTGTTTCTCTCTAATGCCTGTGTAAAGAACCTAAAGAAGTATAGAGCACGTAAGTGGGCCTTAAAGATAACACTTATTTAACTATCAAATTACATTTCATTTAGCTGACCCTTTTATCCAAAACAACTTATAAGTGCAATCAATGATGAATGTACAAACTCAAGGAACAACAATCCTGCAAGTACTTTTTCTTAAAATCTGCCAAATCTGCTACTAACAGAAATGACCCTTCAATACAAAAAAAACATTTAATTCACTGAAAATGGATCTTGTCAAAAAATGTAAAAACAGAATTATAAAGAGCTTATTCGAAAAAAGTTGCTGAAAGAAATGTAAAAAATACATTCAACTTATGTTTGTAGTGTTTGCACTGCTCATTTCTAATTTCATTGGAATTTTACTCAAGAGATAACACCGTTGATAACATAGAAAACATATTATGTTTTAGATGAAACATGTACACATTATATACACATTTAAGAATAAGCAGCATTAGCATTGAGGAGCCTCAATGGAGAACAATATCATAGACTATTATTTTTAAACTATGTATCATACATGAAATCACGGTATCAAATTGTAGGGAAAGTGTAGTGTAGTTGAGTGTATAGAGTATTTTAACATGACTTTGTTCGTATTTACCCTAGATAACTATCCTAAAGAGGTCTTAGCGGTCTCCATCAACACAAGTGACCCTCGCCTGTCGAAGGAGGAGAGTGGGAGCGTGCTCATCATGCAGGACGAATCCAAGAACAACAGTATTGGCCCCCTGTGTCTGGAAGAAGTCGAGTTGCAGTTTATTCAGTCTGTTGGATAATATAATATTGATGTAATTGTACAAATCATCTTGTTTGTTATTAGCAGACATTTACATATAAACCTGTTCGGGTTACAGAAGCACACTTCCCGGTTTCCATCAGCAGCAGGGAAGTGAAAGACCAGGATTTGTCTTACGAACATGTGAAGGTATTTTAACTGGAAACCTTGTTCAAAAGTATGTTATTTAGAAGAACTAAGTTCATAGGTCCGACATTCAGCCGTTTTAAAGTGAGTTGTTCTTATTTTGAAGGATTTGTTTAAAAAACCTAACAAACCAAAAGGCTTATGGCCATACTAATGGTAATTTCTAAACATTGCATACTTGCATTAAAGCAAAGTATTATATAGGATGTATTATACAGTTAAGTGTATTCAGCTAATATAACACCATATACACCAAAGCACACAGCATCCTGGAAGCAAGACCTGTAGTTTGTGGTCGCAGATGATGAATCCTGGCAGACTTACTTATGTGTAATATATTATGTATTTATTTCCCTTTGTGATTTTGTTTGTTATGTAATGTACAGTATGCATGTATTCATGCTGTGACAGCAGTAAAATTATAGTTTTATTGTGTATTTTAATCTCTTGACTTGTTCTCTTATTTAAAAATTAAGAATGAAATGAAAAGGGGCCCTGGTCCTGGTCTGTTTTGAATTTCTCCCTAGGCTTCAGATAAATCGTCTCTTAGTTTCTTTTTTAAAGGCAACATTTATTCTCTTTTTTATTTGTATAACTCTATTTTTTACTGGATGAGTAGGGGTATATTTACACTACATTAAAGATTTCAACATGACACCAAAAGGTTAATTAGCTCAAAAATGTTATAGAAAACAACAGTTAGTGGAAATGGTGGTCATTAAGTTATATTTCATCCCCACTCATGCTTTCAAAACAAGCAAACATGCAATGACAACAAAACACAAGTAGCACCCACCCACCTCCCCCACCAGACTGACACATCACTGCTATAGTGGAGGACAGCTTCAAAATCAAAAATCTCAAACCTGTTAGAAATCCAAACCCTTACACTCCTGTTGCTGACTTTTAGGTAGCAAAACCTTTAATAGCAACACAATTTTGGACACAAATAAACATTTATATATGGCTCTTGAGGGCTCTGAAGTGAAGTGTACTTCTTAAGCTGAATCCATCAATCAAAGTCAATCAAAGTTTCTTGTTCTTTTGTCTCAGAGGGCTTTACAGTTGATCCAGAACATGAATACGTCGGAGATTCCCGGAGCTGTAAGCTTTTAAAAATATTTATTGAAGAGAGAACAGTCACTGTGTTTCTCCTTGTAGGGGAGAGCGGGGTAATGTGAGACATTTTTTACATTTGCTCTCCTGTAGGCGAGCTAAAATGATATATCAGTAAAATTTACACATTTCCCATTAATTCAGGATGTTTCCTAGCACTGGAAATGATCAGAATGTCTTCAGGACAAAGGGCAGTGAAAATATGATTGTTTTTTAAAAAGTGGTCTTGTGTCTCACTTTACCCCAGCTAAGGGGTGAACTGAGACAGACTAGAGAAATCAAGGGGGTAAAGTGAACCACTTACCTTTTCCACTTTTAAACTACCAAAACAACACATGTTGTAACAGTTAGAATCCTGACAGATAGATTGACAACCACACATTCCAAAACTAATGTCGGATGCGCAACATAATCATGGGGATTGGTCAATTTAGCACATTTTTTAAACAAAGTAACTCCAAACAAAGTCAAATACAACATAATATATTTCAAAGTGCTTTAATAAACATTCAATTAACCCTTTAACCAGTTAGATTAGAACACGATATGATATGAACATCAGCCGCATATTTAAACAAGGCCTACTCTACATTCCAGCCCTGAAGGTTACAGGGAAAGGTGAAGAGTTGCTCTCTCCGTGTTGTTCCTCGAGGCCTATTAGGTTGAGGCAGCTTCTTCACCACATCACCTTTAGGAACATGTGCCACATCCTTTTCTTTCATAGCAAACGTGGGTCTCTCCCACTCTCTGTTGTTTCCCTGGGTTTTTCTGAGGAATTGGGTTAGTATTTCGTCCCCCTCAACCTTCTCAACCATGCCAACATAACGTATACTTCGGTGTTTTGTGGCAAAGTTGACGAGGACGAAGTCACCCACGGACAGATCTTTGTTTCCGGGGTCACTCCTCTCATCTTCAGAGCTCTCAAAATCATCCTCAAATGGGACAGGGTCATCACTCTCCTCCGAGCTGCTATCTATGATTTTCTTCTTGGGTGCCTTCTTTTTCGGTTTTCCCTTTTCTTTGCTATTTTGCTTTTTCCCTGCCAGTTTCTTTTGTCTCTCTTCATAAGCCTGTTCTATGATTTGCTTCTCTGGAGTATCTGTTAAGATGGCTGTCTTCACACACTTTCGTTTTGTTTGTCCTCTGGGGGGACATTTTGGAAGTGGTATGATTTCCTGAGGAGACACATATCCAGATCGTGAGACAGCTGGCGAGGCACATCCATGTGGACCATGCAAAGTGGATGGAATAGCATCAGCGAGTGGAATAGCATCTGCAGCAGGTGGTTCATCTGCAGGGGGTGGATAATCTGCAGGCCGTGGACCATCCGGATCATCTGAAGTGGATGGACCAGTGGATGCAGGCCGCAGCTCAGGGTTTGGCCGGTCTGACACCATGGATGGTGCAAACGCCTCCTCAGGGAAAATATCTCTGTTATATGGGAAGATCCCAGTGGACTTGAAGCCAGAGGTGATATTGCGTGTGTCACTGCTGACAAGAAGGCCTCGTTCACAAATCCTGCAATCTGATAGATGGAGACTGTTTTGCCAGGGTTAGATCTCATCCACCCATCAAGAGCTCGGCTGTATATGGTCTTGAACGGGCCATACACCGTCACGTCGAGAGGCTGCAAGCGATGGGATGTGTGGGGTGGGAGGGTGAGCAGAACAATACCATTACTCTTTGCTTTCTCCACTGCCTTGAGTGAGATGTGAGCTCTCAGATTATCCAGGATTAGCAGCATGGGATGGTCAGGAGTGCACTTAGTGTGCTTTATCAAGTGATCGAGGAACTCAGGCCAGGTGTCTTCGTTCATCCATCCTGTTCTGGTGGAGGCACCTTTGGCTCCTGGAGGTGCTCCTATCATGAAGTCGTCCTTAAACCTAACTCTGGGGAAGACAAACATGGGAGGTATGGCATTCCCAGCAGCATTCACTGCACACACCACAGTCACCAGTTCTCCTCTCTCAGCTGATGTGATAGAACCAACTTGCTTTTTCCCTTTCTCTGTCACAACCTGAATCAAGTAGAAAGTTTAGAATCAATGGCATGTGCAATCAGTAGGCTACTATTGGTCTAAAGGTACATTTTATTTTGTTGCAGTCCATTCATTTTTTTCTAGTTCACAGGCTCACAACATTACTAATAGCATTAGTTTCAGCATTCTGCCAATAGCTAGCTGGTCATTATCACAAGCCACTCAGTATCAGTCTGCTGCTCTCTAGTAGCTTACCTGCCGTGGCTTTTGTACTGTAAAGACGCCTGTTTCATCCACATTGTAAATCATGTGTGGAGGAAATGTGTGTCTGTTAAAGAAGAGAGGCAATGGAAGAACCTTATCAGAATCAAAACCAAATCTTACAGGTAAAGCCTCCATAAAACATTTGCAACTAAAGAATTAATTCTGTCACCTGTCCATCACTACAGCCAGATTTGTAAAGAACTCCCCCACTGTAGTCTTATTGAAGGCTGTAGCCCTTCCCAGGGATGTTGCCTCCGGAGTTCGGACAGAGAGATGGCGACGGGCTAGAAAGCTGCCAAACCACTCTACTCCTAAAGAGTGGACAATTCGTTATTATAAGATAAGCTTTGTGGCAAGATCAGTTGGCCTAAGTTGACCTACAGAATCATGTGATCTCTTGCGCACCCTAGCCTACCTGCACATTGTTTCTCCATCCAATTGGCAGGGACAGGGATATGGTTTTTGTCTGCATATTCAAATGCCAGTTCACGGCACTTAACTGGAGCAAGGCCATGGAACTGGTCAGCCAGTTGTTTTAAATGTTGGGCAAGCTCCTCCTCCATCTCATCTGTCAGTATTCTTTTTGCCTCAGCTACTGCACCCCAGGCTACTGATTTAACTCTCCCTTTCTCTATTTTCTTAATGAATCTTTGGAGGGTTGTCTTGTCGATATTTCGTTCCTTTCCTGCTTGTCTTAAGGACTTCTTTCCTTGCATGACCTCTGCAGCTGCACTCTCCATCTCTGTGAGGGGTGTTTGGCCCCAAGCTGTCTTCCTGATGTATCGTCTTGGCATGATGACTTTTCTACAATGTTTATGACATTAAAATTAAAACATATGTATTGTAATATTAGACTAAAATATATATAAGACTAAACTTAACTTGTGCTTCATGTCGGGGTAAAGTGAGTCAGCGTCTCACTTTACCCCACAGCATCTGTCTCACTTTACCCCACAGCCACCATTTTAGAAAAAACAACATCTCTAGGCAATTCAGGCTAATCTTTAACTAGCATCAATCACATGGTTTTATATGTTGGAAGTTCATCAACATGTATGATATAAGTTTTTCAACCTGAATCAATGTGCTTTGATACTACAGTTGATTACGTTCGCAGTAAGAAAATTTACTTTTACATGCAACAAACACATTTTTGTGAAAAAAAATACTTACCACAGAACCAGCACCAAGTTCTCCTTCATGACAAGTGGGGGGTGGGAAGGGGTTGAAAACATTATGGTCACATGACCGCAAATTTGTTTCTTTGCCTAGTTACAGCGGGTGTCTCACATTACCCGGTGTCCCACATTACCCCGCTCTCCCCTACTGTCTACAACGTGACACAAAGCTTCCAAATAAAAGTGGGACTGGTCAGAGGAAGTCAAATAAAATATGATAGCAAGTCAAAGATATTGTTAAAGACACGTGCACTTTCAGAGCAATTGAAAGTACATTTGTTATAAATGTTGTTGTATCCACAGAATACAAGGCTACCAAATAAAACAACATGGACTAGCTCCATGGCATAATGCCGAAACCCGCAAAAATAAAGCAAAAGTCGAGACAACTTGAAAGGATATGGCGTTCCACTAAACTTGAAGAATCTCGTTTAATTTGGCATATTACTCTCAATGAATATAAGAAAGCATTGTGTAAAGCGAGAGCAGCTTACTACTCTTAAGCGTCATACCCTACCGGGCGCATTTCAGAAGCATTTCAGAAGCGGAGCGACTGCCTGCCGGCTCGCAGTTTTTGTTGATTTGGGCATATTTCCTGGACAGGCTACTTTGTACAGACAAAGTTGATAATAATTGTAATATTCCAGTTATAAACAACATGAATCAAAGATGTGTTGCTGTATTTTAGTGGTAAAAAAATGCATTCATCATCATAATTATTCTATTTTACACAGTGCCTGTAAACCGGAGGAGAACGCTGGCATTTGTCCTCCTACTTGAAAGAATACAGAGGGATAGGGTCTGCAAAATTAGTTTATTTTGGGGATGAGCCGGATGCTCTGACCGGTCCACTTCCTGCCCGGCGCCTCTGCAACGCCTCGCGTCGGAAAATAGACTTGAATCTTATTTTTGCGCCGAGACGCTTCTGGGACGCTTCTGAGCCGTAACACGACGCGTCTGGTGGAATAGCACCCATTGACTAGAGTGGCCGCGATCTTTGCGAACGCCGCAGCGCAGCCGTAACGTGGCCGTAACGTGACGCAGACGGACCCGGTGGAATCTAGGGGTAAGGGAGTCCATGTACGTAGACACGTTAGTTTTGCTGCCATAGGCTTTAGACTGTCGGGGGACACCTTACTTCTTCCTTCTGTCTGTACCTGTGTACGCTCATGTTCTGAATAACCCAGCTTCCCCCAAATTTATTTTTGGTGTCTATCTACGCCGGGATCCTGAGTCGTGACTGAACCTGTTGCTGCGGTCCTGAATCCTCTATCATGAGTTCTGGATTTTGGTCCTGGACTTCGAGTCGTGCCTGAACCTATCGCTGTGGTCCTGCCTGACTCTCACTACTTCCCTGATGGCTCCCACAGGATTGTTGACATCCTCGTGGATTCATCTTCTTATTATAGACACATGCATTTCCAAACATTTGGTCTACCTATGCTGTAAAATGTATTATCTCTTCAATTTACACACGGCATCTATTTCACGTCTGTCCATCCTGGGAGAGGGATCCCTCCTCTGTTGCTCTCCCTGAGGGTTCTCCCATGTTCCCATTTAAACTGTGGGGTTTTTCTCTGGAAGTTTCGATGTGAGGGTCCAAGGACAGAGGGTGTCGTATTGTCATACTGATATTCGTACAAACTGTGTACACTGAGACAAATGTAACATTTTGTGATATTGGGCTATATAAATAAACATTGATTGATTGATTGATATTTCCATATTTATTCCTATATTTATTTCCACATTTGTTTATTCCTGTATTTTTTATTCCTGTATTTATGCTTTTATTTATTTTGCACTCATGTCATGATCTGTCCTCTACTGAAGAGGATTAGGGCCATATGAATGTATTTTTTGGGGGATGTGAAAAATTATGTTTTTTTTTGTTCTGAGAAAAAAGTCGGAATTTGGAAAATGTTTTCACATCCCCACATTTGTTTTCTTCATGTGGCCCTAATCGTCCTCCATACATGAGTGCAATGCATTTTAGTGGATAAAAGACAACGCTGCACGCTCTGGGTATGGTGGTCCTTCATCTGCCTGCAGGGGCGCTGTCGGTGCGTTTTCTGCAGACTGATCATATGACAGCTGCCTGCGTCCCACTTCCCTTCCTCGCTGGAAAACGCCACATCTGACAGGGAGGGAGAGACAGACACTACCGTGGGGGAGTGTGGACACCGACCTGAAGATGCTGGCCCTAGTGAACCGGCTGCTGGACTGGTTTAAGACTCTGTTTTGGAAGGAGGAGATGGAGCTGACGCTGGTTGGCCTCCAGTACTCGGGAAAAACTACATTTGTAAACGTGATCGCTGTAAGTCTTCAGCTGCTAGCCACCTTGCTAGGGGCAGTGCTAATACTATTAGCGCTAATAATGGGATAAGAGTTAGGCTAACTAGGTAATGCTACACTGTCTGGGTCTTCGGGTACAAAAACAATGTGACGTTGATATGTTGTTTAGGACAGAAGCATCCATAAAAACAAACCTGGACATGAGGAAGAGTGTCAACAAGTCAGCTGAGCTAACTAGTTTTCTGCTGGAGGGTCGTCGTCGGCTAGTGGCTAATTATGTTAGGATTGTTTAGCATGCTGAAACCTGAACGCAACATACACATATATGCCTTGCTGTGGTAAAATTGCATCACTTACTAGCTGTAGGGTCGTGTTATAGCGAGTACAAAGCTGTCAGACAGGAAGGTAACTGAGAACATGTTGAACCTTTCAGCCACTGCTGACTACATACGTTACAGGTGTCCTGCAACAGGTTAAAAATGACCTCCTCCGCAAAAAACAAATGATTTTTTTTACAGATTTTAGGAGCCTAGAACAAAAAGTAAATCTGTAGCTGAGTTAGTTTTTTTTTGTTTTAACATATTATTTGGACATATTTACAAAAATATCCATGTCTCAGTTGTTGTTGGTGTTAGTGTCTGAGAACAGGTTGCAAGTGGCATATTAAAAAGTGATATAAAGCTTAACAACTTTACAAGACTCATACTGCAGCAGCTTTAATGCAAATTGTGGTCGTGGTCAGATTGTATCTTTGACCTCATGTGACTGCGGCTGCAGAGCATCCTTTCTTGCCAGGCCATTTCTCTTGTGCAACTCTGCAACTTTGTGCAATTTGCCAACATTTCTCAAAGGTTTATAGTGGAGCAACTTTTCTTTGGCTAATAATCAGACAGAAACTGAGTTTTCAGCAGCATATTGTGAAAAGTAAGCTTAAGTTTCTCTGCTTTGTTTTGAGTTGCTTATCAGTTTGATTCATAAATGAAAAATCAAACACCTAAACTAATCAGACAGAACTGGACGATTGAAAGATTTAATTGCAAAGTCAAAAAGAAGAAAGAAAACTAGTGCATAGTATTTTTTAGTGCAGAAACGTTTTGTTTACTAAGCATCAGATAGTCGGTGTCTGAGGAGGAAATGTGTGTTTTTTGTGGTTGGAACAAAACTAAGATCCTTCTTTCACACACGCGTAAGAGATGGCAGCCTCTGACACAGAGGAGTGAATTAATGCTTATTGTGGGGGTGGTTCCTCCTTCCTCAGTCATGAGACTGCTGCACTCATTTCCACTTAGCTTCATCAGGTGACTCCTGCAAGTCATGTGCTGTGAAATGTGCGTACAGCAGCCCGCTGGTTTATAAAAGAGGGCAGGGAGAAGGGCGAGACACAGCTTGGGAGTTTAATGTTAAAGGGGAATGCCACTGATTCTGTATGCTGAGTGACACTTCAGTTTGCAAAATGAGCAATCACAAAAGCCACAATACGTTGAGAAAAACATCTGGTTTTAGTGTTTTAAAGTATTTATCTTGGTTTGTTGATTTGCTTTAGGAGAACATATTGGCGTTTCACAAATAGAAGTACCTGCCTTTTAACAGTTTTGGACACAGTAACACATAAACTAGATTTGAGTGTTTTTTCTATCATTTTTTAAACCTTTTCTGTACCCCATTTAAATCTTGAAGTGGACCTATCATGCTATATTTGAATAATATAGTGTAGGACCATACCTATATAAGGCATATTTATACTTTTTATTTTTCAAAATACCAAACAGATCATGCATTTTAGCCATTCCTCATTTCGCTCAATGTAACAGTCTTTGCATGGGCTGATTCTGTGAGAACAGCACCATCTACAGGCCTGGCATATGTACTACAGCGTCTCCAGCGCTTTCGAACGGCAATGTCTGTGGCTGTCTCCTCCTGATTGGTGGAATTGGCCCAATAGCCGTAGCGCCACTTCTGTGACGTCACAGAAGTATTCAAATCTGGATCAGTCTGTATCAGATCCGTTGCAGCCCCTTTTTAAGAGATTTGGGTATGGAGGAAAATAGAGAGGGTTGTGTTTTCTGACACTTGGTGAGTTCCCTGGAACACCGGGGAGTCGGGGACACATATTCATGCATAAAAGACCTACAAAAGTGCATTTTGCATGATAGGTCACCTTTAAATACTGTATGATGAGAAGTATTACACTGTAAGCTATGTTATAATAAAGGTATGTAAACAAGTGAAAGTACAAGAGATCCAGTGCAGCATGTCATAATGACAATACATTTGTTCAATTAGAGATTATTTTATAGTTTATTTTAATATGGATGCATAAAACGGTTAGGTGATCAAAAACTCTGTAATACTGTGTTCTCTGTCCTCTTACTGGGCTGGAACATAATGGATTATGTTTTATGGATATCTTTCTTTGTATGAAATGGCCATCTGCAGCTTTATTATTCTGTTTTTATTGTCAGTTTTATTTTAAGATGTATTTTTACTTATGTATTTATTTTCAGTCTGGGCATTTCAGTGAAGACATGATCCCTACGGTGGGGTTCAATATGAGGAAGGTCACCAAAGGAAACGTCACCATAAAGGTATTTCAATCCTTCTACTGTCAGTGCAGTGTAACTGTAAATAACCTTTTTAATACAAAGAGGAAGTTATAATTAAAATATGAATATCACATGAAGATGTGCCTGTCATTCTGTAGATCTGGGACATAGGAGGGCAGCCAAGGTTCAGGAGCATGTGGGAGCGGTACTGTCGGGGGGTTAATTCAATCGTGTGAGTATATCAGTTTCAATCTTCATCTTTGTCTGCCAAACATAATAAATGGTAACAAGCTCTTGAAATGGACGTAGTGTACTTTTAATGTATGTAAAACACATTTAAATAATTTTGGTCTTGCTCATTTCTAGGTACATGGTTGACGCAGCAGATCAAGAAAAGGTGGAGGCATCTAGAAACGAGCTTCATAATTTATTAGACAAACCTCAGTTGCAAGGAATTCCTGTAAGTGTTTTCCAGAAACCAATATTCTATTTCTGCACCAGTTATGCAGAACTGTGTGTGGGTTTTAACAACTATTACTTGCTGCAGTTGCTTATTTAAATAGTCTTGTTTTTTTTAGGTTTTGGTACTCGGTAACAAAAGGGATCTCCCCAGTGCTCTAGATGAAAAGCAGCTCATTGAGAAATTGTAAGTATGACAAATGGTGCAAAGTTGTTATCAATTTAATTAAATTAGAGCTGAGGCCCAGTTTTGCACTGTTTTATATGTACTTTAGTGCACTGTAGTATCTTTCTGTCATGAAATTGCCCTTTTAGTTCCTTGTTTAATGGTTATATGGAAAGATTATTTAGGACTCAATATCAGAATATCATTATTTCAAACTGTGTACAAGGTCTGGAGTTAAGTTACTATTTCCTTGCATTGAACATTTCTACAGTCTATTAATGTTCCTTGTCTGACACGTGTGGAAAACTTTAAATATTTTCATTAAACCTATATGCCTGACTTTTTCTTAATGTAGGAAATTGCAATAAAACATATAATAATTCTTAATATTAGGAAAGCAACCTGCATGAAGGAAGGTATCTGGAAATGGTTCCCTGCCTGACCATATGAAAACTTTTCATTTCATCTGGTTTGCTTTTTCCTCCATCAGCTGAACCAACATGTCTGCCTCTTACCTATGCAGCCTATGCTAATGACAATGCAATTTCCTCTGACATCTACTGGTAAAACTGTTGCTATGTGAAGCAGGAAATGGCTCCATCTGCTGTCATGTTAGAAATATGTGCAGAGTTGTTGCATAAGCTGCCTATGAGTGAGATTGATTGTCAGCCTGATAGCAAACTTCTTATATTTGTGCCCCCTTTTCCCCTTCAAAGGAATCTGGCAGCCATTCAGGACAGAGAGATATGCTGCTACTCCATTTCCTGCAAAGAGAAAGACAACATTGGTGAGTTGCAGTGATTGAACTCAATTTCAGAGTCTGGCATATGTCAATGACTAGCGAGAGGAAAACAAAAATATGCATGATATGAAGCTGCAATGACCGTGTGATCAAATATTGCAATACGGATATCTTTGTCCTTTTGGCTAAGCAGTTTATTAAAGACTAACTTATAAATCGTCAAAAATAAAAAGCGTACATCTGTGCTTCATGGCTATTGTGACAGCTATTGTCTCTGTGAAGTGTTTTAGGGTGCCTTCACACCTAATAGTCTGTTTTCTGGTGCGCACCAGACCACAGTTTGTTACATTTTTTCATTTTTCACAAGGTTCGGTTTGCGTTCACACAAAACTCAAACGGACTATAAACTTTAAACACAAGTCATGTTCACGGAAATGCTGTTCAACCATTGGTCAGACATTAAGGGGGTAAAAACGCAAATCCCGGCAATTTCTACCAGAGCCTCCGCCATGGAGCATCAGCACTTTCGGCAGGTTATTCTCATGCTGCTGTTAATCTGGAGATCAACAGACATTAGCGGCCCGCGCATATGATTATATAATCAGACAACGTCCATTAAAAAACATTATAACACATATAATGAGAGACGTTCTGCAGTAAGGAGGGGCGTTTCACCGACGACAGGTGTTCTTACTTTTATGTAGTTGACGGAGAAATTTTACTTTACACGACACTGTTCAACACTTCATTCTGCTTCACTCTTTAACTAAACAACCGCGGATGTCTTGAAAGACTCTTTCGCTAAATATTTTGAAGATATACGCGTTCTTGTGACACGTAAATACTACGCTTCCTATGTTTTGGTGCGGACTGCGTTCACACCAGCAATGAACCGCTCCAGAGTTCGCAAGCAAGCGCTCCGAGACCACCTATTTTAGCGGACCAGAGTCCGGTTGTTTAGTTCACTTAAGAGGTCTCGGACTGCGTTCACACCGACCCAAATGAACCGCACCAAGCGGCTAAACGCACCAGGGTTCGATTCAACCGGACTATACAAGGCAGGTGTGAACGCACTCTTATGCTGCGTTCAGACCGGACGAGATGCGATGTTTGGGGGCGGCGCGATTACATGTAAAGTCAATGCAGAGACGCGGACAGACGCAAATTCGCTCCGATGGCGAGCATGAACATCAGCCATTAGCTGTTAGCAGTTAGCACAAAGAGATCACAGCTCCTCATATCTGTTCAGAAACTGTACAAAAGTTAAACAAGTACAAACATCTTGTTTGAATGATGTGAGTAAACACAGCTGGCAGCCGCGGTGAAACTCGAGCGATTAGAACGAAGGGAATATTCGCATCGCGTCCGGTGTGAACGGACAATTAAACTAGAGCGATGCGATAGGAGCGTTTAGAGCGAAGCAAATATTCGCATTGCATCCGGTGTGAACGTAGCATTAGTGTCTGCTTGTAATAGCAATTTTTGTTAGAATTGGCTGAATAATACATCGATGCTAGGGCTGCAACAAACGACTAATTTGATAATCGATTAATCTATCGATTAATGAAACGATTAATCGACTACTCGGACTGTTACTGTATGCCTTGCACAATTTCTCAAACGCTCTTATTTAGCCATCAACTTTTAGATTTAGCTTGAGGTTGTTTTAGGCATGTGGAAACTAACAATGAAGACAATAAAGATGAATACTTGATTAAAAAATACATATATTATTAAACTAACTAAACACATTTTGAACAAAATTAACATTGCTTTTTATTTAAATTAAATAAATATATTTCACATCAAAAGAAACAACAGTGTTTTAAAAAATCGTATTAAATAATGTGATGACAGAATTGTAAACAGAATAGCTGAAACTTTAAGAAAATAAATAACTCAGTTACCTCTAATCACTAACCCATGTTTGTATAATTGAGTTAACTCCGTGTGTTGCTGCTAGCATACATAACACCTGACGTGGAAACGTTACTCGTGGATGGGGCTGCAGAGCTACTAGAAAGACAGTCGAACCCGGTGCATTCCTCCGTCTGAATGTGGTGCACTTTTGCGAAATGTTTAGAAAAATTGCTTGTTACCGCCCTTACATGCTAAACTCTTATTGCACTTTTGGCAACGAGCATTGTCCACATCGAGACGGTTTAACCAAACCTCGGAACGCGTTCTCTCCGCCATCTCCGCAGTGTGTTGCTGCATGTAGCAGCTGCGTGTGTGTAAACTGCCCCGCCCCCTCCCACACAGACGGGGGAGAGAGAGATCTCCTCTGATCGAAAATACATCATAGACGCATTTGTTTGTCTTTTTGCATGTTAGAAACGAGTTGGCGACACTAAGAATGCGATATAATGTTTTTGTAGCAATAATACATCGATTAGTTGTTGAACCCCTAATGCTCAGACTGATTCTGTGTTTCTTTGATTCCAGACATAACACTTCAGTGGCTCATCCAGCACTCAAAATCCAGGAGGAGCTGAAAATGCAGGAGTTGTTTTCAGCTGTGTATTGCCATGTAACTGTTATGCCACCAGCGGCCCCCCCCCCCACCCATCACCTGTTGTATTTTCAACTCACATGCTGCTCTATTCTGCTTGTGACACACACTTTCCCCCTTTTCACTTAGTAGTTATTTCACAAACCCTGAGAATGATCAACTAAAAAATGTTATTCTGGTATCAGATGTAAAGAACATTATTGGCATTATTGTCCTGTAAAGCTTTGGAGTCAGAACATAATTTGGAATATATTTGTCATAATTTAGGCATTACCCGGCTGATCATACCCAGTGGTTCATAACACTAATCTGGGGTATACAAAAACAACCTCCTAAAGAAGGGTTGATTACAAGAAATGTTCTTCACAATGTCACATATGACGCCAGCAGACTGCTGACGAGACATGCAGCTCTTCCCACTTCTTTCTAGCTCTACTCTGTGATCGTATTTGAATGTCACCTTTAGCTTGATAACATCTTCTTCTTTCACGGAGATGTCTATTGTTTTAGAAAATGTGCAAGTCAATAGATGCAGGTCTGTACAAATGTTGAGCTATTCTGATTTTTACTGATGTGAGATGTGCGTGTATGAATATGTGATTTTATTTAAAGTCTGAAAGTTCTATAAGTAAAAATACGTGTACGGGGTCGTGTGGGTTATTTTGGCCTCAGTTTGTAAGTATCCACGGTGGAAGATGTTGTTTGTGCTGCCTCAAAGCTGAGAGAGTGGCAGAATTTAAAGTGCCTTGTGCAATGTCTCGCCTCTGCAGCCAAACAGCATGCAAGGTGTGCCTACCTGGGAAAAGTTAAAAAAAAAAAACACCACTATATATTCAACAAATAAAAAGGCTTGCTTTTTAATTTAAACTTTGTCCTGTGGTTTGTACACCTATATTTCATACATTTCATAAACATTAAATGCAAATGTGGTAACACTTTATATTAAGGTACACCATCAACTAGTTGTTAATTAACATGCATATTAGCACTATATTGGCTCTTTATTAGTCAATATAAAACACTTATTAATGCCTTATTCTACAAGTAATAGGCCATTAGTTGAGAGTTTTTCCTCAATAACCCTTTAATTATTCCTTATCTATTGCAAGTAAGGAAGTTGTTGTACATGAGCTTTGGTCTTAATATGCTCTCCTCAATATGTCTAAAAAACTCAAAATTAGGTATTTCTATCTAAGAATATGTTCCCTATTTTAAAGTGAAGTCTTGTTCATAACCAATAAGCTAATTTGACTCTAATTGACCTGAACAGGTTCCCTATTCTAAAGTTGCCTCCTCTTCACACTTTGTAAATACATTATAGCACACAACTACTGAAATGAACCTCAACAGTACATGAACAAAGTAGGCTCACGTTGAAATATCTGTTTTATTAATGAACCAGGAAAGAGAGGTTCAGACACATACCAAAACATGTCAAGTTTCTCCAAGGCTGAGAACATATATGCAGCCTGTACTTTTTAATAAAACAGATTTTTAACAGTTTATGTATATGTGATCATACTGTGTGACCTGCTTGTATGTATACAGGACTGTCTCAGAAAATTAGAATATTGTGATAAAGTTCTTTATTTTCTGTAATGCAATTAAAAAAACAAAAATGTCATACATTCTGGATTCATTACAAATCAACTGAAATATTGCAAGCCTTTTATTATTTTAATATTGCTGATTATGGCATACAGCTTAAGAAAACTCAAATATCCTATCTCTAAATATTAGAATATCATGAAAAAGTATACTAGTAGGGTGGTAAGTAGGTAGGTAATCACTTGAATCGTCTAATTAACTCGAAACACCTGCAAGGGTTTCCTGAGCCTTGAAAAACACTCAGCTTGGTTCAGTAAACTAAATCACAAGTATGGGGAAGACTGCTGATCTGACTGCTGTCCAGAGGACCGTCATTGACACCTTCCATCAGGAGGGTAAGACACAAAAAGAAATTTCTCAAAGAGCAAGCTGTTCACAGAGTGCAGTTTCAAAGCACATCCACAAAAAGTCTGTTGGAAGGGGGAAATGTGGCAGGAAACGCTGCACAACCAAGAGAGATGACCGCAGCCTTAACAGCATTGTGAAGAAGAGTCGCTTCCAGAATTTGGGGGAGCTTCAAAGACAGTGGACTGAAGCTGGAGTCCAGGTATCAAAAGTCACTGTTCACAGACGTGTCCGGGAAATGGGCTACAATAGCTGTATTCCCATGGTCAAGCCACTTCTGAACTCAAGACAACGGAAGAGGCGTCTGACTTGGGCTAAGGAAAAGAAGCACTGGACAGTTGCACAGTGGTCCAAAGTCCTCTTTTCAGACGAAAGCAAGTTTTGTATTTCATTTGGAAGTCAAGGCGCCAGAGTCTGGAGAAAGGCTGGAGAGGAGCAAAATCCAAGTTGCTTGAAATCCAGTGTGAAGTTCCCACAGTCAGCGATGGTTTGGGGAGCCATGTCAGCTGCTGGTGTTGGTCCACTGTGTTTCATCAAGCCCAGAGTAAATGCAGCTGTGTACCAAGAGATTTTAGAGCACTACATGCTTCCGTCTGCTGAAAAGCTCTATGGAGATGAGGAATTCATTTTCCAGCATGATCTGGCACCTGCCCACAGTGCCAAAACCACCAGTAACTGGTGTACTGACCATGGCATTACTGTCCTCGATTGGCCTGCAAATTCCCCTGACCTGAACCCCATAGAGAATATGTGGGGTATTGTGAAGAAGAAGCTGAAAGACACCAGACCCAACAATGCTAATGAGCTAAAGGCCGCTATTGAAGCATCCTGGGCATCCATAACACCTCAGCAATGCCACAGGCTGATTGCCTCCATGCCACGCCGCATTGATGCAGTAATCCGTGCAAAAGGATTCCCAACCAAGTACTGAGTGCATTAATGGACATTTTCAAATGTTTGATTGTGTTTTGCTGTTATAAATATTTTTTTTTTACTTGGTCTGAGGAACTATTCTAATTTTTTGAGATAGGATTTTTGAGTTTTCTTAAGCTGTATGCCATAATCAGCAATATTAAAATAATAAAAGGCTTGCAATATTTCAGTTGATTTGTAATGAATCCAGAATGTATGACATTTTTGTTTTTTTAATTGCATTACAGAAAATAAAGAACTTTATCACAATATTCTAATTTTCTGAGACAGTCCTGTACTTACACAATACTGTTCTCTCTATTTGTTGTACTGTGTCAGTGTGAACATAGATTAAACAGCCAGCCAAACTCTTTTGAGAGCCAGGGAATGAGCAGCCATGCTCCTTTATTGACTTATTTGCAGTCCACTGACATTCAAATAGAGTGAAACTATAAAAAAGAAGTTGCAAGGCACTTAATGATCTCATACATGCAAGTGTAACACACACAGATTACTTGTAGAATATGGTCATGCAGAATAAGGCATTAATAAGTGTTTTACAATGACTAATAAAGAGCCAATATACTGCTAATATGCATGTTAGTTAACAACTAGTTGATGGTGAATTTGTGTACCTTAATATGAAGTTGTACCGCTTATATAATAATACATTACATTTATAAAGCGCTTTTCCTGGTGCTTAAAGCGCTTACAAGCAAGTAAAACAAAAATAACAACAAAAGTAGAAAGTGGAGGAATAAGGGCAAGGGGTTAGTTGATTAGGAGTTGAAGGCAAGAGAGAAAAGGTGAGTTTTGAGGGATTGTTTGAATGATGTGAGAGTGTTGACGTGGCTGGGGAGGGAGTTCCAGAGTGTGGGGGGGGCTGCTGCGAAGGCCCTGTCACCCCAGGTCCGGAGCTTTGTCCTGATGGGCTGCAGTAGGTTAGCTTCAGCAGACCTGAGGCGATGGGTGGGGTTGTGTGGGGGGGGGGGGGGGGTGTTGTGGTCGGAGCGTCGGGTGGAGGTGAGCAAGCGGGCAGCTGAGTTTTGGACATATTGTAAAAAGAAATGTGTGAATGCAAGTGATCCAAAAAGTATGCTGTTGCAGTAATCCAGTCGGGATGTTATAAAGGCATGGATCAGAGTTTCAGCAGCGGTCGATGAGAGGGAGGGTCTAATGTGGGCCATGTTCTTTAAATGGAAGAATGCGTTTTTTGTGACCTAAATGATGAACTTTGATGTCTATGTGCCTTATTCTGTATTTGACATAATTGTTTCAATACAAAAAAATATATATAACTCAACATTTTGAGATTTCTTCTTCATGTGGCGCAACTAGGCTTCCATAGTCCACTGTCACAGGTCCATCCATCAATCTTCTCCCGCTTATCCGTGGTCGGGTCGCGGAGGTAGCAGTTCCAGCAGAAAGCCCCAAACTTTCCTTTCCCTGGCCACATCAACCAGCTCTGAATGGGGGATCCCAAGGTGCTCCCAGGCCAGCGAAGAGATACAATCCCTCCACCTGGTCCTCGGTCTCTTCCCAGCTGGATGTGCCTGGAACACCTCCCTAGGGAGGCGCCCAGGCGGCATCCTTACTAGGTGCTTGAACCACCTCAACTGGCTCCTTTCAACGCAAAGGAGGAGCGGTTAAACTCCGAGTCCCTCCCGGACTCATCCGCGATCTGTCACACAGGTGTATGGTGATAATGATTTGTTCTGCATTTGGGAGCTTTACCGGTTCCCAAACCAAATCCGATCACTTCAAAGCGAGTGGAGATGCCAGGGATTGAACCCGGGGCCTCATACATGCAAAGCATGCGCTCTACCACTGAGCTACATCCCCATTTGCAACCGAAAAGAACGTTACAGTTTACAACACGCATTTACTAAAAAATTAGACGTTGATTATACAAACATATATTTTAACTTGTCAAAGTCAAGTCCAATTCCAAGTCAACTTTATTGTCAATCTTTTTGCAGCAACAATCAATAATACAAAATAACAGTCACTTCAAAATCTCTGAGAATGTACATGTATGCAAACTTAAATGGGTCCAGCGAGGGGGGGAGGTCAGATTTGATTTGCTTCATGACTAAAGCACTTCATGATGGTTGAAGTCAGCGCGGCACGAGCCATGACCAGGCTGTGGTCAGCTGCAGCTCATTTGCCACAGAATCAGCACTTGCAAAAACAGGGCTGGAATACAGCATATAGAGCGAAATGAGGCATGGCTAAAATGCATGATCTGTTTGGTATTTTGAAAAAAAAACTTCACAGACATGTTTTATAGGTATGGCCCTACAATATATTATTCAAATATAGCATGATAGGTCCACTTTAAGTATTGTAGTTAACACATTTTGTGACATTTGCATCATTTCGTAAACTTGAGTATACACTGTACGTGTACACAGTATATTTAGATGATCACCATATTCCTATTTTCATATTTTAAAGTTAAAACCATACACTGTTGATTTTTAATGTTCAAATGTCATATTTGTAATTTTCATATTTTTAATTTTCATATTTTAATTTTTAAATGTTCATATTAAAGTTAAATTCATCACACAGAGGATTGTTTCATAAACAGTGTGTATAAACAAACTGGTCTTTGATTTAATGTATTGCAATCAATACATTCTAAAAAACTAGAACATTTACATTTTTAATTCATATTTTAAAGTAGCGTACATTACACATATTATTTCAGAGACTCTAGAATACATTTTGTACACTGCGTTTGAGTCTGATGTATTACATTTAAAGCGTTTTTGCATTATAAATTGCATTCGCATTTCTAACAGTTACTAGCACCCACATAACCATTTTTTATAAACTTTAGTGGATGCGTTGAAGTATTATACATAGGATATTTTTTATAAAGAATACAAAGGTACTATTCAGTGGATTAGTAATCCATCTTTGATAATTTAATAATTCCATCCAAGTATTTAAGAAATGTCGCCAAAAGAAACCAAGTTATTAAGAGCATTCTCAATGCCAGGCTCAACTGCAGATAATAAGGAGAGGGTAAACATAAGGTCAGATGCTATAACAGATCCCATTAAAATACAGAAGGCATGGAACCAAATAGAGGAACTGTTGAAGCTGTGGCAAACAAGAGGATTGATTCCAGCAAATGATCAACCTGGACCAACGAAAGCCCATAGAAGAGCTGTAATTGAATATGAGAATGGAGAATACCTACAACAGCGCAAAATGCAGGGATGAAAGCTAAAGAAAGAAAAACAAGAGTTACATGTCTAGTACTCCATCTGAAATATGCCAGCCAAGGATTGTCAGACAGCATATAGTATGTGGTTCAAGAAGCAGATCTGCCAGTGAAGGAAGACATAGCAGAAAAAACAGAAGAGGCTCCAATTATCCAAACTCAGAAGCTGTATCTAAGCCTGACCGAAGTGCCTCCTCCCTCCTCAATTCAAGCCCCAAATGTTGGGAGGTTATGAGGTGTATTGGACTTGGATGGAGTCCCCACAGCTATAAGTTTCAAAGGATTGGAGTATGAGATGAGAAAACTAACCAGTAAACTCAACCAGCTGATTGAGGAAAACGAACGCAACAAAGATATCGAAAACAAGAAAAAAAATATAGAGGAAGGAAAAGCAGTGGAAGCACTAAAACTAAGACTTTTGAAGATACAGGTAGCTGAGAAAGACACCGAAGCTTGTAGGAACAAGAAAATGAGAAGGGAGGGCAAGTTTTTAGAGATGGCCATACTAGCAGAGAAGGCAGGGTGGACACCTCCACCAGTTCAAACTCAGGAATGGTCAGAGAATCACATACAGAACTAACAGAGGGGCAGAGGAAGAGGGTCCAAGAATACTGGATGCTATAGGTGTAGTCAGTCGACACATTGGTCCAGAGAATGCCCACAAATGATGATCGCAAAAAAAAGGGTTATTTTGCGATTTTGCGAATCTGAGTCTGCTGTTGACTCGTGCATGAAGACGAGTCTGCAATGAGGATGCTCAGAGGGCCCCAACAACAGGTGATGCATCGCTAGCCCAGAAGGGTACTTTGAGATCCAGCTATATTGAGCCATACTGTATATGTCACCATAGGAGGGAGAAGTAAGGCAAGGCAAGGCAAGTTTATTATAGCACCTTTCAACACAAGGCAATTCCAGGTGCTTTACAACAATGAAAGACATTCAGACAAAGGCATTTAAAAACAGTCATTAAAAGTAGAATGTTATTCAAAAACCGTTAGGAGCATATTGTATTTAAATATATAGATCATCCACAAATCAGAAGAAGATTAAAACATAGTCGAACATTTAGCAGAATATTGTTGTAATGATGAGAAGGAAAGAGATTACGAGTGATGTTGTTCCCCCACACAGAAAACTATTGTGTCCACACAGCTAGTCAGGTCAAGACGATGGGTTTTCACCCAAATGATGAAGAGGAAAACCTGGAGGGAGGGTCCTTACCAAGTCGTCCTGTGTACACCGACTGCCGTTCAAGGGGCGAAGATACACCTGACGTGGAGCTGTTGAGACCTAAAAAACAAACTCGATTCTGCTGTGGTGAAGTCTGGCTACAAAAGGAGGTGTTTCCGATAGGGTCACTTGTCTCAAACCAGTGAAGAAATCAACAAGAACCCAGCAGAACTATAGAGTGACTGTTAGCGGGAGAACAGTGACACAGCGACAGAAACTGGCACACCATTTACCAGCCAGCACATAGATAGAAGACCAGGGCTGTGTTTAAAGGGGAACTTCATTCATTATTAGTTGAACTATAGTTTTTTGTAGTAAGACAGTTATGAAATCATACCAGTGAATTCATTTGTGCCCATTTTCCACATAGAATCAATCCAAGTGGGAAAGATATTCAAACTAATCTAAATTGATATAAAAAGTCAGATCACATATTTCAACAAATCTTTTTATAGTCAGTCTGAAGATTCTGTTTTCAGGCATGAGCTGCAAACTAAATAACATGAGACTAATTGAGAGCTGAGATGAAAGGTTGTAGTGTTTTTTTTACAGCAGATTCAAGAATCCGGCTTAATTTGTTTATGTTTGATTGATTTTGCTGACTTATAATTTAGTGCATGAGGCAATATATCTCACTTTAAGTGAGGGGCACCAGCCCTTCATGTTCTTTTGTATGTAACGATCTGTGACAATAGTTCGAATTTTCCCTCTAGGTTAGAAGAAATATTGTTTTGTCATGATATGTTTGTTCAGCTGCACTCAACAGTGTCGGCCATGGCTCTTGTCCTAGTGCTATTAGATGCATTAGCAACACCAAGGGTGTTGTTTTTTGCAGCAACAATGACAAATAATACCACAACAAAAGCCATTATTGACCTAACAAGACTATAAACTATTCTTTGTGCTAATGGCAGATTTGAGTGAATATGCATTTTTACCATCGGAAAACGATACATCACACAATATTTTTGTACGCCTTGTGGGCACATTGAGAATTTACTTAATGCAAGGCTATGAGTTGTCCATGTCCTATTTATAATAGGGTAATCATTGTAATATTAATTGAGCATTTTATGCTCAAAGGAGGGAATGTAATGATTATCAGGTAATTGATTTTGGTGACGTTGTAGTTAATAAATAATAAAATGTTGTCGACAATGGGTCTCATAAAAACAAAAGTAACTGGTATACCAAGGCCTTGGCCTCCTGGACAAGGAGGGAGTGGTCCAGTTTTAGATATTAGACAAATAGAAGTGGATGAATATGTCAGAGCTCTGAGTAATATTATCCAAGTTTTATCTACATAGGCTCGGAAAAACTGCAGAGATACCAGACGAGACACCAGAAGAGACTCCTGTTCGGCCAGGTGATTGGGTGAGGGTGAAAGTTCACAAAAGAAAATGGGCTGATCCCCGGTGGTCGGAACCGTGGGAGGTTGTAACAAACTTCACATGCGCTCCGGGTTAAAGTTAAAAAATGAGAAAATTGGCACCACCTCACATTGTCACCCTTCACTGTCAACTTCCAGAACATTCTTGGAAGTTAGGAATGATTTGGCAGAGCTGGAACAAAACAATCAATAGAAATAAAATCAAGAGACATTGAGATATAAACAGCTCAAAAGACGAATTGTCTTTAGATTTGTATAGATTGTTCACTAAAGTGAAAACCTACTTTTTGTTTTAGTACTGTAAAAAGAGTCCAACGTTTTGTTTGTATTATTTTTGTACACGTTATTTTTGTACTCATCATTTTAAATTCTGTAACTGACACAACCATGGATAAAATAGATAAAATGTCAAGAACAAAGCCAAAACAATTGGGGGGTCCCCTAGGGATAAGAGTCAGAATAGCATTGTTGATTGTGTTCATTACATTTGGCGCCTTTCTGGTTGGGTGGGGAGTACAATATCATGAACAACATGGATCCATTCGATCGCTCATGGATCCATTCGATCGCTCATAGAAAATGCCAACATCACTAACAAAACTCCAGCTGTGTTTCAGAGACTTTCAGAGCCAAAAGATCAGCTGAGCAACAAGAGGAGTTAGAAACACTTGTTCCCAGAGGTGAGGCGGTTATAATCAAGATGATTCACCCCCCCCCCATATGCAGATCTTGTACCAAATGATGAGATGGGTTAAGTGATGAGGATATTTATGTGATGAGGATTTGCAAATTATGAGAATCTCAAAATGCACTGGATCCATATTTTAGTCTGTACCAGAAACACCCCCTGCTAAGTCTATGGACAACCGACTGGTGACCTATCTGAGCACAATTATTGTAAACAAGTTACTGCAGTAGAAACAGGGTGCTAACCCACGAGGACAGCTGTGTATGTACAAACTCTATGAACAAAATTCCCCGGCAGATTGTGGCGACATTGCACAGATATATCCAGTCACAAAAGTTACTATTGTTCTAAGTAACAGTGAGATTTAAAGGTCACATGTCATGGCCATTTCCACTGATCATAATTCCATTGTTGAGGTATACTAAAATAGAAAAATACTGTGCAATTTTCCAAACTCACATTGGTTTTGCATACAGCATCTCTGTAAAGTATGTGTATTCAGCAGTATTCACTTTCTCCACTAAACGGCTCACTGCAGCTCCCCCCCGCCCCTCCGTGATTTCCTTGTTTAGCGATACACAGCCAAACACAGCCAAACTCAACCTGAATACACACAAAGTCACAGCCGAAATAAAAACAATAAGTGTGGCTTGATATTGAGTAAGAAAAAAGTTTATAGGTTGATAAACGCTGTGAGAATGGGTCTGCAGAGAGAATTTCGCGCGATCCCAACTGTCTTTTATCAGCCTGCAGCACGGAGCAGAAATCAGCAGGGCTGCCTGCACTGAGTGTGTGTGTGTGGATTGGTCAATTTGGACCAATCAGCGGGGGCTTAACGTAACGGCTCCACGGACGTAACGTAACGGCTCCATGGATTGGCCCATTTAGTTCCGGTTACGTGCTTTCGTAAGCACGTACCCGGAAGAATCAAATGGATGATGACGTCATGATGACGTTTCACCAACGAGGCGTTTTAGGGAGGTATTTTCTGTTTTAGAGTTTTACTCGCTACAGGGTGTACTTTGAGGGTTTTGACTCTGCACACCGTTTACATGCAGAAAAACCTTCATAACACACGAGGGGATGGGTAATAACCGGAAAAGCATGACATGTGACCTTTAAACAACCCACTCTCTTCAGTCTGCGTACAAATGACACGACTTTACACATTGGAAATCGTGCAATAGATACGCAGAAGTTCGATTTTACGTGCATATGATACGCTAACATTTCCCATTGATATCTGAGGCCGAGTTTTGCGTGCATATGATACTCCCACGTTACGTTTGTTATGAACGTATCTGAAATACGTTTATTTTCTACATATCTTCTAAACATATTTTCTCCCACGTTACGTTTGTTATGAACGTATCTGAAATACGTTTATTTTCTACATATCTTCTAAACATATTTTCTCCCACGTTACGTTTGTTATGAACGTATCTTAAATTCGTTTATTTTCAACATATCTTTGCCATTTATTGTCTTGCTTATAATAATGATAATAGTCATTTAAAAATATAATT
This sequence comes from Notothenia rossii, assembly GCF_949606895.1. Classification (NCBI taxonomy): domain Eukaryota; kingdom Metazoa; phylum Chordata; class Actinopteri; order Perciformes; family Nototheniidae; genus Notothenia; species Notothenia rossii. The sequence goes on along the minus strand of NC_136903.1, from coordinate 75,854,293 downwards.
TTAGAGCACACATTTGAAATCTACGGAGCCCCCTAGGGGACATGGAGAAGAAAAAAACTATTGCGATATCTCGCAAAACCCCGTTGCAGTTCGTAGACGGTCCCTAAGCACTCTCTCTCTCCTCAAGCTGCAGATTGTGACCAATTCTTGATATTTAGCTCGGATGACGGCACTTTTGGAACTTTTCTGATAAAAACGACTCTGTAGCTCGTTCTCTACCTTGCTATGATTGTAAAGTCATGTTGTTTGTATTTTTACAACGTTATGTTCATGAGTTATTGATCCGCGAAATTCGAATCTGTCGATAACTCAGCTCAGAGGGACGTGCATGTCCCCTCGCTCTGAGTGTTCTCTTGAGGTGTCTTCGCTTATGTGAACTGAAACCCTTTATATATACAGTCTATGTGTGAAACCCGTGCCTATTGCCAAACACTGATGTTATATCTTTATATTTAAGGCCAAGCTCAAAGTAAAATCGATGAACGTAGCAGCCGAACTGATCAGGAAGTAAATTGAGCTAAATGAAAAGTTTTGCGAGATCTCGCAAAAGTATTGCGAGATCTCGCAAAGGGGTTTTGCGATATCGCGCAATGGTTTTGCGATATCTCGCAAAACATTTTTATTTATTTTTTTTAAATAATTTTTTTCTTCTTCTCCATATCCCCTAGGGGGCTCCGTAGAAATCGGGTCGGGCTCGATATATGGTTGAATTAAAATCAGTAGGCAAGGCTGTAATTTCGTCAGCTGTTACTCTCATGAGCGAGGCAGAAAATAATAGTTTTAACATGCCAAAAAGCTGCTGTGTCGTTTATTGCACCTCAAACATTAAAACAAATCCAGAGTTACGTGTTTCTGTACTTCCTCTAAGAAGAAAGGACAGTAAAAGAAGAGCTCTGGGGCTTCAGGCTTGATCGCCGTTCAAATGACAGCTTTGGTTTCCCCAAAGGTGGGCGGGCTGTAAAGTGACTGTAGATTTTACTCTGATCTATTATTCAAAACCATTCTATTTATTCAAACGTAAATTACATGCCAGTGTTTTATTTTTGTTATTTATTTGTATTTATTTTAAATCATATAATGTCGGACTTTTTTTGCCGTCTGTGAGGAAAAGAAATGAGGCTTAGAGCCTCAAAATACTGAAATCTGTATTTCTTTTAATATTTTTTTCCTTCTAATTTGTTATTCTTTTTAACACACTGTTATTTACTCAACAATAACACACAATTATCCTTGTTTTTATTTATTCGTTTAATTCTTTAATCTTGGGCTTTTTAGCATGCTTTTTAGCCGTAAATAAAGTCACCGGAAACAGACGTAGGCCTAAGGGACATTTCGAGCGATACACACCACAAACCCACTGAACTGATTACCCAAGATCCTCAGCTTGAAGCAGGTTGATTGGATGTTTTAGCCGCAATGCACGTTGGGATATGGTGTTAATGCGATATGATATCCGGAAAAAAAATCAGAGTTTAGGATGGTCGAAGACACTACACTACCCATAATCCCCAGCTATCGTTTGGGACTACAGTCCCGTTGTCAAACCCCGTGATTAATGTTCAAGCTCTGGGATTGGATGCTGGAGTCGCAGTGTGCCAAGGTTACGCCGAGCGTCAAAGCTCTTTGAAATGGAACGAAACCACGGCTGACTATCCAAAACTGGACTCGAACGCCCCCCCCAGAACTACACATGCTGGGTATTGTGTTTCGCAACATGTTCTATGGCACGTCTCTACTGGGAATTGTAGTTTTAAAAGACGTTTTCATTTTTACCAAAATTAGAAGTTGACAGTATTAAACTGTGTACAGCCCTTGAGGTTTAGGCGATAGGAAACAAATTGGTGTGTACAAATTTAAAACATTAAAACCTCTTAAGCCCCAAGCCTGTTTTTCAGGTTTCAGGCTCGAAAATGACATTCCCAGAACAAATGACCATATCTTCCCTTCTAAAAGGTTTAAATTAATAATATTTGTTCTCAAAGTAATGATAAACCTGTGAGTTGGATGTAGAAAAGTCAGAATCAATATAGATGTTTTTTATTTGAAAGAAAATTCAGATTTAACATGGTAAAAAACTTTAAATGATAGTGTCCGTCCAAAAGATATGTTTTACTTATAGTGAAAAGTAAACTAACCTTGGATGATGGGTTAGTAGACTATAAGCTTTAGGAATCCAAAGTACAACATATAATAAGAACCCTGTTTCAAGATTGATGCAACACAAGTGATATTTGACCTTTTTAGACAGATTTAGCAAAAATAACCTCTTCTGGGGCCATTTGGGTGGATTTTCCATATCTCTGGCTCCCCTTCTTCGATTTTGACATGTGACATCTCTTTCTGACCGTTAGAGCCAATAGAATCGAAGGGAAATCCTCCCGCACACACTCATGTTAAAAGAAAAGGTGGCGTCTTCGCGCATTCAATCTCGCTACAAACAATCATCTGTTTTAATGGTAAAAACATACAATACATCACCCAATCACCTAATCACGAAGCACTCTGCAGATAACTCCAGGCTCAGGTTCTACCACCGTGTGAGACACGTCTCAGGAACGGCCAGTCAGAAACAAAACATCTTCAACACACACACACATCCTATCATGTATCTTATCACACAACAGTCACATGTTTTTCTTTATGAAAGCCATATTTGTAAATATCCAAACGTCATCGTCTCATGACATCTTTAGGATTAGGTAAATAGCTAAGCTTAACTGTTCCCATGGCCTAAGGCCTTCCCTGACCTTCTTCTCACCTAAAAGTCAGCTATCTGGAATGAATACAGACATTAATGAAAACAAAAGACTATGGCCTCGGTAACTGTTTGACTCAATTCTCAAGGCCTCTTTTGGGGTCTGTAGGAGATAAATCATTAATTCTACAAGACTTTAACTGCCTTATATCTGAAAATGTATCTGGGAATTCCCCTGTTAATTGCAAAAACCGTGGATGATTAACAGAGAGACCCTAACACTCTCCTGATATTCTGGGAACTGCAAAGCAGATGTCAAATGTCATTTGTATTATGCCTAACCACAGATAGCCAAAAAACCACCCTTTTGATTACACATAAAAGTGGAAGAAAAGACTATTGCGCTATATTTAAAAGAGGAAAAATGTACTTTGTACCTTCAAATTTAACACACACGAATATATATAAGGTGACATTAAAATAAATATATCACAGAACCGTTAGATTCTGTGATATATTTATTTTACGATCATAAACAATGTGTTTGATGTGCAAGTAGGATAAGTAATAAGGGAGCTAGGAGTGATTTTCGGTGCAGTAATAGGTTAGCATTTTTCGCTCGGGCCAATTCAGAGGCTCACTGTTAGCACTGTGTGTTTTTTTGAAAAACAAAATGGATCAGTTAAATGAGTTTTTCCCGTTATATGGATATAAAATATTAATAGTTTATTAAATAGTAGGCTAAGGTTCCTTAGACCATTGGTTCCCAACCGGTGTGCCGCGGCACACTGGGGTGCCGCGAGCACTGTCCAAGTGTGCCGCAAAAAAAGGTATTTTTATGTTCCACATTTTTTTCTCACTTAATAAACTTCACTTCATATACACTTTATTTTATTACATGTACAATGGAGTTCATAAGCTAATAAAACATATATTGCTCAGATTTAGAAATATTAAACAGCTTAAATTATCATGATTTACGTCAGCCGTCATTGTTTACGGTGTGCAGAGCAGCTTTTTATCCTCGTGCCCAATAATTTCAAGATGGATCGTTACGTAGTGACAATAAATAAAGAAGCACCCCAGCCCTCAACAACACAGGCAGGGATGACAGAACATGATGGAACAGCAGTGCAAAAGAAGTCTAAAATAACATTAATATCAGCCACAAGTTTAAACAGCAGAGCTCAGGATGAACTCGCAGAGCTATCTATGGACCGCTCCCTGAAACTGAAGCACAGGGAACTACGTCTGGATATATTTTTGGCTGCTTGTGGGACACGAGTATCCATCCCTCTCAGAGAGTGCCATCAAGGTGCTTTTACAGTTTCCAACCTCCTACTTGTGCGAGCTGGCGTTTTCCTCACTCGCATACAGTATGTCAAAAACAAGACCCGGACCCGGCTGTCAGTTGAGCAGGACCTCCGCGTTGCGCTGTCCACTATCCCCCCACGCATCAAGAGACTCTGCTCACAAAAGCAGGCACAAGTGTCGCACTAGCACCGTGTAACGGTCTGAGAAATGTTTATGTTTGGATGTTAATTTGTGTGCCTTTCTTCTAAATGTATGATTTATAATTTTGTCAATCAGTATTATCTGGATAGCGAAATGCAGAATGTTTCATATTTGGGATGTGGTTGATGAGTCACATGGCCACAGTCAGGTCAGAGGGCATTGTTTCATCCCTCCAATTCTATTAAGTTATTATTTAATCTAAGTGATCATAGGCCTGCCTCTTTTGAAATCCAAATGTAAAATAATAACTGTATTGATATGTATTCGTGTTTTTACACAGGTAGGCCTACTATTTTCAGCCAAAACAAAAGAGCTTACTTAGTAGGCCTTTTTATAATATTGAATTCATCATAGAAATGGTGTTGACATTTTTAGTCTGGTTCTTGTTATTATGTGTGAATACATTATTTGTTCTATAAAATGTTCTATTCAATTAAATACACATTTGAAAACCAATTTATGGTGTATTTATGGTTTTTAGTTTAAGCTCTGACGTGGTTTTTAAATCTACAAAAAGTTGGGGTGCCTTGGGGTCGAGAAATATTTTCAGGGGTGCCTTGGTAAAAAAAAGGTTGGGAACCACTGCCTTAGACGTTGTTCCCTGCAAATGACGCGATTTCGGCCCCGGAACCGGGTCCGTGGGGCTTAAGAGGTAAATGGGTGAAAATCGCCTTTCAAGATTTCAAGATTTTCTAAGGTTTATTGACATATCATATACACAACTACGGTGTGTGGCAATGAATGAAATATATCTATCTATCAATATGTGTGTATTCGTCCACCGTTAAACTGTCAAATTCTGCACATTTCTCATACTATCTACATACATAAGAGTATAATGAATGTGTATAATATCAGTTCAAATAAGTGCTTAACCTAAAGTATTCTTTAATGTGTTAATAAAGGTGAATTAGTTTGTCTGTTTTGCACATCCTCATGTTAATATCTTTGTACATCCGGCACTAAACTGTTTTATTGTAGAGATCACTTACAGTATCTTCTTGATTTTTTATATTCTATATTTCTATCATTGACCTTCTACTTTCCCCCTATTAAAGTATGTACTCTTAATATTTTTTTCATCAAATAACATTATTCAACAAAAATAACATTATTCAACAAAAATAATTCAATAACGTGCTTTAACCACTAGGCGGTGCACACAAGGTACACACAGCATACTAATAATAACTTTGTATTATTAGTGTAGGACACTTATGTATGTATAACATCTGAAGATGTGTAGTTTTATTCATGTTTTTACCTAATTTTATAGGATATTGCTATACTATTTCTCATGTTTTACTTCTACACATTAATATCTGATTTGTAAAACATCACAGACAGAAAGGTATATCCGTCATTTAATGGTAAGCTATTGAAATTGTGATTCCATAGATGTGTCTCCCATCACCCAAATCCCCTGACTATTCTCTCAACTCAGTATTTACATTCTTATATTCAAAGAAAATCAGTAATATCTTTAAAAACTACAAGTCCTTTTCTATCGGCTGTGCACCGTTATGGTGTAAATATAACCTATCTACCAATTGGATCAAATATAAAAGTCAGCCGAATTACTATTGATACTGCAGGGGGAGAAGTATTTTGTGAAAATAAATATAAGATTGTTGATATATTTATGATCCACGTCACATATTCAGTTTTGAGGGCAGTTCTTCAAGTTTGTCCAGAAGTCTTCTCATCAGGGCTCTATAAATAGAGAACTACGGCAGATGTGTAATATTTAATGCAGCCGAACCGTGTATTACAATGCCGTTATGTGATGACTTCCAAAGAGAAAAGCAAGACAACTCGGAATAAAGTATTATTATTATTATTATTTTATGTTTTCGGATTTCACATCGCATAAACACAGGCTTCCCAACGTGCATTGCGGCTAAAACATCCAATCAGCGAGCTGAGGATCTTTCTACGTCTGTTTACGGTATTGTTCCTATAATGAGAGTTCACATTTATGATACATTGAAGGGTGGAATTGACTACACATCTTCAGAAACATAATTTGCTTCCGATATAACTCATAGCAATATTGTAACCATTAAGAAAAGCCAACTGCATTAAAAACCCAGTTAACAAACACTAGGTAAAGTATTTTTCCTTCAGTAATTAAAATGTAATTCCAATGTAGACACACCTGGGGTCGCTGTTCTGTCTGTTACGCTGAGCCATGCATTGTCTGGAATGTAAAAGGGACGAAGAAGACAAAGTGAAGGGACAAGCTTCCGGTTCAACATGAAAACATTCCCAGTTAAACATGCAAAAACAAATTGCTAAATAAAAAGATAAAACACTGGTATGTAATTTACGTTAGAATAAATATAATGGTTTTGAATAATAGATGAGAGTAAAATCTACACTTTACAGCCCCGCCCACTTTTGGGGAAACCAACGCTGTAATTTGAATGGCGATCAACTATCTATGAAATTGCAATATTGACACACGTCCCTCAGTTTGTTTCAACCCCGTCACGACATACCATTTACCCTCCTATTAAAATAATGGATCAGTCCATTTGTGATCTGCATTGAGGGAATTGAAGTCCCTTGAAGTCTTTTGAAGGAAAGATGGCAAAGAAAGGCAAGTTTCAGTTTCTTCTCTTACCTGTATTTCAGTTTTTGTATTTTCAGATTAAGATTGACAAGCTCAACATTTCAACTCTGTTATATGAATTAATAATAGTAAATAATTGTTTATTACAAAATAAACAATATTTTTGCAAAATATTACAATTTTGTAATGTCCTTGACTTCCATGTGGTGCCATATCTTAGCTAAACATGGTCTCATGGCTACTTTTTGTCAAAAACTTCAACCCTGTTACATTTTTTCATAGAAATTCCTAGTAATTATTTATATTTTGTGCCTGAGGTGGGAACATGTAAGTAGTCCACTACCAGATGTTATGACCAAACATTTTGGTTTCATTTTTCAAAGATGTAAATACCTAAAAGGCACCCGATTCAGAGAATACTCAGAATTCTGCTTACTGGTACAGTAAAAGTATTTAGTTATAATTAAGTACACAAATTGCATCACCCATCTCTTCAGAGAGCTAAAGGTGACCTGTGCAGCAACACATTTCAATCAATATTTGTCAATACTAAGAGCTGCTAGATTGTGCTACTGTGATGGAATATGTACGGAGAATAACAACATACCATCTGGTCCAGCTGGAGTTTCATCTGCCTCCTGATCCCTGCCTCTGGCCCTCTCTCTGACACTTCATCTTTCTCACATACTTTTCTTCTTCTTCACTAATGTCTTCATGTCCTCCTCCTCTTTCTCCTGCTTTGACCTTCCTGGTCTCTTCAGTGAACTCTCTTTTCCTTTTCCTCTTTCTGTTCGTCATGATCACTTCTCAGATATGTATTTTTGTTGTTGTTGAATCACTCCAGCTACTGGGCCATGTAGCTAATAAGTAGCATATCATAAATATAACATCAGAAAGTATTTTTCAAACGCACACAGGCAGCTGTGTTCAGATCCAGTTTGACGGTAAAGTATGTATCCTGGTTTCATTGATTTTGATTGTGATGTGTAGTTTACGTGGATTTAATAGTACCGCATAGTTTAGCAAAGTGATCAATCTCCCAGCTAGCGCTGTCTGCGTAGCATTTTGTAACGTAACGCCCCAAACAGCGCCCGTCTGTTAAACGCTATTGATTCAAACGGCAGCGTTTTATTAATATTTAGTTTCAAGCTCTCGTCCTTAGTAAAAACAAAACTAGTGGAAGTCGAAATGCTCCCAGGGGAAGCTGATCCATAGGCGTTGGGACAGCTCGTTCCCTCTCTGCAGCTCTGTGAGCCGCGGTCTGTGTGAACGCCGCTCCGCAGTTTAATGCAGGGCCGTAGCTGCGTTTATAACGGGCCTAAAATTATATTTAAAATGATTCACTTTTAACCAATGTAATGCTTGTTTCGTTGCTTGAGAAGCTTGTGGAAATAGTGTAGGTTTGTTTTAGTACAGTTTTAGGGAAACAAAAGTTAGGGGGGCAGCTGGGGGGGCAAGGCTCTACAGTGGGAGGGGCAGCTGCCCCCCTTGCCCCCCCGTAGATCCGCCCCTGCCCAAATCTCTTAAAACGGGACTGCAACGGATCTGATACATACTGATCCAGATTTTAACACTTTTCTGACGTCAGGACGGTGGCGGTACGGCTATTGGGCCAACTCCACCGATCAGGAGGAGACAGCCACGGACATTGGCGTTCGAAAGCGCTGGAGACGCTGTAGTACATATTTGAGGCCACCAGATGGTGCTGTTCTCACTGAATCCGAGCATGAAAGGCAGTGTTAAATTGAGCGAAATGAGGAATGGATAAAATGCATGATCTGTTTGGTATTTTGAAAAATGAAATGTATAAATATACCTTATATAGGTATGGCCCTACAATATATTATTCAAATATAGCATGATAGGTCCACTTTAAGATACGTTCATAACAAACGTAATGTGGGAGAAAATATGTTTCTAGAAGATATGTAGAAAATAAACGTATTTGAGATACGTTCATAACAAACGTAACGTGGGAGTATCATATGCACGCAAAACTCGGCCTCAGATCTCAATGGGAATGGTTAGCGTATCATATGCACGCAAAATCGGACTTCTGCGTATCTATTGCACGCATTTCCAATGTGTAAAGTCGTGTCATTTGTGCGCAGACTGAAGAGAGTGGGTTGGATTTAAAATATTGGAGAATATATGGGGACGTTCGTTTATAGTGTGTGAAATATGTGATGCTTGAAACATGTAAGTATTTCAATTTATATAAGAGAATGGTTTCCTGAAAGAGTTATTTTGAGTAAATGTTACAGTGGTTGAAACAATTTTTAGGAGTTTTTGTAATATTATTAGTAGACATTAATGTGGTTGTTTAGATGGCATTTAACAACTAAGACAGATAGTATGATTAGAAAAAGACAGAGTGGAAAGGGTTGGATTTATTTTTACCTCAGTGTGCTAGAATCTCTATAGGTAATGCATCCCGAGACCTGGACTCTCCCTCTGCCTGTCAGACGGCTACGGCCCGACCCTCCAAGCAGACAAAAGACCTAACCCAAGCAGGAGACTCCTCCTTCTCCATCGAACAGACAGATAACCAGAGCTGAACCTACAAACAACAAGACTGCATCCAGAACCATCTCCACCTGTTGTTAGAGAATAATTCTCCCTTACTCCTAAGATATTTAACCTTTTTGCCCTTTGACGTTAATGACCAACCCTGACTTCTGTTATCTGTCTTAAGGAATGGGAGGCCTCAGCTTATTGTGATATTCCCAGTTTATGACCGGTCAACTCTCGGTCACAAATGGTTTATGGTTGTAAGAACACTGGCTTCGAGGCCAGATCAGACGCAAGTGATTCAGTGTGCCCAGCTGTTTAGTCTATCTCCCCAAATATGTTCTTTACTTTCTGTGAAGACTGTTAAAAGGGCTATTGAGAGAGAGGCTCTGGCAGAATTGATGTGGCAACCCAACCGTGCAGTCAGAATCTCTGGCTGTTGTGACTTGTGATATGAATCCTCCGGCCGATACTTGTAATAAACCACCAGTGTTTGACATCAAAGCTCCAACTCTCCTCGTGTCTCTCTGAGTCCTGACTCTCCATTGCTACAGAAGTTTTCCTTACAAATGTGACATCCAGAACCAAACAGCATGCTGACATAAAGAGATATACTCTCATCAGTCCCTCAGAGAGGGTATGAAGTTCCAAGCTGAGCCACGAGATTTGGCACAAGAGCAAAGTGTGGGACATGAGAGGGGAATCCACCCTCCATAAAACAGCGAAGAGACTGTAAAGGAGGAGATGAAATGCAAAGCAGTACAAGAACAGTGGCATGATGTGGGCTGCAGATGTAACTGGGCCAAAGGCTGCCTAAAAGAGGTACAGCGGATGGATTCAAGAGTTGATGGACTGAGGAGAAGACAGAATCAGAGGAACTGGCATGATCTAGCAGAATGTGAGGAGGCCGGGATCATGGTTTGAGACAACTAGAGGAGGAGAAAAGGAAAACGGGAATGAGTGAGTTTAAACATAAACACACTTATTCACAAACGCACATAAAAAGGAACACATTTAAAGAACTTGAATTGACTTGATAAATACGTAAAGACAAAAAGATGTATTAACCATGAATTAATCAATTGGTTAAAATAAAAATAGTAGTAAAGAGGAAACTATTAAAGTAAAATGAGAAAGATAATCCTAAAACACACTGAGGATACTGTGGGAAAAAGGGGGAGACATGATGGAAATATTCACTACACTTTAAGCAGTGGGTGTTTTGGAGTACAGAGTAGAAAATATTCTTCAATCTTTTCATCATGTTAACAAATATTCTTTAAGAGATTATTATTCATGTGGGAATTTGGTAGTGATTTAATTTGTTACAATATCGATTTACAGTTTAAAAGGGATAGTTTTAGTAACCACTCTATAAGATCAGACAAATCTTCTTTTGTATGGATAATGTTAAAGGGAGAGCTGGCATGTAGAGTACCAAGCCAAATATAATATTCCAATCTCAAGTATTGATTTCACCATTGTAGCATAGTTATTACGATAGAAGAACCTTTAAGGTGGAAATAACTGTTGTTTGTTGTTCAAGATGTAGAGTTTTAAAAAGACACTGGGCAAAGAGCGATTGCTAATTTAATTTTGAAAAAGCAATATAATTGGGAGTAAAACATGCGGGGCCTTGGATCACTCATTGTAATGGTGCATATTATTGACAACCAATATCTGATAGGGAGAAGGGGTCACTCAACCCACCATGCAGTTGTTTTAAAATCGTACTTGCAGCTTCACAGGGAGCACACGGCACCAGATTATGAGTTTAAAAGACAAACGCCACTACCTCCTAATGGACATCCATCTAATCAGTGATGACCTGAAATTTAGAGATGTTAATCAAAGTAAAAACATACCTGCCGTAAGTGAAAATTCCTAAATTCAACTACAAACCATTGATGATTTGACTTCTGTTTTTAAATCCTTGATAAAGGAGGGAGTAATTGTTGCATGCTCGGACACCCAAGGATCCACACACTGTTAAAGGGGTTTGCATTGTTCTTTAAGTAGACCAGAATTGAAGATAAATTAGTATAATGAGTTAATGATATTCCACCGGTTTTCACACCATATCATGGCGTTATCACTGCATTATAAAAGACCACCCAAAAGCTACTGAAGTAGGAACTCTTAAGTGGTGCAATTCTGCAACTGCTGTAACTGACCAAAATCTTCTCCCAGAAATAACTATGCCCAAAATGCAGTATCCCAGAGCAGATGTTTGGTGATATCGTGGAACTAAAACCCTGTACCCAGTCTTGCCACAGGATTGGACTGGGACCTTTTACAGCCAGTGATGCCTTTTTATGCAGTACCAATGGCAGCGGATCAGCTAATCAACATGGCAAAACACCCCAAAGCCAGCAGGGCTAAGAGGCCAGTCCCAGGAGGGAGTTTTGGCTCCACAGTGTACATGGATAGCATAGGGGTGCCTAGATGAGTTTAAAGCAACCAGATCTTGTCTGGTTTAGAATCCATATTTCTCTGGCAGGTGGTTTCAATTTTGGCACTGTGGTGTTGTTGCATTCCATGTACCCGCACTCTAACGAACCGATTGATCACCACGGCCCTTTCTAGAGAACATATTACTTACATACCTTTTAAGGAAGGAGGTTACATTTCTCATGAGGAAACAGTTTCAAATGCTAGCAGAACAAAACGACCCACTCCCATTTTGTGGAACATTAATTATGATATTGTGCAAAGAATGCCCAAATGATGAGATTCTTCAAATGATGAAATCATTTGAATGAAGAACCAGCTACAATGCTAATATGGAGTGAATCCATTTCATTTTACCATACACTATTCCAAGATAGTGTATTCTTGTATTACTTTGTACTATTCTCAAATAGTTTGTTTCTTTTTATACTTTGGAAAAACAAGTGCCTTAACACTGGATGTAGTATAACAACAATTTATGTGAAAGAAGGGAGTAAGAAATGTTCCAATACCAAGCTAATTGCTGCTATTGTTAAGAGTGACATTGAACATTACAACTAGAAGTTATGCACAAAGAACACTTTTATGTTTGAAGACCAACCAAAGTATTTTTTGTATTTTTTATGAAGGTTATTGAATTTTTCCATTTTTGACTGTATGTTTTTGATATGAGTTATGCACTATGCAATGTTCAGATGAAGAACTCATTGATTTCAGTATTATTTACATTCCTTAAAAGGTATGTAAGGAGGAATTGTAAGAAATTAAAATCAATGTTGAATGACGTAATTTAGTTTAAACATACTGTAAGCTTAAAACTGCTTTACTCTGAAAACATTTCATTTCCGGTTAGCATTGACTTGTAGCTAACATTGTTGCTAAATTAATGTACAGTTTATTTTGAAAAGCTTTATTGAAAGGCGTCTCCGTTGTCAACAGTGACGTCACTTCCGGTTTTACGTTAACAATGATTACAGCTGTTAAAATGCATTAAATAAAAAATCATGAATGAGTGTATGAGGAGAAAAGGCGTGTGGAGTTATACAATGAACACACAACGTCTAAATCCTCTGATTTACGCGATATCGGACACAGAAGATCATGTGGAGGGAGGACCTTATAAGGTATTGAGGTCCTTATAAGGACCTTATTGACTTAGCTATCTCAATATATCGACTTACTATCTCAATATATTGACTTAGCTATCTCAATATATCAACTTAGCTATCTCAATATATTGGCTTATTTATCTCATTATATTGAGTTATATATATATATATATATATTATTTTTTTTTAAACAATTATGTCAAATACAGAATAAGGCACATAGACATCAATGTTCATCATATAACCGGTACAACTTTATATTAAGGTACACAAATTAACCATCAACTAGTTGTTAATTAACATGCATATTAGCAGTATATTGGCTCTTTATTAGTCATTATAAAACACTTATTAATGCCTTATTCTACATGACTCTATTCTACAAGTAATAGGCCATTAGTTGAGAGTTTTTCCTCAATAACCCTCTAATTATTCCTTATTTATTGCAAGTTAGGAAGTTGTTGTACATGAGCTTTGGTCTTAATATGCTCTCCTCAATATGTCTAAATAACTCAAAATTAGGTATTTCTATCTAAGAATATGTTCCCTATTTTAAAGTGAAGTCTTGTTCATAACCAATAAGCTAGTAGTTTGACTCTAATTGACCTGAACAGGTTCCCTATTCTAAAGTTGCCTCCTCTTCACACTTTGTAAATACATTATAGCTAGGGCTGGGCGATATGGACCAAAAGTCATATCCCGATATATTTAGGTTGAATATCGATATACGATATATATCCCGATATTTTTTCCGCAAAGTGAGAGCTGTGAAATGAAATGCTCAGTCAAAGTCAAAGCCAAATACGAGTAGTTTTATTGAAAACTCACTATAAAATGTAAACATAAACACTGTATAACAAAGCTCCGTAAGGTGCACTTTTAAATAAATAAAATATCTTAAATAAAATTAGCCTATAAAATAAAATAGGTAAATCTTTTTCTGAGGGCAGCATTTATATATAAAGAGATAACAAAATAAAGTGCTCGGTTTAAGAAAAACTTGTTTAAACATCAGCTTGAGATTACCTGTTTTTTTTTTTACTTAATAGCTTATCTGAACTCTCTCAACCAGTTGCACAAGAAAAAGACTGTAAACTCAGTAAACATGTTATTTTTTTGACTTCGATAACAGTAGTGCTGTCTTGAGGTAGACATTAGAAGACAAGCGTGTCCTCCTTCATTTAGGCCTAAAGGTTTTGTGCAAGAAACACTAGCCTGTCCACGGCATCCGGCTTCAGAGATGCTCTGTGGGAGGTCACAATATTCCCACTGCAGCTAAAAACCCTTTCGGAGGGTGAACTGGTAGCTGGTACCAAGAGATACTTTTTAGCCAGGTGGCTCAGAGCTGGAAAGACAACTGCATGTTCCTTCCACCACTTGAGTGGATCAGTGTCACTCTCCACACTTGCTGACTGCAAGTAACTTGACAGTTCATTTTCAATAGCGCCCCTCTTGGTTGGTGCAGTGGTGGTGGCTGTGCGCTGCTTGAAGAAGCTTGCCAGTGTCCTCTTAGCTTTTGGTGCACCTGCTGCTTCTCCATCTGCAGGCTCAGGCACAGTGGGCACATGTAGGTCAGGCGTCAGGTGACCGCTGCTCTGATCAGCCAGTAGTGTCTCCACCTCCAAGACAGCTCTGTGCTTCAATGCATCGACTTTTTCACTCGGGATGTAGGTGGCCCTGAACCGTGGATCCACAAATGAAGCCATCTCCAATAGGTCAGTAGTGGCTGGGTCAGAATACTTGCTGTTGAGGTACTCAACAATGCTGGTCTTGATTGATTTGCAAAGCTCACTGTCACCCTCTTCACATGCCAGGAGACTTTCTTTAAAAAGGTGCAGCACAGGTTTCACATAGGATAGAGTGACGTATTCCTCACCTGATAAAGCATTGGTAAAGTGCTGGAGAGGTTTCAGGACCTTTTGGACTGCTTCTAGGACCTCTAAGTCCTGCCAGGTAAGGATAAGATGCCTGGTCTTGTTGTCACCAGACAGGACTTTTGCCAGTGCGCCCTCCTGCTCCAGGACTCTCTGGATCATCTGCTGCTTTGATCCCCAGCGTGTGGCAGACTCGGTTATGAGTTGGTGACTTGGCAGACCCAGCTGAATCTGGACTTCAGCAAGCTGTCTCCTTTTCTTCCAGCTGTACGAAAAACAGCTTACAATTCTCTTGCACAGAGAAATGGCCCGGGTGACGCGCTTGTCATTCAAGCCATGTCCTGTCAAAATCATAAAGAACTATTAATCAAATGGGCATAAATATCAAATATTAGCCTATAATCAGTTACTTTCTGAATTTTAATCCTGTAAGTGATTTGTATGTATTATTATTTTTGTATAATTTATAAATTAGATTATACTGCATGTGCATTTACTCATGTTTTGTTCTTGTTGTTGTTATTTATGCTATATTTTAATGCTGCTTCATATTTCTACTCCACTAAAACTCCACAATGTTTAGGCCTACGTTTAGTCACTTTGCAGTGTGCTCTTTCAGGCCAGAGAAATCATAATAGCTAAATATTACCTTGATGATATCAACAGGCTAACCAGCATTTTAAAGTCATATTACCTCACCTTTACCAGCTGTAACATTAAAGTGGTAAACACATTAATGCATCCCTCATTCTTATCCAATAATCTAATAAATATGGTTCTGAAATCTACCTGTAGGCCTATTGTAAGTGATCTTACTTTTAGCACTTTAAGTTATTATTAATTTATTTAACCTAGCCTGAATGATTTTTTTTAACGGAGACCTGGCCATTGACCAAGACAGCAGCATAAAACACAAAGTTGCAGACAGACACACAAAGGAAAATGAGGAAAAACTAACATTTCAATATTTTTTTGTTTAAGGGAAAATATACTCCATTGCACTCACCGATAGCCAAGTGTAGTCTGTGACCGAAGCACTGCATCCTCAGCCACTTGTTCAGCTGAACTGCTTTCACGATGTTGCTCCCGTTGTCGGTTGTTATAGCAACCAGATGCTTTTCTTGAAGTTTCCAGCTTGCGATTGAGTCCTGCAGGGCCTCAGCTATATTCTCACCGGTGTGATCGTCGGGAAAATAACTTGTTTGGAGACAAGCTGTTTTCATCTCCCAGTCTTGCATGAAGTGAACTGTCACGCTCATATAAGGCTCACACGTCCTGCTTGACCACATATCGCTGGTCAGCGCAAAATGGGTGACGTTAGCGAGCCGGCCTTCAACGTTCTGTCTGACTTCATTATACATTTGCGGCAGTGCTTCTCGTGCAAAATAGTTGCGACTGGGAAGCTCGTATCGCGGGTCCAGCTTTTTAATTAGCTCTTTGAACCCGACCTGTTCCACTGTTGCAACAGGGACCATGTCTTTGGCAATGTGAAAGGACACCGCCTTTGTTATTGAACGCCACTTGTCGCTTTTCCTCTCATACGGCACACAGCGGGAAAATGAAGCTTGCAGTGAGCTTTGTTTTGGGGCTGGAGCTTTATCGGGTTGGGGACGGCTTGTGCCTGTGGCTTCTGCAGCGCGCAGTTTCACACACTCTTCATATTGCACTTTGTGCCACGTTTTTAAGTGATAAAAAAGATTCGTAGTGCTTCCACCACTGGCTGCAATGTGCTTATGGCACTCCCTACATATAGCTTGGTTTTGTTGCTCGTCTGACAATTTGTATCCGAACCATCTCCAAATGATTGAGCCACTGCTTTTTCTTTTACCAACCAAGGGGCTATCCTCCGTGCGCTCTGCAGACGTTGTTGCCTTCTCCATGTTTGTTAAAGAGTGCCGGAGTGTCCCTCCCCCTCCCCCTCTGTGCATGAAAGGGGAGGGGCGGAGCTGGGGCGCGGGAAGCAGTGCAGAGAGTTCCTATCAACGGAACGGCTTGCCTGAAGCAAGTATTACAGCGCAAATTTGAACTATATCGATATATGCGATATGGTCTAATTCCATATCTTATTTTTAAATATATCGATATATCTTAAATATCGATATATCGCCCAGCCCTAATTATAGCACACAACTACTGAAATGAACCTCAACAGTACATGAACAAAGTAGGCTCACGTTGAAATATCTGTTTTATTAATGAACCACGAAAGAGAGGTTCAGACACATACCAAAACATGTCAAGTCTCTCCAAGGCTGAGAACATATATGCAGCCTGTACTTTTAATAAAACAGATTTTTAACAGAGTTTATGTATTTGTGATCATACTGTGTGACCTGCGTGTATGTATACTTACACAACAGGTGTAATTTCTCTCTGTGTTGTACTGTCTCAGTGTGAACATAGATTAAACAGCCAGCCAAACTCTTTTGAGAGCCAGGGAATGAGCAGCCATGCTCCTTTATTGACTTATTTGCAGTCCACTGACATTCAAACAGAGTGAAACTATAAAAAAGAAGTTACAAGGCACTTAATGATCTCATACATGCAAGTGTAACATACACAGATTACTTGTAGAATACATTCATGTAGAATAAGGCATTAATAAGTGTTTTATAATAACTAATAAAGAGCCAATATACTGCTAATATGCATGTTAATTAACAACTAGTTGATGGTTAATTTGTGTACCTTAATATGAAGTTGTACCACTTATGATGAACATTGATGTCTATGTGCCTTATTCTGTATTTGATGTCAACGAATATTTCTGTTTTTACTTTAGATATTTAACCTATTCTGTGTGTTGACATTTACGACGAACCCTAAGTCTGTTATCTCCCGTAAGGAATGTGATAATGGAATCATGTGATGTTATTCTCAGCTTTATTATCGGTCACAGAGGGTTTTACGACTGTGAGAATGCTGGTTTTCTAAGCTCCCCAGACAGATGATTGAGTATTTCCAGATATTGGAGATATCTGCAGTGTTCCCAGTGTTTACGCACCCTCCCCCAATATGTGAATTCTCTCTGTAAACTAGTTAAAAGGTATATCGGAGAGATACTGAGCAGATTTGACATGGCAACCCACCAGTGCAGTCAGAACCTTTGACTGTGTGACTTGAGATGTGAATTTCTCCGGCCGATGCTTGTATTAAAGATCCGTGTTTGACATCAAAGCTCCAACTCTCCTCGTGTCTCTCTGAGTTCTAACTCTCCATTGCTGCAGAAGTTTCCCTTACATTTGACATAATTGTTTCAATAAAAAAAAAAATATATATATCTTAATATATTGAGATATTAAGTCAATGTATTTAGATAGTAAGTCAATGTATTGAGATAGCCAAGTCAATATATTGACATCCAGGATTTCTTTTTTTTGTGCCTGTGGCGCAAACAGGCTTCCATAGTTATCACTGTCACAGGTCTATGGTGATAATGATTTGTTCTGCATTTGGGACTTGTACCGGTTCCCAAACCAAATCCCATCGGATTAAACCTCTTCAAAATACTTGGAGATGCCGGGGATTGAACCCGGGGCCTCATACATGCAAAGCATGCGCTCTACCACTGAGCTACATCCCCAGTTACAATTATTCAGATGTTACAATTTACAACACACATTTACTCAAATATTAGACGTTAATATTAGACAAACATATATTTTGGCTTGTCAAAGTCAAGTCCAAGTCCAAGTCAACTTTATTGTCAATATTTCTTTTCAGATCAAAATACTGTTTCCCACAATCCTGAATAAAATAACAAAGGTATGTAAAAATATGTTTAAAAATATGTATATACCTATATATATATATATATATACACACACAATATCAACAGACGCATTTGTACATATGCACACATTAAGACATAAATAAAAGCACAACAATCAACGTATACAAAATAACAGTCACTTCAAAATCTTTGAGAATGTACATGTATGCAAACTGAAATGGGTCCAGAGAGGGGGAGAGGTCAGATTTGATTTGCTTCATGACTAGCCTCTCAAAGCACTTCATGATGGTTGAAGTCAGCGCTACAGGGCGGGAGTCATTGAAGCAGGAAGGTGATGACTTTTTCGGCACAGGTATGATGGTGGTTACCTTGAAGCACGAGGGAACAGCAGCCTGGCTCAGGAAGATGTTGAAGATGTCTGTGAGGACGTCTGTGAGCTCAGCGGTGCTAAAGGAGACCTATTATGCAAAATCCACTTTTTCATGTCTTTTAT
The DNA here is from genome assembly GCF_949606895.1 of Notothenia rossii. Classification (NCBI taxonomy): domain Eukaryota; kingdom Metazoa; phylum Chordata; class Actinopteri; order Perciformes; family Nototheniidae; genus Notothenia; species Notothenia rossii. The sequence goes on along the minus strand of NC_136903.1, from coordinate 75,835,337 downwards.
ACATAAACATGTGTCCCCTCTGTGTAGAGAGATTCTGAAAGTTTCAGGAAAAAAGATTTGCTCACTTTTTATCCTAATCCATTTATATCAATATATTGACTTAGCTATCTCAATATATTGACTTAGCTATCTCAATATATTGACTTAGCTATCTCAATATGTTGACTTAGCTATCTCAATATATTGACTTACTATCTCAATATATTGACTTAGCCATTTCAATATATTGACTTAGCTATCGCATTATATTGAGTTATATATATTTTTTTTATTGAAAGAATTATGTCAAATACAGAATAAGGCACAGAGACATCATTGTTCATCATATAACCGGTACAACTTTATATTAAGGTACACAAATTAACCATCAACTAGTTGTTAATTAACATGCATATTAGCAGTATATGGGCTCTTTATTAGTCATTATAAAACACTTATTAATGCCTTATTCTACAAGTAATAGGCCATTAGTTGAGAGTTTTTCCTCAATAACCCTTTAATTATTCCTTATCTATTGCAAGTAAGGAAGTTGTTGTACATGAGCTTTGGTCTTAATATGCTCTCCTCAATATGTCTAAATAACTCAAAATTAGGTATTTCTATCTAAGAATATGTTCCCTATTTTAAAGTGAAGTCTTGTTCATAACCAATAAGCTAATTTGACTCTAATTGACCTGAACAGGTTCCCTATTCTAAAGTTGCCTCCTCTTCACACTTTGTAAATACATTATAGCACACAACTACACAAATGAACCTCAACAGTACATGAACAAAGTAGGCTCACGTTGAAATATCTGTTTTATTAATGAACCACGAAAGAGAGGTTCAGACACATACCAACACATGTCATGTTTCTCAAAGGCTGAGAACATATTATGCAGCCTATACTTTTTAATAAAACTGATTTTTAACAGAGTTGATGTATTTGTGATCATACTGTGTGACCTGCTTGTATGTATACTTACACAATACTGTTCTCTCTATTTGTTGTACTGTCTCAGTGTGAACATAGATTAAACAGCCAGCCAAACTCTTTTGAGAGCCAGGGAATGAGCAGCCATGCTCCTTTATTGACTTATTTGCTGTCCACTGACATTCAAACAGAGTGAAACTATAAAAAAGAAGTTACAAGGCACTTAATGATCTCATACATGCAAGTGTAACACACAAATATTACTTGTAGAATATGGTCATGTAGAATAAGGCATTAATAAGTGTTTTATAATGACTAATAAAGAGCCAATATACTGCTAATATGCATGTTAATTAACAACTAGTTGATGGTGAATTTTTGTACCTTAATATGAAGTTGTACCGCTTATATGATGAACATTGATGTCTATGTGCCTTATTCTGTATTTGACATAATTGTTTCAATAAAAAAAATATATATAACTCAATATATTGAGATAACTATGTCAATATATTGAGATAGTAAGTCAATATATTGAGATAGCTAAGTCAATATATTGAGATAGCTAAGTCAATATATTGAGATACTGTAGCAATTCAATATATTGACTTACATGATTTAAAAAAAAAAAAAATTCCTGTGGCGCAAACAGGCTTAGTTATCACTGTCACAGGTCTATGGTGATAATGATTTGTTCTGCATTTGGGACTTGTACCGGTTCCCAAACCAAATCCCATCGGATTGAACCACTCTAAAATGATTGGAGATGCCGGGGATTGAACCCGGGGCCTCATACATGCAAAGCATGCGCTCTACCACTGAGCTACATCCCCAGTTCCAAACAACAAGAACGTTACAGCTACTGTAACAAAAGGCATTTACTCAAATATTAGACGTTAATATTAAACAAACATATATTTTAGCTTTGAAAGTCAAGTCCAAGTCAAAGTAAACTTACCTCGCCTCCGCTCAGTTATTTTATCACCATACGCACACCTGTAACTATTTCAACAAGAGCTGCAACAAGAGGAGATATTGTTGTTCCATTAACCTGTTTAGCCCTGAGCCTGTTTTTCAGGTCTCAGGCTCGAAAATGACATTCCCAGAACAAATGACCATATCTTCCCTTCTAAGAGGATTAAATGAATACAAAAAAATTCTTAAAGTAATGATAAACCTGTGAGTTGGATTTAGAAAAGTAAGAATCAATATAGATGTTTTTTATTTTAAAATAAAATGCAACAGGGTTTTGCGAGATCTCGCAACTTTTTTTTATTGTTTTTTGTTCAAATAAAAAAAATGTTCTTCTCCATGTCCCCTAGTGGGCTCCGTACCAGATTGATGCATCTAACTTCAATATTTAGAAAAAAATGTTCCTGGGGGAGCATGCCCCCGGACCCCCCAGAGGGTATCAGGTCCACTCCCCACTCATAAAAATAGCACTTTACCACTGCACCCCCTCTAATCTCAGATGCACCCTGAGTCATTTTGTTTAAGTACAGTGAGCCTTTCTAAAATATACAGTAAAGAGACAAACCCACCAGCATTATAGGATATAGCCTACTATATGACTTTGAGCCAAATTCTTGTTTTTGGGCTGTATAAATAAATGACTTGAAACAGCTGCTGATTTAGAGTACTGGCACCTTTTTTATTCCAATTCAAGCACTTGTGAAAACTACCCTTGGATGATGGTAAGGTAGACTAAAAGCTTTAGGAATCCAAAGTACAACATATAATAAGTACCCTGTATCAAGATTGATGCAAAACAAGTGACATTTGACCTTTTTAGAGAGGTTTAGCAAAAATAACTCCACCTCTGAGGTGATTTGGGTGGAAATGGGGGTTTTACTGTTTCTCTGGAACCCATTGGTCGATGTTGGTGATTGACATCTCTTTCTGACCGTTAGAGCCAATAGAATCGAAGGGGAATATCCCCACTCACACACATGGTAAAAAGAAAAAGGTGGGGGCTTCGCGCACGCAGTTTTGCACAAGAGTGAAGCTGCCTCTAGCTCTGACATCTGGAAACGGAGAAGCAGGTTTATTGCTTATGGATTATCCGAAATCATTTCAAAGGGACACAGACACATTGGATTAACCTTTAACTTCAGCAGCGTTTTTATCATTTTAATGCCATTGAAGACCAGTTTTTACCAGACTACGACACAGGTGAGCCATGTTAGCGTTTTTAGCTACCTGGCGCCACATGTTTTGATGTCTGTTTTTGTTTATAAAGTAGCGAGTTTGTATCATTGAGTGATAATGTATGTACCCATTGATTCTGTGTCATCTCACGATGTGAAACGATGTGTTGGATGTGCAGACCAGTGATGGGACTAACACGTTACAAACTAACGTGTTACTGTAACGCAACTACCTTTTGCGGTAACTAATAACGTTACTAGTTACCTATTCCCATTCAGTAACGCCGTTATAGTTACTGTGATTTAAAAGGGTGCATTACGGCGTTACATTATGTGATCCAACTGAACCGAATCTCCCTGCGGGTGTAACTTACAGGCGAATGCAGTGATGTCCTCTCACAGTACCATGGAAAAGTGGAAGTGCAGAGAGGAGTGATGATTGGTTAATGCGGGGTAACATTTCAGGGTAAGCCAATCAGAGACAGAGTTGGGCGGGTCTTGCCTTATGGGGAAAATACACACACACACACACACACACACACACACACACACACACACACACACACACACACACACACACACACACACACACACACACACACACACACACACACACACACACACACACACACACACACACACACACACACACACACACACACACACACACACACACACACACGGCAACGCCCACCACTAGCACACACACACAAACACACACACACACACAATGGCAGATGCAAGTATCAGCGAGAGCAGCAGTGCATTTACAACTTGGAGATATAACCACTACGCGTTGGTCCCAACACTGACTACAAGTGCACTAATTAGAACTTGATTGTTGAGGCTACAATAAAGATGCCTGTCAAAATGTCTAAACATATCTTGTGTTTTATTGTTCCACTACATTTCATAATGATAATTGCTACAATGATGGGGAGTTGTCTTTTCTCTTACTGTGCCACAGAACAACACAAAAACTTCTATTTTTATTGTTATTTTTTTTAAAGTAAAGTAACTTGTTACTAGTTACTTTTATAATTTAGTAACTAATACATTAACTAGTTACTTTTTGAGAGCAATAACTATAACTATTACTAGTTACTTTTTTTAAGTAACTTTTCAAACACTGGTGCAGACGAGATAAATAATAAGGTTTTGTGAGCGAATTTCGGTGCAGTAATCTGTTAGCATTTTTCGCTCGTTGCTAAATCAGAGGCTCAGCGTTAGCATTTTGGTTTTTGTTTAGAATATATTTTTTAAATGATCAGTTACAGATGTAGCGATTCATTTCAGACAGTTTGAAACGCGAGGGCCGTGATTGGTACGTGATCTGCCCTCGCTCAAGGGAAAACCTCCAGCTTGACTTGAGACCGCCCCCGTGATAGATAAATGTAATTATAATGAAGCCAGCTGCAATGGATCATTGATCCACCAGGGGGTGCAGTGGGTTTCCACACTGGAGCTCATGTGAAATAAAGTCAGATACAGTACGCTGGATGTACAGCGGAACTTTGTTAAGATCCATATGTCACGGATATTACTACTGTGCTAAATAAGAGACACGTAATCATTTACAAAACATCACCATGTTGTTATTTAACAAAATAATGTTGTTTAGTCGAAAAAAACGAACGGGAGGAAATGCAGCCCGGCTCTCGATTTTTAATCCTAATTTAATCATCATCTTCACCACGATCATTTATGTTTATGTTCGCCGAATTGACATGAAATCACTGACACATATGAATATACTGTCTTCAACTTCATTAAAATGTTATTAACGTGCCTAAACTCAGTAATTCACTAAAAATATGTATATTTTAATGGAGCCTCGTCGGCAGATCAGGGTCCCAACGCGCAGCGGAGGGATCTTGGTCTGCATGACGGGTGTTTTTCCCCATAAAGAACAAGTCGCTGCAAATTATCCCGCTTATTACATGGCCACATTCTCAACAAAGTAACGACATGACTCCCAATATTAATTTAAATGCTTTTATGGATTTAGAAAATGTTTTTATTGATTTAAAAAATAGTTGTATGTATTGATTTAAATTGACAAGCATCCGCTAAGAAAAATAGTCCGTTGTTACCGTTTTTTAAACAGTGTGAATGAAACGGCAGCTCTCTCCCCCCTCCGCCCCTGATCTTTCTTCTCCAGCAGCTAAATTAACTGTAGGTTACTCTGAGTGACCATAGACTGTATGTGACAAGCTTACAGTTAGTGACGTAACAACACCATAAAAGCTGGTGGGTTGAAAGCAATACGGGAGGTAAAAATAACTACAATAATTGTGATTTATTTATTGTGGCTTTTATGTTTTTAGGTATAAAATGTTTTGTAATTCAGGCTTATAGTTCATCCTTCTCTAAAAACCTTCAACAATGACAATATTCATAGTAATTTAATAAGTCCTTCCAACACACATTGTAAAAAATAGCCTACTGTAAGTTAAGAAATCATTCCAATATGTACATCTTCTGATGTAACAACAATAACATTATGAATAGTAACATAGCTGAACATGGTATTGCACATTTAGCCTTGAGTGTTACTGACCTGAGATGTTTTTATTACATGAATTAAGGTGACTGAGGCTTTGGGATGCAAACTCATCTGTATGAAAAAGGTGACAAGGATCCGAGCCCCCGGCTCCCCCACCCCACGGAATATCGGCTTTAAAATGAGGAATAACAGAGGATTTCAGCAGTCAGAACAACTAAAGCAGCAGTGTTAATAATAACAGAAACGCCAAAGAGTCACATCTAATAGAAATATATAAAAGCATTTATTTTAATTGTGTAGCAGTCAGTTTATAATTTTGGCAGCACTGCTGAGCATTTTGAAAATGTATTTTCATGCCTCTGTTCAAGGCTTAGTCTTTCTATCTTTATAGCCACATGGTGTAAAGTAACTAAGTTCATAAACTCAACAAGTACTATACTTGGGCACAATTTTGAGATACTTGTACTTTATTTAAGTATTTCAATGTTTTGCTACTTTGTTCTTCTACTCCACTACAGTTCAGAGGTACATGGTGTACTTCTACTCCACTCCATGTATTTAATACCTTTAGTTACTTTACAGATGTGGATGAATGATGTGAAATATAATCAAGTGTTAAATCAGACTTTAGTTCCACCTGGAGTAAATCCACAAGCTACCCTGCAGTATACAAAGTCATTCAAACTAGCTTTGAGAACACTTTCATGATCCATCATTATAAAACATATCATATATTATTCTGAAATGGACCAATCTGCACAATGACTACTTTTACTGTCGCTACTTTCACTATATTTTGATGAGAATACTTTTCTACTTTCACTTGAGGAACATTTTGAATGCAGGACTTTTACTGTAACAGAGTATTCCTACACTCTGGTACTTCTACTTTTACTCAAGTACAAGATCTGAGTACTTCTACTTTTACTCAAGTATAAGACCTGAGTACTTCTACTTTTAATCAAGAACAAGATGTGAGTACTTCTACTTTTACTCTACAAGATCTGTGTGCTTCTACTTTTACTCAAGTACAAGATCTGAGTGCTTCTACTTTTATTCTAGTACAAGATCTGAGTGCTTCTACTTTTACTCAAGTACAATATATATATATATATATATACTTATACCACCTCTGTTTATAGCCTATGAAAAAAACTATTAGAAATAGAAGGCTAAAGCTAATGTTAGGAATCTAGCTAAACGATTCCTTAAATAATATTGCCACCAGTGGCGGCTGGTGGAAATTATTTTAGGTGGGGCTATTGTAATGGTGAATAAACCACACGGGGAACATTTTGAGAAATTACCCCTTCAATTAAATTGGCTACACTATTTCATCGTTGCTGTTGTATGATTGGTGTTTAGCTACGGTATTTAGCGTCTACAGCACCTCCGCTTTTAGGGTTGACGTAGACCTAAACGTCGCCCGGAGGTCCCCCGGTGTTGTTGCGGGAGCTGCTGCACTTGCTAACGCTCCACTAGCTAACGCTGCACTAGCAAAACAAACGCTTATTTCTTTTGCAAATCGTGCAGCGGGCTTCAAACACGTTCCCCTCCACTGGTTTCAACCAAGCACTAAATTAGATGTTTTCCAACAAAATACGGTTGAACTGACATTTCCCCATATTAATTTGTAAGTAGATTCGAAGATACTTACATGAGTTTCTGACTGCCGCAAGCTGAAGCTTGGTTGCTAGGTTACTAGCTGGGTGTTCTCCAATAAGGGGCCGGAGGAAACAACGTTAGTGATTACTGGTTCCATGTTGATTTAATTCAATACAAATTGTTGGGGGGAACTGAAAGGCTATTACCGTACTGGTTACTTTGCAGCCCGGACATTTCCCCCAAAACACATTTAGATGCTATCACAACTAGTGCTGCGTACCGGTACGCCGAACCGGTACTGGACTTGTAAAAAGTTTCGGTTCAAGTCCGGTTAAAACCGGAACGTCGGGAACCGGTACTTACGTATATTCTCCTTTTTGTTCTAAACCATCTAAAACCTTCCATAGATAGAGAAATTTGCGCTGAGAAAAGACGAAAAACATTGTTTTGGCTTCTGATATGGCGGCCATTACTGAACTCACAAAGTCTCGCAAAATATCGCAACTGCTCGCGAGATCTGTGTGACGTCAAGGAAAGCTGGCTTAGACATAGTGGACACTGACAGCGTGGGATACTGGTTGCCATATATGGTAGTGTAGCTAAGCTAACTCCTTTGTATGTAAACACAATGCCGCGGTGCTTTAAATCCAGTAAGGTGTGGGACCATGTGACGAAACTGCCGCTAGATACTGTGAAGTGTAACCTGTGCGGGAACGTGATCAAGTGCGCTGGGGGAACATCGAATATAGCGAGGCACTTGAGAAACCACAAAATAGAAACAACTCCACATGCGGCCTCAGCCACATTGGCGGTGATGTTTGGCGACCAAAATAACAATGATCAAGGTAAGCTGAACAATACTTTTGGAGGATTTTCAGTTCAGGAAATAGGCTTGTAAAAAATTGGCATTCGTTATTAACACATGTAGAGTTCTAGTAAAGACATGGTGTAGACACAAGTTGGAAGGGGGCACAATAAACCTGACGAGTTTGAATTTGAGTTGATTATGAGTTTATTTTCAATTGATAATTAGCTCACAATAAGTTCACTTTAGTTACTCACACAACTTGACACAAGTCCGGACCTGAACCTGAACCTCTGGACTTGAGTCCGGACCTGAACCTGAATGTGAGTCCAGGTACACAGCACTAATCACAACCATACTTGCCAACCTTGAGACCTCAGAAATCGGGAGCATTTCAAAATGCGGGGGGGGGGGGGGGGACGGGGTGCTAGTGGATCGCCGGAGCTGTTAGATTAACATGCTTATTGTAGTTGTAAGTGCAATGCCTTGCGGCCTGTAGCATATGTGTGGGCTGGAAAGGAGCAGGAGTGAGCAGAGAGTAGAGTAGTTGTCGATTCTGTTTTCTGTGACTATCTGCCTCACCCTCTCAGACTTTCAGTTGCGCGCGCTACTAAACAGACGTGTTACCATGGAAACCAAACAATGGTGAAGCTGTATTAAGGTCCGAGTGGAAACAGTCCTGAGTAAATCTGATTTTGTCAGAAATCGGGAGAAATGCGGGAGAAATATGACCCCGGGAGGAAACCGGGAGAGGGCAATGAAATCGGGAGTCTCCCGCGAAAATCGGGAGGGTTGACAAGTATGATCACAACACAGAAGTAACTTTCAAATCCGATAATTTTTAAGACCTTCTAAATCATATTTAAGACATTTCTTATTTTTTTGGTTATATTTAAGACCTTTTTAAGGCCTTACATTCAGATTATTAAATGTAAGACTTTTTAAGACCCCGCGGGAACCCTGAGGAGACTAAATACGAACATTATGCAGACACAGACGTGGTTCAGAAACACAGAAATATTAGAAAACAGACCATTAAGGCAAAACATCTAGTTTGATGGATGCTGTCAAAACTCAACTACAATAATGTGTGTGTGTGTGTGTGTGTGTGTGTGTGTGTGTGTGTGTGTGTGTGTGTGTGTGTGTGTGTGTGTGTGTGTGTGTGTGTGTGTGTGTGTGTGTGTGTGTGTGTGTGTGTGTGTGTGTGTGTGTGTGTGTGTGTGTGTGTGTGTGTGTGTGTGTGTGTGTGTGTGTGTGTGTGTGTGTGTTTATTTAGCACGGGCACATAGTATCTTCGTTTAGCTTCTCACCATCTGAAAGGCTGCCTGTCAAACGTAAACATTCAGCCACGGGACTTGCAAACCCTCGCGAGAGTTTTACACAAGACGGATCCTTTCTAGCCATAACCCTGCACCGGGCGCTGACATTGGCGCCCGGTGATCAGATTTGACGACGCTGATTAGCTGAAATTATGTTTCGGAGCCATAGTTTACAGATAGCAACAGTCAGCTGCTAGTGGCTGCTGCTGCACTGGTTTAGAGCTCCTCTCTTAGCGCCCAGACGAGAGAGGGTAATGATACAAGGGCAGACCAGGCAGGAAACATGTGACTTTAGACATCGTAACACCATTTTAAACGAGATTTTATTGTAGATTATACATTTTACTGATACCAATTATATAATATTTACCTTGTTCATTAAAAATTAAAATATTTTTTATTTTAATTTTAATTGTAATGCGGGAAGATGTGGGGCGGCGCCCCTAGCGCCCCTGTGGGCCGGCCGCCACTGATTGCCACAGAAAAACTTTTCAGTTCACATCACGCTCTGCCGCTCCGACAGGGAGCTCTGCTCTGAACACCTGAACGGCCCGTTCTAACAGCTGTTCACCAGCAGTCCAGTCTGTGCCACAGTGACGCGCAGTTAATATTAACGAACGCACCCGTGGATAATGTAGCTGCTGAAGCTAGACCATCATCTCGGAGCAGCAGAGCCTTATAATACATCCATGAGCAGAGCTGACAGGCAGGAAGACTCGAGCACACAGCTCGCACTTCATTATAATATATAAAAAAAGAACACCATGCGTGTCATGATGGCACATAACAGCTCACGGCCGCAGATTACTCCGGGTCCCAGACCCCCCCATTCCCCAAAAATATTTTTATTGCAGATCTACATGAAATGACATGAAATCCCTGACAAATATGAATATACTGTATTCAACTTCATTAAAACGTTATTAACGTGCCTAAACTCAGTAATTCACTAAAAATATTTATATTTTAATGGAGCCTCGTCGGCAGATCAGGATCCCAACGCGTAGCGGAGGGATCTTGATCTTGAAAAATAGTCTGTTTTTATCGTTTTTTAAACAGTCTGAATGAAACGGCAGCTCTCAGCTGTGTATTTACACAACTAATTGCCCATCAACCACCTCCCCCCTGATCTTTCTTCTCCAGCAGCTAAATTAACTGTAGGTTACTCTGAGTGACAAGCTTACAGTAGACACAACACTGTCATTGCAAGTGACCCTCAGTTAGTTGACTTTTATGTTCAACTGCTAAATTCGTTACTGATAAAAAAGGGCTTCTACTGTACCTAATTACCTTAACACTAGAACCGCCAGAGGTTTTTGTATAGGCCTACCTAAAACCGTCAAATCCCGCTATTAGAATGCAATTTTTAACAACATAGGGTGCTACATAACACATTTTCAGGAAAAGTCACGGACTGGGAGACTTTAATATTTTATTGAAAAAAAGTTACATTGCACACACACAACACATATCACACAAATTGACCCGATTGGTGGTTCTAGTGTTAAATAAACTCACTAATTAATTAAACTAGTTCAATACGCATTATATTTATTCTTATTCTTTATGAGCGCAGAAATAGTCTTAAAATCAGATCTGTTTTTTAAAAGGAAATCTGACGGCAGGCAGTTAGCTCTGATCACCTATGATAAATGCGCCGCACCTAATCGCTGGCCATTCAGCCACAGAGCTCCCTCTATACAAATCAAACTGTAGACGGTGTGAAAGCACCTATTGTTTTAAATAATGGTCAGAATGTGACCTGTGAGCCTTCTGAATTACTGTGGGACAGCACATTCTAAACTAAAATGTTCAATCAATAAAGACATCTTATCTTATCTTAATAATATCTTCATATTAATAATAATAATAATAAATCATACAGTATGTGTCCGAAAGGGAGCAGGAGGAAGCAAACACAAAAATATAGAACAAATATACTGCATATTAAAGCAAACGATTGTAAAGGTAAAAGTATGAGCATAACAAATAAAGAAGTGTAATGTAAACATTTACATTATTATTATGATTATTTAATATATAAAGACTATATGTTATTGTATTACAAGATTAGATATACTTTAGCATAGTATCTAAAATATTGATGTGTTCAAATGCTCTTCAAAACACAACTGAAAGTCCATGAAACTTGTCTTTCTGTATTTGTGAATGAAGCGCCATCTCCTGGTTAAAACCTGAAATTGAAAATCTGGCAACGCCCTCTTGGAAAATAGTGGGAGGGCTTAACATTCCTCTATACTGGTCTTAGGCAGGTTGTAGGCAGGAAGCTGTAAACTGGAGTCTGAAATGAAGTGCTACATCTGTGGATGAGTTTCTTCCTGTTACATGGATATAAAACATTCATAGTTTATTAAAAGACCATGCCCTCAGACACTGCTTCCTGCAAGATGTTGCGGGAGGGCCCCGGTACCGGGGTCTCTCGGGTTTAACAGGTTAAGGAATAGTTCATTCAGCCAATCTTCATTTTCTTTTAAAGCTGCACAACAGTGGAACTCAATCCATATAACGATTAGAGAACAAAAAACCTGCAGTTTATTCAAATCTGATTTAAATACATGCTTAGTGGAAAATCAGCTCTGTCAACACTGACACAATCTGCACTTTACAACGCTCTGTTTCAGTGGCGGCCGGCCCATAGGGGCGCTAGGGGCACCGCCCCACCTCTTCCCACATGTTTGATTGTCATTAAAAATTAAAAATAAATAAAAAAATATATTTCCCAAAATATATATATATATATATATATATATATATTTTTTTTTTTAAGAACAAGGTAAATATTATATAGTTAGTATCAGTAAAATGTATAATCTACAATAAAATCTCGTTTAAAATTGTTTTACGATGTCTAAAGTTACTGATAAGTCACATGTTTCCCCCCTGGCCGCAGCGTGTATCATTACCCTCTCTCGTCCGGGCGGTAGAAGGGAGCCCTCAGCCAGAGCAGCTGCAGCCAACAAGCTGACTTTTGCTATTGGTAAACTGTGCCGCCGAAACATAATTTCAGCCAATCAGCGTCGTCAGATCTGATGCTCAAAGGGCGCCCTTTCAGCGCCCTGGCCTGTGTGTCTGTAGGTTGTTTGGACTCGTATCCAAGGTGACGCTACAGTAGGGGATGGCTGCGTCTGCAGGTGTAGACTCCGGTGCTAGTGGATAGCCGGAGCTGTAGATTAACATTTGCATGCTTATTGTAGTTGTAAGGGCAATGCCTGTGGCACCATGGAGCATATGTGAGGGCTGGACCTGTATTTTACAGGAAAGGAGTGATCAGAGGGTCGAGTTGTCGATTCTTGTTCAGTTTTCATCTTCCTCACCCTCTCAGACTTTGAGTTGCGCGCGCTGCTAAAGAGACGCGCTACCATGGAAACGCGCTACCATGGAAACAAAACAATGGTGTAGCTGTATTAACGTCCGAGTGGAAACAGTCGTGAGTAAATCTGATTTTGTCAGAGTCATGTAGAATAAGGCATTAATAAGTGTTTTATAATGACTAATAATGAGCCAATATACTGCTAATATGCATGTTAATTAACAACTAGTTGATGGTGAATGTGTGTACCTTAATATTAAGTTTTACCGCTTATATGATGAACATTGATGTCTATGTGCCTTATTCTGTATTTGACATAATTGTTTCAATACAAATATATATATATATATATAACTCAATATATTGAGATAGCTAAGTCAATATCTTGAGATAGCGAAGTCAATATATTGAGATAGCTATATACATATATATATATATATATTGACTTGCTATCTCAATATATTGAATTACATGATTTATTTATTTTTTCCTGTGGCTTCCATAGTTATCACTGTCACAGGTCTATGGTGATAATGATTATTTTTTCCTGTGGCTTCCATAGTTATCACTGTCACAGGTCTATGGTGATAATGATTTGTTCGACATTTGGGACTTGTACCGGTTCCCATACCAAATCCCATCGGTTTGAACCACTTCAAAACACTTGGAGATGCCGGGGATTGAACCCGGGGCCTCATACATGCAAAGCATGCGCTCTACCACTGAGCTACAACCCCAGTTGCAACGATGTAGAACGTTACAGTTCAGAAAACGCATTTACTCAAATATTAGACGTTAATATTAGACAAACATATATTTTAGCTTTGAGAGTCAAGTCAAGTCCAAGTCAGTTGGATGTAGAAAAGTCAGAATCAATATAGATGTTTTTTATTTTAAAATAAAATTCAAACTGCAACAGGGTTTTGCGAGATCTCGCAAAAGTATTGCGAGATCTCGCAAAACTTTTGTTGTTGTTTTTTGTTCAAATATAAAAATGTTCTTCTCCATGTCCCCTAGTGGGCTCCGTACCAGATTGGTGCATCTAACTTCAATATTTAAAACATTTTTTTCCCGGGGGAGCATGCCCCCGGTCCCCCCAGAGGAAATCAGGTCCACTCCCCACTTATAAAAATAACACTTTACCACTGCACCCCCTCTAATCTCAGATGCACCCTGAGTCATTTTGTTTAAGTACAGTGAGCCTTTCTAAAATATACAGTAAAGAGACGAACCCACCAGCATTATAGGATATAGCCTACTATATGACTTTGAGCCAAATTCTTGTTTTTGGGCTGTATAAATAAATTGACTTGAAACAGTTGCTGTTACGCTCTCCGAGAGCTTACAGGTGTGAACCCACAATACTGAACACTATTGAGAGGAGACTGAAGTTAATGAAGCAAAAGGCTTTATTTCCCAAACCGGTTATACTGAACAGCTGAGGGAATAGGTATTCACAATGTCCAGGGCCAGGGAGTTTCTCCGAAGGTGTAGCGGAGGTCCGAAGCCGGGGATCCAGAGTTTGCGAGAGCGAGCAGGCTGGAGCAGGTGTGCTGAGATGCACAGAGGAACACAGGCGAGGTGAGCCGGGGATCCAGAGCTGACAAGAGCAAGCAGGCTGGGGCAGCTGTGCGTGGAAGCACGGAGGAACACAGACGAGGGGTTGGTGGCTGGACGTGGCAGGCAGAGGAGTAGGCAGATGGATTCTGAACAGAGAGAGCATAAGGTGAGTTGGCGGGAATCGAAAGTAGGTCAGCCACGCCCAGCCAGGAAGACAGACACACATACACACAACAACAACAAACACAAAAAAGGGGAAAAAGAAGGAGGCAGCACTGTAGATCCTCACAGTTGCTGATTTAGAGTACTGGCACCTTTTTTATTCCAATTCAAACACTGGTGAAAACTACCCTTGGATGATGGTAAGGTAGACTAAAAGCTTTAGGAATCCAAAGTACAACATATAATAAGTACCCTGTATCAAGATTGATGCAAAACAAGTGACATTTGACCTTTTTAGAGAGGTTTAGCAAAAATAACTCCACCTCTGAGGTGATTTGGGTGGAAATGGGGGTTTTACCGTTTCTCTGGAACCCATTGGTCGATGTTGGTGATTGACATCTCTTTCTGACCATTAGAGCCAATAGAATCGAAGGGAAATATCCCCACTCACACACATGGTAAAACAAAAAGGTGGGGGCTTCGCGCCCGCAGTTTTGCACAAGAGTGAAGCTGTCTCTAGCTCTGACATCTGGAAATGGAGAAGCAGGTTTATTGCTTATGGATTATCAGAAATAATTTCAAAGGGACACAGACACATTGGATTAACCTTTAACTTCAGCAGCGTTTTTATCATTTTAATGCCAATGAAGACCACTTTTTACCAGACTACGACACAGGTGAGCCATGTTAGCGTTTTTAGCTACCTGGCACCACATGTTTTGATGTCTGTTTTTGTTTATAAAGTCGCGAGTTCGTATGATTGAGTGATAATGTATGTACCCATCGATTTTTTGTCGTCTCACAATGTGAAACGATGTGTTGGATGTGCAGACCAGTGTTGGGACTAACGCGTTACTGTAACGCAACTACCTTTTGCGGTAACTAATAACGTTACTAGTTACCTATTCCCATTCAGTAACGCCGTTATAGTTACTGTGATTTAAATGGGTGCGTTACTGCATTACATTATGTGATCCAACTGAACCGAATCTCCCTGCGGGTGTAACTTACAGGCGAATGCAGTGATGTCCTCTCACAGTACCATGGAAAAGTGGAAGTGCAGAGAGGAGTGATGATTGGTTAACGCGGGGTAACATTTCAGGGTAAGCCAATCAGAGACAGAGTTGGGCGGGTCTTGCCTTATGGGGAAAATACACAGACACACAAACACTTGCTAACACACACACACACACACACACACACACACACACACACACACACACACACACACACACACAATGGCAGATGCAAGTATCAGCGAGAGCAGCAGTGCATTTACAACTTGGAGATATAACCACTACGCGTTAGTCCCAACACTGACTACAAGTGCACTAATTAGAACTTGATTGTTGAGGCTACAATAAAGATGCCTGTCAAAATGTCTAAACATATCTTGTGTTTTATTGTTCCACTACATTTCATAATGATAATTGCTACAATGATGGGGAGTTGTCTTTTCTCTTACTGTGCCACAGAACAACACAAAAACTTCTATTTTTATTGTTATTATTTTTAAAGCAAAGTCACTTGTTACTAGTTACTTTTACAATTTAGTAACTAAAGTAACTAGTTACTTTTGAGAGCAGTAACTATAACTATTACTAGTTACTTTTTAAAAGTAACTTGCCCAAAACTGGTGCAGACAAGATCAATAATTAGGTTTTTTGAGCAAATTTCGGTGCAGTAATATGTATATACATATTTTTAAACATATTTTTATATACCTTTGTTATTGTATTCAGGATTGTGGGAAACGGTATTTTGATCTCTCTGTCTGTAGCCTACACACAAACTGAAAGATTGACAATAAAGTTGACTTTGACTTGGCCTTGACTTTGACAAGCTAAAATATATGTTTGTCCAATATTAACGTCTAATATTTGAGTAAATGCGTTTTGTAATCTGTAACGTTCTTATGGGTTGTAACTGGGGATGTAGCTCAGTGGTAGAGCGCATGCTTTGCATGTATGAGGCCCTGGGTTCAATCCCCGGCATCTCCAAGCGTTTTGAAGTGGTTCAATCCGATGGGATTTGGTTTGGGAACCGGAACAAGTCCCAAATGTACAACAAATCATTATCACCACAGACCTGTTACAGTGATAACTATGGAAGCCTCTTTGCGCCACAGGAAAAAAAAAAAAAGTCCTGGGAGTCAATATATTAACTTACAATCTCAATATCTCAATATATTGACTTAGCTATCTCAATATATCTACTTACTATCTCAATATATTGACTTATCGATCTCAATATATTGAGTTATATATATTTTTTTTTTTATTGAAACAATTATGTCAAATACAGAATAAGGCACATAGACATCAATGTTCATCATATAAGCGGTACAACTTCATATTAAGGTACACAAATTCACCATCAACTAGTTGTTAATTAACATGCATATTAGCAGTATATTGGCTCTTTATTAGTCATTATAAAACACTTATTAATGCCTTATTCTACATGACCATATTCTACAAGTAATCTGTGTATGTTACACTTGCATGTATGAGATCATTAAGTGCCTTGTAACTTCTTTTTTATAGTTTCACTCTGTTTGAATGTCAGTGGACTGCAAATAAGTCAATAAAGGAGCATGGCTGCTCATTCCCTGGCTCTCAAAAGAGTTTGGCTGCCTGTTTAATCTATGTTCACACTGACACAGTACAACAAATAGAGAGAACAGTATACCTATTGTGTAAGTATACATACAAGCAGGTCACACAGTATGATCACAAATACATCAACTCTGTTAAAAATCAGTTTTATTAAAAAGTACAGGCTGCATAATATGTTCTCAGCCTTTGAGAAACATGACATGTGTTGGTATGTGTCTGAACCTCTCTTTAGTGGTTCATTAATAAAACAGATATTTCAACGTGAGCCTACTTTGTTCATGTACTGTTGAGGTTCATTTCAGTAGTTGTGTGCTATAATGTATTTACAAAGTGTGAAGAGGAGGCAACTTTAGAATAGGGAACCTGTTCAGGTCAATTAGAGTCAAACTACTAGCTTATTGGTTATGAACAAGACTTCACTTTAAAATAGGGAACATATTCTTAGATAGAAATACCTAATTTTTTGTTATTTAGACATATTGAGGAGAGCATATTAAGACCAAAGCTCATGTACAACAACTTCCTTACTTGCAATAGATAAGGAATAATTAGAGGGTTATTGAGGAAAAACTCTCAACTAATGGCCTATTACTTGTAGAATATATTCATGTAGAATAAGGCATTAATAAGTGTTTTATAATGACTAATAAAGAGCCAATATACTGCCAATATGCATGTTAGTTAACAACTAGTTGATGGTTAATTTGTGTACCTTAATATGAAGTTGTACCGGTTATGATGAACATTGATGTCTATGTGCCTTATTCTGTATTTGATGTCAACGAATATTTCTGTCTTTACTTAAGATATTTAACCTATTCTGTGTGTTGACATTTACGACGAACCCTAATTCTGTTATCTCCCGTAAGGAATGTGATAATGGAATCATGTGATGTTATTCTCAGTTTTATTATCGGTCACAGAGGGTTTTACGACTGTGAGAATGCTGGCTTTCTAAGCTCCCCAGACAGATGATTGAGTATTTCCAGATATCGGGGATATCTGCAGTGTTCCAGTGTTTACGCACCCTCCCCCAATATGTGAATTCTCTCTGTAAACGAGTTAAAAGGTATATCGGAGAGATACTGAGCAGATTTGACATGGCAACCCACCAGTGCAGTCAGAACCTTTGACTGTGTGACTTGTGATGTGAATTTCTCCGGCCGATGCTTGTATTAAAGATCCGTGTTTGACATCAAAGCTCCAACTCTCCTCGTGTCTCTCTGAGTCCTAACTCTCCATTGCTGCCGAAGTTTCCCTTACATTTGACATAATTGTTTCAATGAAAAAAAAATATATATATATCTCAATATATTGAAATAGATAAGTCAATATATTGAGATAGTAAGTCAATATATTGAGATAGCAAGTCAATGTATTGACTTCCAGGATTTCTTTTTTTTTGTGCCTGTGGCGCAAACAGGCTTCCATAGTTATCACTGTAACAGGTCTGTGGTGATAATGATTTGTTCTGCATTTGCGACTTGTACCGGTTCCCAAACCAAATCCCATTGGATTGAACCACTTCAAAACACTTGGAGATGCCGGGGATTGAACCCGGGGCCTCATACATGCAAAGCATGCGCTCTACCACTGAGCTACATCCCCAGTTACAACCCACTAGAACGTTACACTTAACAAAAGGCATTTACTCAAATATTACACGTTAATATTAAACAAACATATATTTTAGCTTTGAAAGTCAAGTCCAAGTCAAAGTCAACTTACCTCACCTCCGCTCAGATATTTTATCACCATACGCACACCTGTAACTATGTCAACAAGAGCTGCAACAAGAGGAGATATTGTTGTTCCATTAACCTGTTTAGCCCTGAGCCTGTTTTTCAGGTCTCAGGCTCGAAAATGACATTCCCAGAACAAATGACCATATCTTCCCTTCTAAGAGGATTAAATTAATAAAAAAACATTCTCAAAGTAATGATAAACCTGTGAGTTGGATGTAGAAAAGTCAGAATCACACACACACACACACACACACACACACACACACACGCACACGCACACACACACACACACACACACACACACAATGGCAGATGCAAGTATCAGCAAGAGCAGCAGTGCATTTACAACTTGGAGATATAACCACTACGCGTTAGTCCCAACACTGACTACAAGTGCACTAATTAGAACTTGGTTGTTGAGGCTACAATAAAGATGCCTGTCAAAATGTCTAAACATATCTTGTGTTTTATTGTTCCACTACATTTCATAATGATAATTGCTACAATGATGGGGAGTTGTCTTTTCTCTTACTGTGCCACAGAACAACATAAAAACTTGTATTTTTATTGTTATTATTTTTAAAGCAAAGTAACTTGTTACTAGTTACTTTTATAATTTAGTAACTAATAAAGTAACTAGTTACTTTGGGGAGCAGTAACTATAACTATTACTAGTTACTTTTTAAAAGTAACTTCCCCAACACTGGTGCAGACGAGATAAATAATTAGGTTTTGTGAGCAAATTTCGGTGCAGTAATCTGTTAGCATTTTTAGCTCGTTGCTAAATCAGAGGCTCAGCGTTAGCATTTCTTTTTTTTTTTTTTAAGAAAATGTAAATGATCAGTTAGATGAGTTTCTTCCCGTTACATGGATATAAAACATTCATAGTTTATTAAATGAACATGCCCTCAGAGACTGTTTCCTGCAAGATGTTGCGGGAGGGCCCCGGTCCCGGGGTCTCTCGGGCTTAACAGGTTAAGGAATAGTTCATTCAGCCAATCTTCATTTTCTTTTAAAGCTGCATAACAGTGGAACTCAATCCAAATAACGATTAGAGAACAAAACACCTGCAGTTTATACAAATCTGATTTAAAAACATGCTGAGTGGAAAATCAGCTCTGTCAACACTGACACAATCTGCACTTTACAACGCTTTGTTTGTACACATGTGCCTTGACCTGTTGCTATCTGTCTGCTTTGTGAATATGTATTTTAGTTTTGTTTTTATGTTTTTATATATGCTATTATCATAATATGCATCTATGTTGAATGTTGTTTAACTGATTTCATTTACCTGTCATTTGAAGTGAAAAAATTTTTTTAGGATGACTTTCAACATCTGTCCAGGGACTGCAGATGAAAAATAGCCTGTTGGCTAACTCTGGCGCATTTACAGAAATGTTAGTCAATTCTTAGCAAGACTTAGCTATCGCATTATATTGAGTTACATATATATATTTTTTTGAAACAATTATGTCAAATACAGAATAAGGCACATAGACATCAATGTTCATCATATAACCAGTACAACTTTATATTAAGGTACACAAATTAACCATCAACTAGTTGTTAACTAACATGCATATTAGCAGTATATTTGCAGTTTATTAGTCATTATAAAACACTTATTAAATCCTTATTCTACATGACTATATTCTACAAGTAATAGGCCATTAGTTGAGAGTTTTTCCTAAATGACCCTCTAATATTCCTTATTTATTGCAAGTAAGAAAGTTGTTGTACATGAGCTTTGGTCTTAATATGCTCTCCTCAATATGTCTAAATAACAAAAAATTAGGTATTTCTATCTAAGAATATGTTCCCTATTTTAAAGTGAAGTCTTGTTCATAACCAATAAGCTAGTAGTTTGACCTTAATTGACCTGAACAGGTTCCCTATTCTAAAGTTGCCTCCTCTTCACACTTTGTAAATACATCATTGCACACAACTACACAAATGAACCTCAACAGTACATGAACAAAGTAGGCTCACGTTGAAATATCTGTTTTATTAATGAACCACTAAAGAGAGGTTCAGACACATACCAAAACATGTCAAGTTTCTCCAAGACTGAGAACATATTATGCAGCCTGTACTTTTTAATAAAACAGATTTTTAACAGAGTTGATGTATTTGTGATCATACTGTGTGACCTGCTTGTATGTATACTTACACAATAGGTGTACTGTTCTCTCTATTTGTTGTACTGTGTCAGTGTGAACATAGATTAAACAGCCAGCCAAACTCTTTTGAGAGCCAGGGAATGAGCAGCCATGCTCCTTTATTGACTTATTTGCCGTCCACTGACATTCAAACAGAGTGAAACTATAAAAAAGAAGTTACAAGGCATTTAATGATCTCATACACGCAAGTGTAACACACACAGATTACTTGTAGAATATGGTCATGTAGAATAAGCTATTAATAAGTATAATGACTAATAAAGAGCCAATATACTGCTAATATGCATGTTAATTAAGAACTAGTTGATGGTGAATGTGTGTACCTTAATATGAAGTTGTACCGCTTATATGATGAACATTGATGTCTATGTGCCTTATTCTGTGTTTGACATAATTGTTTCAATAAAAAAAAATATATAACTCAATATATTGAGATAGTAAGTCAATATATTGAGATAGCTAAGTCAATATATTGACTCAAAGGATTTTTTTATTTTTTCATACATGCAAAGCATGCGCTCTACCACTGAGCTACATCCCCATTTGCAACTAATAAGAACGTTACAGTTCACAACACGCATTTACTCAAATATTAGACGTTAATATTAGACAAACATATATTTTAGCTTTGAAAGTCAAGTCCAAGTCAAAGTCAACTTACCTCACCTCCGCTCAGACATTTTATCACCATACACACACCTGTAACTAGTTCAACAAGAGCTTCAACGAGAGGAGATTGCGTTGTTCCATTAAGGAAGAGTTCATTCAGCCAATCTTCATTTTCTTTTAAAGCTGCACAACAGTGGAACTCAATCCCAGTAACGATTAGAGAACAAAACACCTGCAGTTTATTCAAATCTGATTTAAAAACATGCTTAGTGGAAAATCAGCTCTGTCACACTGACACAATC
The DNA here is from genome assembly GCF_949606895.1 of Notothenia rossii. NCBI lineage: Eukaryota > Metazoa > Chordata > Actinopteri > Perciformes > Nototheniidae > Notothenia > Notothenia rossii. The sequence continues at coordinate 75,813,532 of NC_136903.1, read as the reverse complement.
TGCACTTTACAACGCTCTGTTTGTACACATGTGCCTTGACCTGTTGCTATATGTCTGCTTTGTGAATATGTATTTTTGTTTTTATGTTTTTATGTTTTTATATATGCTTTAATCATAATATAAGCATCTATGTTGAATGTTGTTTAACTGATTGTATTTACCTGTCATTTGAAGTGATATTTTTTTTTTAGGATGACTTTCAACATCTGTCCAGGGACTGCAGATGAAAAATAGCCTGTTGGCTAACTCTGGTGTATTCACAGAAATGTTAATCAATGTGCACTGTCCCTGTCAAATAAACAAAAATAAAAAAATTTTTTAAATAAACTTTATTGTCAATCTTTCAGTTTGTGTGTAGGCTACAGACAGAGAGAGAGAGATCAACATACCGTTTCCCATAATCCTGAATACAATAACAAAGGTATATAAAAATAATTTAAAAAATATTTATATACCTATATATCGGACACCGTAATCTTCTCTGGTCCCCTCCCCAATCTGATCAGCAAACATTTCAGGGCTTTGTGGACTTAATCCATGACAAACTGGAGTTGAGACGAGGAGGCGGAGTCACAGTCTTACACGCTTCTCTGCGCTCTCTCCTACACAAGATCTCTAGCATCTAAAGGAATATTGGTAAATGATTTAATATCAGATTATAATATTGATATTTGCTGTCTCACTGAAACTTGGTTGAGACATGAAGAATATGTCAGCATAAATGAGGCCACTCCACCCAGCCATATCAATACTAATATTGCCCGAGGCACAGGCCGAGGAGGTGGAGTTGCAGCAATCTTTGACTCAAGTTTACTTATCAATACTAAACCAAAATTAAATTATACCTCCTTTGAAAGTCTCGTTTTTAGTCTTACGCATCCAACCTGGAATACTTTGCAGCCAATCTTATTTGTTACAGTGTACCGTGCACCAGGTCCTTATTCAGAATTCTTATCAGAATTCTCTGAGTTTTTATCAACTTTGGTACTTAAAACAGATAAAGTAATTATCGTAGGTGACTTTAATATTCATGTTGACGATGATAAAAATAGCTTTACTGTTGCATTTAACTCTATATTAGATTCTGTTGGTTTTCGTCAGAGTGTAAATAAACCAACCCACTGCTATAATCACACTCTCGACCTTGTTCTGACTTATGGTATTGAAATTGAGCAACTATTAGTCAAACCGCATAATCCTGCTTTATCCGACCATTTCTTAGTAACTTTTGAAGTACTGTTACTAGACTACAAAGCATTAGTCAAAAGCTCCTGCAGCAGAAACCTATCTGTTAGTGCTATAGCCACATAACTCGATAACATGTCTGCATGCAAGGGGGGAAACTTATACAAAATGTACACCACCCCAAATTGATCATGTTGTTGATAGTGCTACCGATGCGCTGCAAATAAAATTAGACTGTTGCTCCTTTGAAAAAGAAGAAAATAAAACAACATAGATTAGCTCCATGGCATAATGCCGAAACCCGCAAAATAAAGCAAAAGTCGAGACAACTAGAAAGGATATGGCGTTCCACTAAACTTGAAGAATCTCGTTTAATTTGGCATATTACTCTCAATGAATATAAGAAAGCACTGCGTAAAGCGAGAGCAGCCTACTACTCTTCATTAATAGATGAGAATAAGAATAATGCAAGATTTCTTTTCAGCACTGTAGCCAGGCTGACAGAGGGCCACAGCTCGATTGAGCCTTCTATTCCCATAGCACTCAGTAGTAATGATTTTATGTGCTTTTTTAACGATAAAATTGTTACTCTTAGAAACAAAATTAATGACCTCTTGCCTTTGATCAGTATAGTGTTATCAACAGCTCCCGGAAACGTAGGTTCTAGTATTACACTGGATGGTAAACTAGAATGTTTTTCAGCCATAAACTTGAACAATTAAATTCAATGATTCTCTCTTCTAAACCATCAACGTGTATCTTAGACCCAATTCCAACTAAGCTGTTGAAGGAAGTTTTTCCATTAATTATCACTTCTTTATTAAACATTATGAATATGTCTTTATTATCAGGCTATGTTCCACAATCATTCAAAGTAGAAGTGATAAAAGCTCTCCTCTCAAAAATTCTTGAGAAAGCAGTCACAAAACAGTTGTGTGATTACTTAAAAAACAATGATTTATTTGAAGATTTTCAGTCTGGCTTTAGAACACATCATAGCACAGAGACAGCTCTGGTTAAAGTCACAAATAACATTCTAATAGCCTCAGACAAAGGACTTGTCTCTATTCTTGTCTTGCTCGATCTCAGTGCTGCATTTGATACTATCGACCATGATATCCTATTGCAAAGACTAGAGCACTTAGTTGGCATACAGGGAACTGCTTTAGGCGGGTTTAGGTCCTATCTATCTGAACGCTCTCAGTTTGTACGTGTCAACGATGAATCTTCCACGCAAACCAAAGTTAGCCATGGAGTGCCACAGGGCTCAGTGCTCGGACCTATTTTGTTCACATTATATATGCTTCCGTTAGGCAATATTATAAGGAATCATTCTGTAAATGTTCATTGCTATGCGGATGATACTCAACTATATTTATCAATCAAGCCTGATGAAATTAATCATCTAAATAAAATTCAAGACTGCCTCAAGGACTTAAAAACATGGATGACCTTAAACTTTTTGATGTTAAACACGACCAAAACTGAAGTTATTGTACTCGGCCCGAAGAATCTACGAAACAAATTATCTAAAGATATACTAACTATGGATGGCATTAATTTGGCCTCCAGTGAGACTGTAAGGAATCTTGGTGTTATATTTGATCAGGATTTATCCTTTAACGCCCACATAAAATCAATTTCAAGGACCGCCTACTTCCATCTACGTAACATTGCAAAAATCAGGCATATCTTGCCTCAAAACGATGCAGAGAAACTAGTCGATGCATTTTTTACTTCAAGGCTGGATTATTGTAACTCCTTATTATCAGGGTGTACCAAGAAGTCAGTTAAGTCGCTTCAGCTGATTCAAAATGCTGCAGCTTGTGTACTAACCAGAATTAGGAAAAGGGACCACATTACTCCTGTTCTGGCTGCCACACTGGCTCCCTATAGAGCACAGGATAGCATTAAAATTCTTCTTCTCGCCTACAAAGCCCTTAATGGGCAGGCGCCATCTTACCTTAAAGAACTCATTATACCCTATTGTCCTGCTAGGGCATTGCGTTCCAAGAATGCAGGGTTGTTGGTTGTTCCTAGAGTCTCTAAAAGTACAATGGGAGCCAGAGCCTTTTCTTATCAAGCTCCACATTTGTGGAATTAGCTTCCAGTTTTGTTCGGGCGGCAGACACCCTATCCGTTTTTAAGAGCGCACTTAAGACCTTCCTTTTTGATAAAGGTTATAGTTAGGGCTGATTAGATTCAGCCCCTAGTTTTGCAGATATAGGCTTAGTTTGTCGGGGGACATCTTACTTCTTCCTTCTCTCTGTCTGTACCTGTGTACTCTCATGTTCCGATTAACCCAGCTTCCCCACATTTCTTTCTTTTTGGTGTCTATATACGCCGGGATCCGGAGTTATGGATGATCCTGTTGCTGTGGTCCTGAGTCCTGGATCGCGAGCCCTGGATCTTGAGTCGTGGATGGATATCCTCGTGGATTCATCTTCCTATTATACACACATGCATTTCCAAAAATTTGGACTACCTATGCTGCAAATGTATTGTCTTTTCAATTTCCACACGGCATCTATTGCACGTCTGTCCGTCCTGGGAGAAGGATCCCTCCTCTGTTGCTCTCCCTGAGGTTTCTCCCATTTTTCCCTTTAAACTGTGGGTTTTCTCCGGAAGTTTTTCCTTGTACGATGTGAGGGTCTAAGGACAGAGGGTGTCGTATAGTCATACTGATATTCTGTACAAACTGTGAAGTCCACTGAGACAAATGTAACATTTGTGATATTGGGCTATATAAATAAACATTGATTGATTGATTGATATATATATATATACACACGCACGCACGCACACACGCACACACACACACACACACACACACACACACACACACACACACGCACACAAACAACAGACACATTTGTACATATGCACATAGTAAGACATAAATGAAAGCACAACAATCAATATATACAAAATAACAGTCACTTCAAAATCTTTGAGAATGTACATGTATGCAAACTGAAATGGGTCCAGCGAGGTGGGGGGTCAGATTTGATTTGCTTCATGACTAGCCTCTCAAAGCACTTCATGATGGTTGAAGTCAGCGCTGCAGGGTGGGAGTCATTGAAGCAGGAAGGTGATGACTTCTTTGGCACAGGTATGGTGGTATACCTTGAAGCATGAGGGAACAGCAGCCTGGCTCAGGAAGATGTTGAAGATGTCTGTGAGGACGTCTGTGAGCACTGCGGCGTTAAAGGGGACCTATTATGCAAAATCCACTTTTTCATTTCTTTTATACATACACATGTGTCCCCTCTGCGTAAAGAGAAATTATTACATTTTGCAATGGTTATTACAAAATGCGTGAGTTGCCCTTTTAAAAAACTGTAATATTCATTATGTAACCATAACCAAACTGCAAATATATCCCAAAATGGATGTTGATATACATGTTGGCTAATGAATATAGTAACACTTGATTTAGTTTTGGCCAATGAAAGATATTCTACTGAAATAATTTTTAATTAATTATGAGTAAGGATGATTCAATAAATAAATAAACAGTTAATAATAATAATAATAATAATAATAGATTTAATTTGTTAGCGCTTTTACAGGTGCTCAAAGACGCTTTACAGATAATAGTGAAGAAAAAAAGAAAAGAGAAGAAAGGAACAACAAATAAATATATAGTTAAAGTTAAAGTCAAATAATACAAAAACAATCACACATGAAAAGCCAGATTGAAGAGGTGAGTTTTTGTGAGTTTTTTGAAGGTGGTGAGGTCGGTGCAGTCTCTGATGGGTTGTGGGAGTGAGTTCCAGAGGGAGGGGGCAGCGACGGAGAAGGCTCTGTCCCCCCAGGTCCGGTGATTGGTGCGGGTGGGGATGGATAGGAGGTTGGCTTCTGATGAGCGGAGGCAGCGGGAAGGGGTGTGGTGGTGCAGCAGGTCTGTGAGGTAGGGGGGGGCCTGGTTGTTGAGGGCTTTGTAAGTTATGAGGAGGACTTTGAAGTGGATTCTTTGACGGACGGGGAGCCAGTGGAGGTTCTGGAGGATGGGAGTGATGTGGTCTCGGGAGCGGGTGTGGGTGAGGAGGCGGGCAGCAGAGTTCTGGATATGTTGGAGTTTATTGAGGAGGTTGGATGGTATGCCATAGAGGATGCTATTGCAGTAGTCGAGTCGTGAAGTGATGAATGCATGAATCAGGATTTCAGCAGCAGAGGAGGAGAGTGATGGGCGGAGACGGGCAATGTTTTTGAGGTGGAAAAAGGCGGTCCTGGTGATGTGATTTATGTGGTGGTTGAATTTGAGCTGACTGTCGAAAATGACTCCGAGATTGCGGATGTGAGGGGGGGGGAGATAGAGTGTGGCTGTCAATGGTGAAGTTGAAATTCTGGATGTCTTTGATACGGGATGGGGGGCCGATGATGATGATGTCTGATTTGGCACTGTTCAGTTGGAGATAGTTTGTTTGCATCCATGCTTTTATTTCTGAGAGACAGTTGGTGAGAGTGGAGTGTGTTGTGGGGGTGATGGTTTTTGTTGAGATATAAAGTTGGATGTCATCGGCGTAGCAGTGAAATTGAAGGTTGTGGCGACAAATTATTTTGCCAAGGGGGAGCATGTAAAGGATGAAGAGGAGGGGGCCAAGCACCGAACCCTGGGGGACGCCTTGGGACAGAGGAGCAGTGGAGGAGGTGCAGTTGTTGATGTTGATAAACTGATGTTTGTCGGTGAGGTTGTAAGGTTGTAAGTTGTAATGTTATTGTTTGCAACTCATTTTATAATCACTGCAATATGTAATAATATATTTCAAAATGTGGCGACATGTATTACATATTTGCATTGAACTTGTTTACTACATAATGGGTAAATTATTACAAAAGGAGGTGTTATTACATAATGAAGGGAAAATGTGTTTCATTTTGTATAGGTATAGTTAATAAATGATGCATTGTTATTTCATACAGGGCCAAAAAGAGCAGTCTGTTATCCTATTTAACAAACTTGTTTTTTGTTTCACCTGTTGACAACTTTAAACATGAGCTGATCACTCTTTAAAACAAGGTCCGGAACAGGGCCAAAGAAACATAGCGAGCAACCCGAGACCACCTCTTTAGGCGGAGCAGAGGTATCGGACTGCTTCCACACCAATCCAACGAACCACATCAAGGGGTTAAAGCTCCAGGGACAGATTCAACAGTACTAAACAAGGCAGGTGTGAACACGACCTAAGACTATGGTGCCTTAAGGTTTGGACAGAAAGGCTAGAGCTCCATATAAATATAAAACATCTCTTTTAGAGAGACTACCAGTGGGAGACCATAATTGAAGGCAGTAATCAGTATTGAATGTATTACAAGTCTAATATATAGTAGGGGAGAAGGGGGTAAGTTGAGCCAGTGGGTAAGTTGAACCACCCCCTGTAACCAGGCAACGCCTTATAGTTGTAATCAAGTGACCAGAAATTATGCAAGCTCCACCCATTTCTCATTGCCTGTGAAAGAAAGATACTCATTGTGGTCTGGTAAGTAAACATTTTTCCAAAAAAACGTTTTTTGCTTGTCAAAGTAAATTGTCTAGATGTCAGCTACACTGAAAAAAAAGGCTGTTGGATTCACATGATTTTAATATGGAAACCGGTTGCACACATTAAAAACATGTGTACTCAAAACTATTCCATTATGTTAAAGACACACAACTATGTTATGTCAAAGAAACATGAAATTGTTATGTTCATTTGAATATTTCCTTTAATATAGGTATATTCATTTACCCTATGTTTAACCAACATGACTTTTAATGTTCATTTTAGGCTTTTAATATATTCAGTATATTTCATTTGTACCTGTTAAAGCCACATTAATGTTTTGTTTAAACTACATGCTATAGTTTTCTGTTTAATCTACCTAGTGCTCAAGGGGTACATAAGATTATTTATTTCATGTGAATAGAGGAATGTCATACATTCTTCTACAGGATCCATCCTAATCTCTTATATCTACAGCATTTATCATAACATTTTAAAACAAATAGTCAATAAAGACAAACACATTTCTTTGAACAACATTCATGTATTTTTCATACAATTTTTTCTTCCCGCATCGGAGGAGTAAGCTGGTTCTGTCCCGAGAACATCTCTACAAGGTAAAAGTTATTTAAAGTCATTTAATGTCATCAAATGTTCGTCATAGTTACAGGTTATCACAAGACGCATTGTTTGCAAAAAGCAGAGTTCACATTTGCCGTTACAACGAGCAACGTATATACAACTGTCAATTTGTAAACATTGTCATTCACTGGTGTTAGCTAGGAAAAAGCCATGAAAATCATAAAGTGAGTTTATATTGATTGACTTGTGTTTAGCGTGTTTTTTTATACTGTGAGTATTTGTAGAGCGTAAGTCCGACAGTTGCTTGATTTACAATATTTAAAACTATGAACCTTGCCCAAAGTTATGCACATTAAACCGAGCTCAGTGGGGAGGGGGGAGTCATATCTGATGGATGAGCTTGCGGCATGTTTGCATGTCTATAGGCTACTTCTTGTTTTATATGATTGTTTCATGTCTGCTGTCAGGCGGTGTAGAACTTTACTGCGTCGGTCCGGCTCTGCATGTCTACTCTTGTGCCGACTTTTAAGGGCGCTGATGCAGGTTGTAGGCCTACCTTACGTTAAGTGACCATCTTTACCCATTTAAGGTGTTGATTGTTAAAGACACAATATTGTCTGTGGGACCGCAGTGTTTTCCCTAAAAAACTGTGTTTATGTCTCTGCTTTGATCCGCTCTGTGTTCATGTAAATGCCGTAAATACACACAGATCAAAACAGAGACACAATATTGTGTGTGGGGGTGTGTCCCGGAAAGCAACACTTGATATTGGAAAGTGGAGGATATTAATGATTGTGTTACATTTTAGCAGTGGTGCACATACCATGAATATGGGGGACATGCCGGACAGATCAAGTAAGGGTGACGATCCACCCGCTGTGAAATGAACTTATCTTCCATATTTGCCGTACACTTGTGTTTACGGAAGTTGAGATGTTTCTCGGTTGTGATTGGTTCGAGCGGTGCGCGCTGCTGCAGTGCACGTCTCCATTGAAACCAATGGAAATGAGCTCGTAACGCTGATGTGTATGGCTCCGTACAAAGTTGTACTCATTGCATTAGTATAGGCTACTGTAGCTTTTTACACTGGAGGCGCCCATCTCGGCCGAAGTCGGTTCATATTAACCTAAAGGTACATCATTAAATGGTAAATGTCGCCTTTAAGGAGCAGAACATTTTTGTTTTATTTGTGTGTGAATAATGAAATAATTTCAAATATCTTTTTCTGTGATAGGTAATTGGTGTGGAGAAGATTGACCTCAGCCTTGCTTTGAACATTGTTCCAAAGGCTCTGTAGTAAATGGTGAGTATTCAAATGTTTTGTGTGATTTACTTGACTAACTTAAACTTGGTCTTTAACTAATTGAAAACTGGTATTAGTCTGACAATTTCTGAATATTTATTCATAACATTTACATACTGCAAACATTGCAGGGATATACACATTTTCTGATTTATTCGGCAAAAGTTATTCAGAAAGTGAGAGGCAAAAGCCAAACATTCTGCGATTAAGCCTCCTTCACAAAAGTGATAATGTTTTGTTTGTTGAAATGGCTATAAGGGTGTTTCTTATATGTAGTCTTATATTACAGTAATACTTATTTTAAGTCGCTTTGGAAAAAAATGTAAACTAAATGAAATGTAATGTAGTCTAACCTGGTTGTTCGTACTTGATATAAAACATTATTCTCACTATAGAGCCAAAACAGGAGTAATGTGGTCCCTTTTCCGTGCTCTGGTCAATACATTTTGAATCAGCTGAAGCAACTTAACTGAGTTTTTGGTACACCCTGATAGTAAAGAGTTACAATAAGCTAGCCTTGAAATAACAAATGCATGGACTAGTTTCTCTGCATCGTTTTGAGGCAAGCACACAACTACAATCATAACATCATTAGAAAATGAAATGATTTCATGATTTTTATGACTGTGATATTTTTGTTTTCTTTGATAAATGCGGAGTTTAAGCGTATAACAACCCTGCCCCTCCAATCAAGATTTCTCTCTCAGCTGGATGTGCTATCTGACAAACTTCTGAAGGTTTTTGAGAATGGAGGAGGACAGATAGACCAGCGTCTGAACTGTACAGTATTATGTCAAACATGACTCAAGTAAGAATTCATTTTAAGGAAATTATACATCGAGTCAATAGTGTACACATTTCATTGAGCAAAATAGATTCTTTCTTTTCTTATTCCCCTTCACTTAGGTTGATGATGTTGATTCAGGCCGGGATTTTCTTCTCAAGGGGCTGTGTGTGTACCTCAATGAGAGAGTTTGTGGTCAGTAGAAGTTATATTTGACCTTTTGATTTTTTTGTTGGGCGTTAAAATATGTATTTATTGAAACACCACATAGTATATAGCCTAAACCCCAAAGTATGTGAACATCCCTGTTTCTTGTTTAACAGCCAGACTACACTGAAAAGCTAGAGGGCTTTTAATTTAAAACGGATACAGGAAATGAAACATTTTTTATCAGGTCAGACAGGAGTATATCAGATAACAAGGAGGCTTAAAAGTACTGAAATCTGACCAAATGTACTTGTTAAACACAGGGACTTAGTAATGGGTATATATATGTATTGATTTGTTGGATCTCACTCTGTTCCTTTTGTGACTGTGCGCTCTGCAGGCAGAAGATGAAGACGTCATTCTGCGGTCCATTCAGGGGATGACAGTGGGACTCTATGTCGTCAAACACAATTCCACCATGAGACCAGAGGACAGATGAGACCAGAGGACAGATGAGACCAGAGGACAGATTGTCCTGGCAGGCCAACAGATACTAACTGATGTGGACAACATTGCATTAGCTGCTACCATGCTGTTTGTACTAATGTATGCAATAAATCTGAACTACCCCCCTAAACTGAAGGGCACGTTCGAAGTGCTCCAGCAAATGTTAATGGAGCTAGACGGCAACATGCTCTCCAAGAAAGCCCAAGCGTTTAAAAACAAACTATTTGAGTGAGCTGTTGCCATGGACCATTGCACACTTTTACAGCATTCATACTGGACTTTCATCGATACAACTGTCTTTCACTTCCTTTGCTCATGCTTTTCGCTTGATTTGCATGTTTCAGAAATGTGGGTTTTTCCTGGGGTCATGTGTTTTCAGAATGTAACATTTGTCATTTGTTTCAGAATGTACTAATTGCACTAATTGTACTAATGTACTAACTTCAAAATGTCAGTTCTTTTTTTTATTTGTAATACTTTCTTTAGTGCATACGTATGTGGTGAGAAACCAGGCCATTTTTATACTTTCATGTATTTTTCCAAAGCAATGCCATTGCTTTTTTGCATTAAAGTGCCATTTCATATTAGCAGGCTACTATTTAAATAATGGATTTGCAAGAACATTTCCTTTTTTCGGCTAGGCGTTGACATTTTTCTGTTAATTGTTTACTATGAATGAGTTACAAAAATAAGCCTTTCTTTGCCATTTGGCCCAATAAACCTTTATTTTGGTCGGGAGAATAGTTTCCTTTAAGCTTGCTTGCTGTGTTCCAACACAATAATGTATATATATGCATCACAAACATTTTCTATTTCTTCTATTTCTTTATTTTCAATGTATTTGTTAATTCTCCTGGGGCTGCATGATGGAAAAACCAAAAGCTCATCTGGATGTGTGGTGGTTGTTAATATTGTTTTATTTTTTGAGAAAAATACATGAATGTTGTTCAAAGAAATGTTTTTGTCTTTATTGACCATTTGTTTTAAAATGTTATGATAAATGCTGTAGATATAAGAGATTAGGATGGATCCTGTAGAAGAATGTACGACATGCCTCTATTCACATGAAATAAATAATCTTATGTACCCCTTGAGCACTAGGTAGATTAAACAGAAAACTATAGCATGTAGTTTAAACAAAACATTAATATGGCTTTAACAGGTACAAATGAAATATACTGAGTATATTAAAAGCCTAAAATGAACATTAAAAGAAATGTTGGTTAAACATAGGGTAAATGAATATACCTATATTAAAGGAAATATTCAAATGAACATAACAATTTCATGTTTCTTTGACATAACATAGTTGTGTGTCTCTAACATAATGGAATAGTTTTGAGTACACATGATTTTAATCAACCGATCTCCATGTTTTTTATTACTTAAGTCCAACAGACTTTTAACAGTGAAGCTTAAATAAAGAAATCATGTTGCTTTAACAGGTACAAGTTAAATATACTGAGCATATTAAAAGCCTAAAATGAACATAAAAAAGTCATGTTGGTTAAACATAGGGTAAATAAATATACCTATATTAAAGGAAATATTCAAATGAACATAACAATTTCATGTTTCTTTGACATAACATAGTTGTGTGTCTTTAACATAATGCAATAGTTTTGAGTAGACATGTTTTTAATGTCTGCAACCGGTTTCCATATTAAAATCATGTTAATCCAACAGCCTTTTTTTTTCAGTGTGCAGCCCCAGGAGAATTAACAAATACATTGAAAATAAAGAAATAGAAGAAATAGAAAATGTTTGTGATGCATGTACATATACATTATTGTGTTAGAACACAGCAAGAAAGCTTAAAGGAAACTATTCTCCTGACCAAAATAAAGATTTATTGGGCCAAATGGTAAAGAAAGGCTTATTTTTGTAACTCATTCATAGTAAACAACAGAAAATGTCAACGCCTAGCTGAAAAAAGGAAATGTTCTTGCAAACCCATTATTTAAATAGTAACCTGCTAATATGAAAGGGCACTTTAATACAAAAAAGCAATGGCATTGCTTTGGAAAAATACATGGAAGTATAATAATGGCCTGGTTTCTCACCAAATATGCACTAAAGAAAGTATTACAAATAAAAACAAGAACTGACATTTTGAAGTTAGTACATTAGAACAATTAGTGCAATTAGTACATTCTGAAACACATGACAAGGAGTACATTCTGAAAACACATGACCCCAGAAAAAACCCACATTTCTGAAACATGCAAATCAAGCAAAAAGCATGAGGAATACAAGGAAGTGCAAGACAGTTGTATTGATGAAAGTATGTATGCTGTAAAAGTGCACAATGGCCCATGGCAACAGCTCACTCAAATAGTTTGTTTTTAAACGCTTGGGCTTTCTTGGAGAGCATGTTGCCATCTAGCTCTATTAACATTTGCTGGAGCACTTCGAATGTGCACTTCAGTTTAGGGGGGTCGTTCAGGTTCATTGCATACATTAGTCCAAACAGCATGGTAGCAGCTAATGCAATGTTGTCCACATCAGTTAGTATCTGTTGGCCTGCCAGGACAATCTGTCCTCTGGTCTCATCTGTCCTCTGGTCTCATGGTGGAATTGTGTTTGACAACATAAAGTCCCACTGTAATCCCCTGAATGGACCGCAGAATGACGTCTTCATCTTCTGCCTGCAGAGCGCACAGTCACAAAAGGAACAGAGTGAGATCTAACAAATCAATACATATATATACCCATTACTAAGTCCCTGTGTTTAACAAGTACATTTGGTCAGATTTCAGTACTTTTAAGCCTCCTTGTTATCTGATATACTCCTGTCTGACCTGATAAAAAATGTTTCATTAAAAGCCCTCTAGCTTTTCCGTGTAGTCTGGCTATTAAACAAGAAACAGGGATGTTCACATACTTTAGGGTTTAGGCTATATACTATGTGGTGTTTCAATAAATACATATTTTAACGCCCAACAAAAAAATCAAAAGGTCAAATAATACTTCTACTGACCACAAACTCTCTCATTGAGGTACACACACAGCCCCTTGAGAAGACAATCCCGCCCTAAATCGACATCATCAACCTAAGTGAAGGGGAATAAGAAAAGAAAGAATCTATTTTGCTCAATGAAATGTGTACACTATTGACTCGATGTATAATTTCCTTAAAATGAATTCTTACTTGAGTCATGTTTGACATAATACAGTTCAGACGCTGGCCTATCTGTCCTCCTCCCTCCATTCTCAAAAACCTTCAGAAGTTTGTCAGATAGCACATCCAGCTAAGAGAGAAATCTTGATTGGAGGGGCAGGGTTGTTATACGCTTAAACTCCGCATTTATCAAAGAAAACAAAAATATCACAGTCATAAAAATCATGAAATCATTTCATTTTCTAATGATGTTATGATTGTAGTTGTGTGCTTGCCTCAAAACGATGCAGAGAAACTAGTCCATGCATTTGTTACTTCAAGGCTAGCTTATTGTAACTCTTTATTATCAGGGTGTACCAAAAACTCAGTTAAGTTGCTTCAGCTGATTCAAAATGTATTGACCAGAGCACGGAAAAGGGACCACATTACTCCTGTTTTGGCTCTATAGTGAGAATAATGTTTTATATCAAGTACGAACAACCAGGTTAGACTACATTACATTTCATTTAGTTTACATTTTTTTCCAAAGCGACTTAAAGTAAGTATTACTGTAATATAAGACTACATATAAGAAACACCCTTATAGCCATTTCAACAAACAAAACATTATCACTTTTGTGAAGGAGGCTTTATCGCAGAATGTTTGGCTTTTGCCTCTCACTTTCTGAATAACTTTTGCCTAATAAATCAGAAGATGTGTATATCCCTGCAATGTTTGCAGTATGTAAATGTTATGAATAAATATTCAGAAATTGTCAGGCTAATACCAGTTTTCAATTAATTAAAGACCAAGTTTAAGTTAGTCAAGTAAATCACACAAAACATTTGAATACTCACCATTTACTACAGAGCCTTTGGAACAATGTTCAAAGCAAGGCTGAGGTCAATCTTCTCCACACCAATTACCTATCACAGAAAAAGATATTTGAAATTATTTCATTATTCACACATAAATAAAACAAAAATGTTCTGCTCCTTAAAGGCGACATTTACCATTTAATGGTGTACCTTTAGGTTAATATGAACCTACTTCGGCCGAGATGGGAGCCTCCAGTGTAAAAAGCTACAGTAGCCTATACTAATGCAATGAGTACAACTTTGTACGGAGCCATACACATTAGCGTTGCGAGCTCATTTCCATTGGTTTCAATGGAGACGTGCACTGCAGCAGCGCGCACCGCTCATCATGTGACTAGGAACAACCAATCACAACCGAGAAACATCTCAACTGCCGTAAACACAAGTGTACGGCAAATATGGAAGATAAGTTCATTTCACAGCGGGTGGATCGTAACCCTTACTTGATCTGTCCGGCATGTCCCCCATATTCATGGTATGTGCACCACTGCTAAAATGTAACACAATGATTAGTATCCTCCACTTTCCAGTATCAAGTGTCGCTTTCCGGGACACACCCCCACACAAAATATTGTGTCTCTGTTTTGATCTGTGTGTATTTACGGTATTTACATGAACACAGAGCTGATCAAAGCAGAGACATAAACACAGTTTTTTAGGGAAAACAATGCGGTCCCACAGACAATATTGTATCTTTACCAATCAACATCAACAATAGAACCGCCAGAGGTCGCTGTATACCTAAAACCGCCAACGGGTAAAATGTACCCGCTATTGATTTGCAAGGTACAATGTTATTTTATTTATCATACAGAATAGTGAGTTTTGATCACACAGGGATGACATTTATACCAATAGAATCTGTGGACTCTCAGCTTTTCATATGACATAGTTTGTGCAGATAGCATGAAGTATAAAATATCGCTACAAGTGCTGATTTAAACGCTTGGTGTTAGACCTCTGTTTTGTTTAGGTACAAATCTCTCAATCTCTCTCTATCTATCTATAACTATCTATCGATCCATCTGTAATGTTCTGTTCCATGGACATATAATTGTGTACATAAACAGACGACGCGGACTACTTCTCTCATTCAGAGTGTCCATCTTTATTCAACTGGCACGTAACCTGCACACATGCATTACGTCCTCAACGTGAGCTCAGTCATCCAAGATCTTGTATTCTCCAAGATGTTACACTATCTATAACTATATATCTATCTCTCTCTTTCTCTATCTATCAATATATCTATCTCTCTCTCTCTCTCTCTCTCTCTCTCTCTCTCTCTCTCTCTCTCTCTCTCTCTCTCTCTCTCTCTCTCTCTCTCTATCTATCTCTCTATCTATAAGGAACTGCAGTAGACAAAAGGCGTTGCTATAGCAACACGTCATGTTTACGCTGTATTTTCTATGAGGTAAATATTACCCGCTGGCGGATATGGGTATAAATGGCAATTTATTTGGCGATTTTTTTCAATCTGACTTGCTATTGACAATTTTTAACAACAGAGGGTGCTATATAACACACTTTCAGGAAAAGTCACGGACTGGGAGACTTTAATATGTTATGGAAAAAAAGTTACATACAATAAAAAAACAGCTGCGGGTAAAATGTACCCGTTGGCGGTTCTAGTGTTAAATGGGTATGGTCACTTAACGTAAGGTAGGCCTACAACCTGCATCACCGCCCTTAAAAGTCGGCGCAAGAGTAGACATGCAGAGCTGGACCGACGCAGTAAAGTTCTACACCGCCTGACAGCAGACATGAAACAATCATTTAAAACAAGACGTAGCCTACATGCCGCAAGCTCATCCATCAGCTATGACAGCTATGACTCCCCTCTCCCCACTGAGCTCGGTTTAATGTGCATAACTTTGGGCAAGGTTCATAGTTTTAAATATTGTAAATCAAGCAACTGCCGGACTTACGCTCTACAAATACTCACAGTATAAAAACACGCTAAACACAAGTCAATCAATATAAACTCACTTTATGATTTTCATGGCTTTATCCTAGCTAACACCAGTGAATGACAATGTTTACAAATTGTCAGCTGTATTTACGTTGCTCGTTGTAACGGCAAATGTGAACTTTGCTTTTTGCAAACAATGCGTCTTGTGATAACCTGTACTATGACGAACATTTGATGACATTAAAAACCTTTAAATAACTTTTACCTTGTAGAGATGTTCTCGGGACAGAACCAGCTTACTCCTCCGATGCGGGAAGAAAATATGGTAGAACCCCTCCCCCCCCTCCTTTGTTTAAAAAGAAAAAGCTTCACATTTTAAAAAATAAATATATTTTGCAATTTTTTTCTGCTTTACATCTTGTCCATTAAAGTGCCATATTGTTCAGGTTCAATTATGAAACTATTAAAGTACGGGTTTGAGTCCGACCATATTAATTTGTGAATAAAATATTTGTAAATAATAATTAGAAGCTGAGTAATCGGCTGCGGAGCTGACGTATGTGCTCAGTGGGCGGAGTTACAGATATAAACATAACTTTTTTCTTATTTCTTTACATGATTGAGACTTATAGAACGTACACCCCTTAAGATTAACATAGTTCTACATGATTAATTCATGTTTCGACGAGAAACATGAATAAATGATGTCTCATATATTAACTGCATATTTGCAAATTGAACAACCCCACTTTCCCCTTTTTTTCATTGCAGCGTATTAAACCATGTGAATGATTAAGCTAAAGATGACTCTGAATTTGAATGCAAGGCTATTTTTTCTAAAATGGTGGCTATTGGGTAAAGTGAACCATGGGCCTTGCGGTAAGTTGAGCCAGTTTTTCAATGGAGAAATTAATGACAGTAGGCCAAGTTCATAATAAGAGCTCATTGTAAGCTACATTTAAAGTTGAATTTACCTTGTGTTTGATTGGTAAGATGTATGAAATTGTATCACCATTTGTATGATTACTTTTCCTTTTAAGATGTAAACAAAAATCAATCAATTCAATGGAAATTTATATTAAAAATATTTGAAAAACTAAGCTTGTATTTGGTTTGTTATTTATTGTTTATAATTACCTTTAAGATTTTTTGTAGGTATGCCCAGGTTTGAACAGGTATGCCCAGGTTTGAACCGTGGTTCAATTTACCCCTGACCTGGATCAACTTACCCTGCAAGTTGAGCCACAAGACTTTTTTTTTTAAAGAAGTAATATTTTCACTGCCGTTGATCAAATATTAATTATTATCATTGCCATTGATAGGAGACATCCTGAATTATAGGTGTGTGTTTTCATTTTTACTATGTGTCATTTCTCCTTGCTTAGAGGACAGCACAACTAAAAAATGGCTCAACTTACCCCACTCTCCCCTATAACGTAGAGCGCTTTGAACACTTGGAAAAGCGCTAAATAAATAACATGAATTGTAATTATGGCTGTTCTGATGCGGGACAGCTTGTCTGGTGGCAGTGAAGCTTGCATCAGCACACTATCGAGATTGATACCGAGAATTCTAGACGTGTGCATGAGCATAGAAACGGGAAGGAAAAAAAAAATCTTAGTAGTTATTAATACTCTTGACAGAAGAATCGTGAGGAACTAACGGATCAATAAAGAAACGTTGCTAGAATATTTCCTCCTTAGGGGCCTGTCATGTTTTTTAAACGTTTAAATAGCAGCACGTGTAATACTCCTGGCTCCTTCAGTGCAAACTTCAGTCTTGAGTGCATGTTTTTACCTTTGGGAGCCAGCATAACCTGCTAAGAAAACCTTGTTTTAAGACTGTGATAAGGTCATTGACAAACATCTGTGATTTTGAAAGAGCTTTGGAAACGATTTTCAGCATGAAGCCTCCTGAGGCACACCCAGCAAGGGGGCAGAATATTGCAGGTAGAGCTTAATTCCTGTGGGGAAAAATCTTTCTTTGATAGGTGATTAAATGTAGGCTACATGGCCGCTTGGCAGAGAAGGATTCATTTTTTTTTTTATAGAAGAGCCACTGTAGATCGAAGTCTAAAATGATATTCACAAATGTATCGAGCTTCCCTTCATATTCACGTAACAGAAATTGATTTGATTTATTTAAAATTTTAATTTAATTGATTTATAGTAGTATAAATACTTATAAACTTACAACTTCTGTATAATTGCCTCAAATACGACTTACTGCAGGCCAAATATTTCCATAATAAAACGTTGCTTATGCAGAATAGTATTATATACCCACAATCAACAGACGCATTTGTACATATGCACACATTAAGACATAAATAAAAGCACAAAAATCAATATACAAAATAACAGTCACTTCAAAATCTTTGAGAATGTATGCAAACTGAAATGGGTCCAGAGAGGGGGGGAGGTCAGATTTGATTTGTTTCATGACTAGCCTCTCAAAGCACTTCATGATGGTTGAAGACAGCACTACGGGGCGGTAGTCATTGAAGCAGGAAGGTGATGACTTCTTCGCCACAGGTTTGATGGTGGTTACCTTGAAGCACGAGGGAACAGCAGCCTGGCTCAGGAAGATGTTGAAGATGTCTGTGAGAACGTCTGTGAGCTCAGCGGCGTGTTAAAGGAAACCTATTATGCAAAATCCACTTTTTCATGTCTTTTATACATAAACATGTGTCCCCTAAAAAATATTTGCTCACTTTTTGTCCTGATCCAATTATATATAAAAAACGAGTGCTTGTGTAACCATTACCCAATAACCAACCAAAGTAACCCTATCACCTTATCACCTGAATCTCCTCCTAAAGCACTATTGTGTTCTTTTTAACCAAATATTTTGCAGAGGGGCTTGGGGAGTGGGACCTTATTTTCATCTAAAGTAAAAGACACACGCTCCTCACACTGCTTGGGGACAGACAGATAGCCTGGTCGTTGGGTGGAGGCGTTGTTTTCTGCGCAGGTGGGCTATTCTGGCTTCAAAGCGTGCGAAGAAGCCGTTGAGGCTGCTCAGCAGAGTAACATGTCGTCAATATATTGAGATAGCTAAGTCAATATATTGAGATTTTTTAATTTTTTTTCCTGTGGCGCAAAGAGGCTTCCATAGTTATCACTGTCACGGGTCTGTGGTGATAATGATTTGTTCTGCATTTGGGACTTGTACTGGTGCCAAATCCCATCGGATTGAACCACTTCAAAACGAGTGGAGATGCCGGGGATTGAACCCGGGGCCTCATACATGCAAAGCATGCGCTCTACCACTGAGCTACATCCCCAGTTGCATAAGGAGTGAACGTTACAATTATAAATACGCCTTTCGTCAAATATTAGACGTTAATATTAGACGAACAAATAGTACAGTAGGCTACCACTAGTGCAATACATAACATGAAACAACTGCAAAATATTAAGAATGAGCTCGTCCCAGGACCTTAGTATTGTGCATGCTATCCTTTTTTTGACAATGTGGGGTAAAGATGGCTCTTCACTCTATGGAGCCTCACTGACACGATCGTTTCAAGAATAAGGTTCCCACAGTGCATTAACATTAGATGTGTCTAAATATTTGAACCCTACACAATAAAGGATTATTATCAGTGACACATTAATATTTATATACACTATATACTTGAACCTATGCACGTAAGGAGCAATATGTGCCTAATACCTACCCAAAACCAAGTTTTGATTTCAAAGCTCTGTGCCCCTGAACAGGTCTCACTTGTGGCTGTTTCTTATTGGTGCATAAGTTTATTAAGACACGTCAGGTCTGCCACGGAATGCAGCCAGGAGATTGACAGCCCTGTGACCAATCATAGGACGAATTCAAAACCTTCGTTGCATGACGTCACGAGAGAACACCCAATCACAGCTCAGGATTTGGGAGGCGCCGGTCTGTTGACAGGAAGTGTACAGACATGGGCGGAATCACCACCACAAACCATCGGTGCTTGTAGCTATAGACTGACTAACAGAATATGTCTTATTCGTCTTACCTCTGACTTGTGTGGACTTAAATTATGCGTTTTAAGATCGACCCGGGGCAAATATGCAATGGAGGTCAATAGTTGTTGGTTTGGTCGTATTGAGACTTTCCTTCAGCTGTGTTATTTGGCTAGCCTTTGGACTCGGTCCTAACGTTAGCTGGGGATTCAACTTCCCACTCAGCTTCAGTCTACACAAATTAGACTTGTTATTCGGGGATGAAAAAGGGACCGACCCGAGGCGTAACTCGTGGTCTCAACGAGTACATGTCCACAGACATGAAGAGGTGGCGACCACCTGTGCAAAGGTTGGAGAGGGGTCTCCCGAGAGATCCTACCTGAGCTTCTTCGACAGCAACAGGGACGAGTACTCCCGCAGATACAGCTCCTTCCCGGACACTCTGAAAGCAAAAATGAAGGACATGGCCAAAGAAATGTTTTATTTCGGGTATGACAACTACATGAAATACGCTTTTCCCGAGGACGAGCTGAATCCCATTGACTGTGAAGGAAGGGGACCAGACGTGCTAAACCCGTGAGTCATTTAAAGATGTCCTCTGTTTGCACCGGCTGGTTCATTTTGTTCTTTAATTTAATAAAGTATTTGGTTACACCCTGAACTGACTGGCACCTGCACAGTACAGCCTGCAGGACACTCATTTGCATCCTAACTGTCCACTGCAGAGTGTACTATTTGCATGCACTTTGTTATCATATTATCATGTTTTAAATCCTGCTGTCCACTGCTGCCCAGTCATGAACAGGTTATGTTTCAGACACTTTTATATGGAACAGTCCAGTATGTCCCAAGCTGGGATCCAGCAATCACTAAAGGGATCTTAATGGGGTCTAGGGGGTTTCTGTTGATCATCTTTATCACTTTATATATTTAAGTTTTAAGGCTTAATGGAAATATGAAATCTAATGAATGTGGAGAAGGAAAAAACTACCAAACATAAGGGCTACAATAAACTGTTATTTTGTATTATCGTCTCAATATGTAATCATTTCATTGTTTGCTCTATAAAATTTGAGTAAAACCAGAAGTAAAACTAACCGTTATCTGGTTATTTCCTCAAAAGTCATAGAAAACCAGCAAATATAAAACGTGTCAAGCTGTAACCATTAAATATTCTGGTAAAAATGACTTGAAAGATAAAATAAAGATCATTGTTTATTAACTACTTGGGATTTTCAAACATCAAACTCAACCTAAGACAAAACTGATGAATAAATTCAGAAAGCATTGAAAGTATTTCTAAAGCCCAATACCCAGTTTTTTTCTTTGCTCAGTGGAGTTAAAAGATGCACATTGTATGTTTTTTTATTTTTTTTAAAATTGAAACAAAGACTAGAATTCCAATATCTTCCAAAAGTTTAATTCCCCCTCTTTTATCTGAGCCTTTCGGATTCAACTGTTGTCCGGTTTCTATACAATGTGATACTAATCCAGTTAGGATTAAAACGTGTGGAATAGAAAAAAAGACATGTATGTTAAATTACCTCATGTTTTAACAGATGCTAATTTGACATGTAAAATGCAGGTCTGTATTTGTTTCTACAAATTAGAGAACAACATGCAGGTTTTAATCAAACTCTTCTCTATGAGGATGCATGTTTTACTTAAATGTGTGTACCATTGGTATGTGATTGACAAAAAAGAAGTTTCCATCACAGATGTAAAAACACACCTTTCCTCGTTGAATTGAAGATTTACTCTCTGTTTTTATCGTCAGTTAATTATTTGGTTCTCTTTTGCCATGACACCATTATGTCTGTTTCACTTCTTTAATTTCAGCTCCAACATCAACATAAATGACGTCTTAGGGAATTACTCCCTTACTCTGATTGACACCTTGGACACCCTGCTGGTAAGGTTTACTGTCTTAATGTATTACAGTAGTACACTGCAAAGTCAGCAGAGTGTTTCTTTCTCATTGCTTTCTCACCGACAAGACTCGAAAACAGAAATAGAATCAGTGCAGGATGATAAAAACAATTTGACCCAGTAATTAGTACTGGCAAATGATAATATAATCCTTTTAATTAGGTAATAATAAAGCAGCTTAAAGGAATTGATATAGTACAAAATGTTTTCCCCCGTGGTTATAACAACACCTGTTTTTCATAAACCTGTGTTTTGGACTACATTTGGTGGCACAGTGGTTAGCTCTTCCTGTGTGTAAGTGATGTGTTTTCTGCCACAATTGTGTGTCAGTGTGTCAGCCCTAAAACTGACATTACATGGGGACTTCTAAAGTACAACCATCTTTTCTCTGTTCATTCACAGTTAAATAAACTAACTATTTTTATGGAGTTCTAACTTGATGGCTAACATTAATAATTTGAGCTTTTTTACAATAGTTGCCATCCACAATGATAAAAATAGAATGTCTGAAAGTCATTCAGTAGGTATGTTTAAAGAGTTCTGTTCATACAGTATACTGTGGTTACATAATGTTGTGTTTCTCTACAGGTGCTCGGAAATGTGACCGAGTTCCAGAAAGCTGTCAAGCTGGTTATAGATACTGTATCTTTTGACAAGGACTCAACCGTGCAAGTTTTTGAGGCAAACATCAGGTACAAATGTTTCTATTTTAAGACTTGTACAGATTCTGCCTAGCATGCTGTAGGTCAGGTCTGATTCTTAATTCAACACAAAAGAGCATTATTTGCTTTTTAGGTGTTTTAGATTTCAGTATAAAACCTCCTAAAGCTATTTTATTATTAAAAAAGGCAAGGTTAAAATACACAAATGTTGTAAGACTAAAAACCCAGAACTACACTAAACTGAAATTACCATTTCAGATTGATTAGATTTTGTTCGTGTATTATGTCTTGATATTTATCCATGTTGATGTTACAAATGGAGCTGCTGTGATGCAAGTCAAATTTCAGATTGATCATTAGAGTATTATCGTATCGTAGATTGATTTTCTTTATGTATTCAATAAGGTTACACTAAAATTAAAATGTCTTCAATGTTTAAACTTTAGAAACAGAGCCATCAATACGTCACCTTTAATTGTAAAAGCATGATATAAGAAAATACATTTTTTATCTTCTTTTTCATAATCTCTTTCTGTGTTGAATCCCGATTTTATATTTGTCTTTTCCCTTGAAGGATCCTGGGAAGCCTTATCTCGTCTCACATCTTGCTGACTGACCCCAAACATCCGTTTGGAAAGGTCGACTATGAGGGTTACGATAATGAGCTTCTTCACTTGGCTCATGACCTGGCTGTCCGCTTGCTGCCGGCCTTTGAGAACACCCTCACAGGCATCCCTTACCCCAGGGTGAGTGAGACCGGAAAATTAAAATGACTGTTTAAATGTTACCTGATGGTGTGACAGGGCTGCACCATTTGTAAAACAAAATAGTTTTTATTGTTTTGATAAATATTCCAATTCTGATAGGATTTGTGATGTAAGAAAGACAATTATTGGTAAATGATTCACATCATCAATAAAGAATATGTTCAAATATAATTTTAGAGGATATGAACCGAGTAAGGATCTTTCATTAAGCCATTAGAATACTGTTTGTAGGCCCTGAGTTCTCTGCAGCACCACAATACACATAATAAATGATATTTTTATATATACCTGCCAAATACTGTACTTACTGCGATTGGATATTGCACGTCCATACTGATATTCCAATAACATCTCCAATAATTGTGCAACCCCAAAGTATACACAGAAAAGTTACATGAACAGTCATGATCAAGCTACCTAAAGTAGGTATCATGTGAGTGAAGTAGCATGACCCCCCCACAAACCACACTGAAAGAATGAATGAGCAGCATGAGGTCTAAAACCACCAGAGTCAGGGACACTTTCATCCCACAGGCCATACGAATGTTAAACACTTGAACTTTTGAAAGAACATACATAACATTCATCTGTTTGCAACTCATATATATATAATATATCAATTTTCCAATTAATGTAGACTATTCTGCGCAGTTTCTAGCACTGTTGGAGGAGCCTGTGACCTAAGGTTTTCATTGTCATACCTACACTGCTGTAGCTATGCACACATGGCAATAAAAGCCTTGAAGCTTGAAATGACACTCATCATCTTGATTCATTTGTGTCTCCATTAAAATGCAGGTGAACCTGAAGACTGGCGTTCCTCCTGATAGCATCAATGAGACCTGCACTGCAGGAGCCGGCTCCCTGCTGGTGGAGTTTGGGATTTTAAGTCGCTTAATTGGAGACTCCACATTTGAGTGGGTGGCCAGGCGAGCCGTCAGAGCGCTGTGGAGCCTGAGGA
The DNA here is from genome assembly GCF_949606895.1 of Notothenia rossii. Lineage (NCBI taxonomy): Eukaryota > Metazoa > Chordata > Actinopteri > Perciformes > Nototheniidae > Notothenia > Notothenia rossii. The sequence goes on along the minus strand of NC_136903.1, from coordinate 75,789,375 downwards.
GCAACGAGACCGGTCTGCTAGGTAAGCAAGCACTGGCAAGAAAAAACGTTTTCTCCTTTATTTCTAAAGTTTCTATCCAGCATGGTTGGGTCTACTACATTTAAACATGATGCCTATAATAATACATCATTGTTCTTCTCCAGGGAATGTAGTAAATATCCAAACAGGTCAGTGGGTTGGCAAGCAGAGTGGTCTGGGAGCTGGTATGGACTCCTTCTATGAGTATCTGCTCAAATCATACATCCTTTTTGGTGAAAAAGAGGACCATAGGATGTTCCAAGATTCTTACGAGAGCATTCAGAACCACATGAGGAGAGGGTGAGTCTCACACTGAATGTGACACGTGTGCATTTGAGTGTTGGTGGCTTTAGGGAGCTTCACAAGAAGTTGGTTTTGAAAGCAGTAACTATCTCAGCTATTTACATGAATCTCTATCCATAAGTGGCAAAACAAAGAGAAAATAAAACTGCTCATAGTTTCCAGTGTTGCTTGTCTTGCTGGAGGATGTGGAAAGCTGAATTAGGAATCCTGACACTTACTCCACCACTGAGTTGCCATTGAGCAATGAACATAACCTAAACCAATCTAGTTTAGCTGGTCAGTGGCAGAATGAAGCTGTTGCAGTGTGGGCCATTCTAATCTACAGTAAAAACATATGATTAGGATATTGATGATAAAAGCAATCATACACAATTTAGAAATACGATCCTGATGAATTTCTATTATCTGTATAATTCTGAGCATCCTCACACAAGTTGTTATCATAGAGAAGTGAAAAATAGAGCCTGACTAAAAAAAAACACAGGTAAAGTAAGAAAGAACAGACTTACCGTTGATGCTATACAAATATATGCTTTATGATGATCTTATTTATGATTGTCCTTTGTCTTGTTTTTCAAACAAAAAGGATGTTAATTAAAAAAAAGTGTGTCCTATCTGTGATTGAATAAATCATGTTTTCTTAACAAAATGTAAAGCAAAGTTATAAAGTATGTTTTAATACATATTTTAGTAGTTCAAATAGCACATTTTGATACATTGGATCAGAATAATATAGTGAAACGCAATTTCGTTGCCAAGGATAAATGTGGCATCATTGTGATGTAGTTCCATGCTTAATAGGACAAATTGAGAACCCCTTTTCTGGCTCTGTGTTTCTCCAGGAGAGAGTCATGTAATGAAGGAGAGGGCGACCCGCCTCTTTATGTCAACGTCAACATGTTTAGTGGTGAGATAATGAACACCTGGATCGACTCCCTTCAGGCCTTCTTTCCTGGGCTGCAGGTGAGATTACAGCTTTGCCAGGTCTTATATATCAGTCTAAAATATGTGTTGTTGCAACAACTAAAGTTAGGTGTTGTTGTGGGTGTTGTAGGTGCTGAATGGGGATGTTGATAATGCAATCTGCCTGCACGCCTTCTACTATGCCATCTGGAAACGCTTTGGGGCTCTGCCGGAGAGATACAACTGGCAGCTGCAGGCGCCCGATGTGCTCTTCTATCCTCTGAGACCGGAGCTGGTGGAGTCAACATATCTGCTGTACCAGGTAACATTTACTTGCCTGTTGTAACGCAGCATTGGTGGCGGTGGTTTGTTATACTTCACTCAAAAGTTATTCTTCTTCTCTTCCCGACAGGCGACCAAAAATCCTTTTTATTTGCATGTTGGAATGGATATTCTTCAGAGCCTTGAGAAAAATGCCAAAGTCAAGTGTGTAACAAAAAGATATACTCTATACAATATTAACAATATAGACACATACATATATATTATTTTATTTGTTTGAGGTTTACAATGCTTTGATACTTTTAGCTGATTTGCAGATGTGGGTATGCCACTCTCCACCATGTTGTGGACAAATCCAAAGAGGATCGCATGGAGAGCTTCTTCCTCAGTGAGACGTGCAAATACCTTTACCTGGTGAGTTACAGCTGAATGTTATTTTGATAAGAAGCTATTGAAATAAAGACTTTAAAGACTTGAGTGCAAGTGAGTGGTACTATTTTTTAACCGCAACCACATTTCGTAATATTCTTAGATTTTAAATTATTGCTGCAATTGATGTAAATTCTTTCACAATTTCCAATTTTAGCATCCTCAAACCTAGTGGTATTTTCATGTAAATACTTGACAAACTGAAAACAGAAAAATACCAATTGATGCCATTGTTGTTCGAGGAATGAGTTGGAAGCATCACAATTCACATCTGTTTGTGGCTCAAATAGCAGATAAATAAGCAGGTCCTGCAGGAAGCTGGCACGCTGATGCTCTGTTCAGATGTATGGTGTTAGTTTGGATTAGCTCAAGACATAAAAATTGATAGGAATTGATCTGGTAGCCTACAAACAATCCATATGTTGTATCTAATACCAAGAGAGCATTAGAGAAATGATTTGTTTTAAAAAATGCGTTACTGAGAACACCATAGCATTCCCTCTACATGTTTCCACACTATGAATGTCATTCCCCCGTCGCCCTCTTTTGGTCCTATAGACAACAATCTCTATCTTTCGTTGCAGCTGTTTGACGAGGACAACCCACTTCACAAATCCGATAACAAGTACATCTTCACCACAGAGGGTCACATTGTGCCTATAGATAAGCGCTTCAGGGAGAAACAGTGGGATGATGAGTTTCCTTGTGAAGAGGCAGTGCTGGCCGAGCAAAAGCCAATCAACCGGAAACCACCACCGAGCAACAACAGCAATGTAAGGAATCATCTTCACCCAACCCACTATTCACTATTTTCAGCGTCGTTCTTGACTTAAAATGTATTAAGAGTTCTTTCTTAGAAAAGAGTATTAGAGCCAGGGTTAATTGCATGAGAATAAAGTGAAAATGTCGAGAATAAAATCGAAGTAAGAGAGTAAATTCATACTTTAAATATTATTGCAAGGGAGGAATACAAATATTAATTTAAAGTATTGTCATAATTAGAATCAGAATTAGGTCTCCCTTATGTGTCCCAGAGTGCAGAAGTGTGTTACAATAGCAAAGGGACAGTGCAGATACAAATAAAATGAGAAAGCTAATAAAGAAAGATACTAGCATTAGATCATAAACTGAGAGTTCAACTTAATTCTCGGCAATTGAACTTTAAATGGATTCTATAAATAGAGGGGGAAAAAAATGTCCTCCTTTTTCTGTATCACGGCCATCATATAGCTACCTTCTTCTTTTTCACTCTCAGTGCAACAGGATCCCAGAGGAGCGACGGTACACTCTGCCGTTAAAGAGTGTGTACATGAGGCAGATTGATCACATGGTGGGACTTTTCTGAGTGAGAAGATGCATTCAGTGACTTTTACATAAACAGGCCTTCAGTTCACCCCCCCTCAGGCGCAGGTGAGGTTAAAGAGGATCCACTGTTGGTCCAAATCCTCGTCCCATTTGTTCCACTGCTCTGGATCCAGACAGGAAACTGACACTAAGGGAAACCTGAGAAATCAGATGGATCACTTGCTGTATTTCTTTAAAGTGTGTGTGGGTGTTTCCGCTCTTTGGTGAAGGAGCATGTGGTCGACAACTGTGAACAACTTTTTTGCTGGAAGATGAGGAGTCATGCTTAGTCACTTATTGCCTGGTGACAAACCTCAAAAGTGGATTTTAGAATTACTGGTTTGTTTTTTGTCTTTTTTAGGGATTGGTTCAGGTATGAGTGTGTAAATGTGTGTGTGTGATTGTATGCATATTTGAAATAACAGCTGAGCTGTGAGTCATGATGTGTTTTGGGTTAAAGTGCCATCTAGCCACACGTATGTAAAATATTAAGCCACTCACCTCCTAGAATATCTCTCTCAACATGATGATTAGTGCCTCCTTGGCAAATATCCTCTAGACTAGACGCGTGCTTTTAAATAAGGGCTGCTCGTTCACAGTCATTGACAGAGAGAGAGGCTCAGGATGAATCTCGCAGTTTTTAAAGTGCCTTCAGTTTTTCCATGGTCTTCCTGAATGCAGCAAATGTTTTGGTGGATACCATTGTCAAGTATTCTTTGAAGCCATTGTTGATATTGCACAATATGTCATTCCATGTGTATGTACAGTTTTACACTAATTATCATGACATTTAGCTCTTTCTTTTTTAAATACACAAACAAGCCATATGGTGTCTTTTTTTAATGTCAGCCATCTTTAGTTCACAGACTCTCCTGCAGAGATTATTGTAGATGGAATTAGCTTTTTGTTCGTTCTGTTTCATAATTGCACATCATAATGCCTATTAATTATCATGTGGTAAGAACTCAGGGTTTAACGGAAACACTTAAATCAAGGATTGCTTTCTTAGAAAAATAAAACTTTCTTAAATTGTTGTTGCTTAATGTCTTAGGATAGTCTTTTGGTATTTAATTTATATTGCAAATCTTCCAACTTGGTTTTTCTGAGGTCAACAAATGAACACAACAAACTGAAGTACAGTTACTGTGAATATTCATTATTTTTCCACACAAAGAAAAGTGTGTGACGTTTGATTCCTTAACAGCTCTACTCATGTATCCCTCCTGGACATCTTGTGCCAAACATGCAGAGTGTCTGCTCAGCAGAGCTGCAGGCGGCATGGCTCGATAACATCGTAGCATCGGCATCTTTCTTCTGGCTTTGGGAGACAGCTGTTTATATTCTCAAGTGTTTGCTATAGGAGTGAATTATTTTTAATTAGCTGACATCACCCCTTTGTTTCAGTATATTTAAAAAAGATTGTAACATTTTGAGAGTTCACTTTTCTTGCTAGTGTTCTACAAATGAGTTGGAAGCATCAAAATCCACATCTGTTTGTGGCTCAGAAATAACAGATAAATAAGCAGGTCCTGCAGGAATCTGGCACGCTGATGCTCTGTTCAGACGTATGGTGTTAGTTTGGATTAGCTCAAGACATACAAATTGATGGAAATTAATCTGGTAGCCTACAAACAATCTAGATATTGTATGTAGTAACTAGAGAGCATTAGAGATGATTTTTTGTATTACAAGTGGACAGTCAGTCTTTGTGCTAAGCTACAGCAGTAACCAGCTGTCGGCTGTATTGTGGAATTTGCCTAACATATTATTGAAGTTCTCAGCAAACTTTCTCAACAAAATCAAACTATAATGTTTTATCCAAAATGTCAAACTATAATATTATTAAAAGGTAGAAGCTCTTCCATTCGGAATAATAGTTGTTTAATAATTGTTGAAAATGAAACTGAAACATTCTGTGAAACTAATAAAAGACCGATTATGAACAAGACATTTCTGTGTTGGTTTTTATTTGTGAAAAATGGAAAACAACTCAGTTTTCTACAGAAGCTTTAATAGGTTTAATGATGAAGCTTTTAGAGTTTACAAACATTGGTCTTTTAGACAGTAATTTTAAGGTTGAAGTGTATGACAGCTAGGCTTCCATTCAGCAGTGTTACAAATCCACATGGTTTCAACACACTTCATGAATTTCCCATTAGAAAACAGTTTAATTATGTACACTAGCCCTTTCCAACTATTTCAATATCATATGATCTAACTCTTAACTTAAAAAAAAAAAATTGTTAACCTGTTTGAACTGTGACTCAGATTGTGCCGCAGAGTTCCTGTACATAAAAGCCACTAGTTTTGGAAAAATCTGCATCTGGAGGGACTTTCTGTCTGTTTTCTGACCAGGTATTGCAACACCGGTGCATTGGACCGACAGCTTTTTATTTTACATCCTTCATTTTATGCAGAACTATACGCTTTGGATTTCTTAACAACATATTGAATAGACAATCTCAAGAGATTCAGGCAAAAAGTCAAAATACAGAAAGAAAAATGTAACTCATCTGAAATCTGCACATGATTTTCTGACTGGAGAGCTGTCTTCTCGTCTAAGTCGTTGGTCAAAGCTACAACTTAGTTTTGAACACAGTGAATTGATTTGTTTGTGTGTTTGATGGATATAGAGAACAGTTTTCATTTTCAGGCTTCAGTTTGAATGCAGAGGGGATTTGTGGAATGTAACAGGGCTGCATCACCCTGTAAAAAAGAAAGAAAGTGACACTGCTTATAAGCTGGTCCAAAAGAGACTCTGGAACACTTTCACAATACAGAGCAAACGTACCTCACCTTCATTGTGTTTCTCAGCCTGGCTTTTAGAAGAGACCACAATCCTTCAGGTTTTCTTTGATGATGATGTCGGTCACGGCGTCAAACACAAACTTGACGTTCTCTGTGTCTGTGGCACAGGTCATGTGAGAGTAGATTTCTTTTATGTCTTTCCGCAGGTTCAGGTCCAAAAACTGCATTTTGATGTATAAACCAGCATCCTCATAAGTATTGGGGCCTTGGTGAAAAATACATAAAAATAAACGAGCACTTTTAATCAGTTTGTCACGTTTCAATATGCCTCAAATTCTGTGTTTAATCCATCTCACCATCGTATTCAGGGAAGCACATGCTGAGATGAGCTTTCTTGATCTTCTCAACAAACACGTCTTTCTTGTTGAGGAAGAGTACAATGGAGGTTGCGATAAAATAGCGGTGGTTGCAGATACTGTTGAACAAATGCAGACTCTCGTGCATTCGATTCTGAAAATGTTTGACACAAAGACAGAAGAAAGACCCATTGAAATAGCCAGCTGTTGATTTTCCCCAAAAAGAAACAAATAGTGTCCTATAGAATATGTGTGAGATATTACTGTTATCATACCACTTCATCATCCTCCACCAGGACCATATCAAAGGCGCTTAAAGCACCAATGAAGATGATACAGGTCACACCCTCAAAACAGTGGATCCATTTCTTCCTCTCTGACCTCTGGCCCCCCACATCAAACATTCTGCAAGGAAACAGAAACACATTATCTTTATGATTGCAATCCAGCACACTTTTACCACTGCCAATGAATTATTGTTGCCATCCTTGTGGGAAATGCTGCACTGCTTCACCTGAAATGCAGATCTTTGAAGGAAAACGTGGTCTCGATGATACCAGTGGTCTTCACTCTTGATCGCAGCACATCCTGCTCAGTGGGCACGTAGCCTGGTTGGACCAGGCGCTCCAAGTCATTCAGGTAGCTGAGGGAAAACAACATTGATAGCAAACTCCAATGTGGTGGTCGAGCAATATTCATTATTATTATTATTATTTAGAGAGCAGGGCGGCTGAATATCAACATAAAGCCTTATGTTAAAGTTATGTTGTCAGATTTTTTGCTTTTGTATTTAATCTGAGTAATACAACAATCTCAGTTTGGTGATCTCTTACTATCCAGCGGAGTCGTTGAGCTGATACTCTGAGGCTCGTTCGAAGCACACTTGTATGCCAGAGTCGTTCCATAGGCGAATAATAATGTCCGCTAACTCTTTGGGCATGGAGCCTTCCTCAATGGTGTCTGCAAGATGCATGAGTTTCCTGGCATCATCCTGCAGGACGGATGCAAGGGGACAGGGACGAACACAGTGTATGTTAAGCAGTCTGCTGCAAACATAAACCCAATTTATGCAAATGTATATTTTAGCTGTTACCTGCTGATCAGAGTGGCCAAAGCTAATATTGAATGTGCCCATGGCCTTCACAATGGCCATCATAGACTGCAGGGTGTTGCTGTAGATGATGACAACGAACTCCATGCATTCTTCAAGTGAGTAGCCGTCTTTGTGGATAATTCTGAAGAGAAAATACAGAATGATTTACAGTCTCATAGAGAAAAAAACGAGACATTGCTTTAGTGCAAAAGTCAAAAATGTTACTTCATCTGTTTGACGATAGTGCTTTTGCCTGATTCTCCAGCGCCTAGATGAAAGTAGAAAAGACATAACATTTAGTTATTCCGATGAAATAAAAAAAAAAAATGCATTTATTGGAAACTTTATTCGAACATTTATGAGGATTTGGTAATTCTTCTTAATCATGATTGTGGGTTACGTTCATGTAAGAGGAGGCACTACATGCCAGACTTTAGCACTATAGTCTTGGCATTGATAAATGTATTGGTCCTTAAATAAAAATGTCCTGTTTGATTATATGATGTATGAGGGTCATTGTACAGTACTTAGTTAGGCGGTATTGTATCTGTGTCCTTCAGAGTTAATCTCTTTGTGTTGGAGACCTGTTGTTTCAGGATTAACAGGGGATTGGATTGAATGATTAATAAAGTGTCTAAGCAATCCAATGACACCGGTTAATAAGCCTTTACTTTACTCAAACATGCTGCTTGTTTTCACCACAAGCACCATGCACTTTAGTAAGTATGTAAAGGTAATCCAGATTAAAAGGATCTATTCATAACACACTTCAGTCAACAAGGTCTTTCTGTGTTGATAACTTGAACGTATGAGAGACCAAACCAAACATTTTACAACGGACGAAGTAATGCACCACCTACAATTAAATCCCATAAATAGATATGTTTACTATATCTCTAGGTATAAATAGCCTCACCATGGGGCCTTTATTTGTCCCGTACATGTGTTTAACCCTAATGATTAGGGTCCCTGTTATTGAATCCATCTCGATCATCTTTACCTAGCAGTAGCAGCTTGACAGTTCTCGCATCCATGTCGGCATCCTCCTTCAGCTTCTTCTCCAGCTCCCTGGAGTGTTTATCCTCGGCGCTCGCTCCAGCCCCCATCCTGCCTTTTCCCTGCTTGGGCCCCTCTGCTCAAAGCCAAGTGTCAGGAAAAAATGAAAGTTGGTCCAAGATGATTGCCTACTATCTCAACAGTTTTGTCAACTGCCGTCAGCACTGGAGAACACTGGAGACTGTTTGAGTGTTCTCGTCTTAGGAGAGGATTTCGGGCATCCTCTGCTCACCTGACCCCCAATGGCCAATGGAGCACAAGGACAGGAGTCTTTTAGGGAATCCAAAGGTGTGAGGAGAAGCAGACATACATCAGTGTAGGACTGATCTAACCTTTAGGGTGACATTGCTGTGTCAGCGGAAGATGAACATCGGCTCAAGTGCTTATCTCTCTATGCAGTTCTTAGGCGCCTTTAAAAGAGAAGCATGTGAAGTAAAATAATTTGGTGTTGAGTGTGCTTAGCTATGGAAACTCAGCTTTCCAAACTAATTAATCACATCACGACCAAAATAAGAATGTGTGACTTAGTGTGGTCCTGAGTGTATAGTGTTTTCAAAGTGGTTGAATAGAGGAATTACAACAAAACTAACTGCCGTATGCTACACACACTATAACATACAGCAAGTTTGGGCCCCTGAAAAAAAAGAAAAAGACCTCTCACCTCTCAGTCGAAAACAAAAAGAAAGACAACATGACATTTATTTTAGGGTAATACAGACTGCTGGGTTAGCCCTGCATAGCTTACAGAGCTTTGCAGTTTCATCTGACAGATTTCATTGACCTAAATCTGAAGCTGGTTAAGGATACTAATCTACTCACTTTCAATTATGTATTCATGCATGTGCAGTATGTGAGCTTTCACAGTGTATTCCAACTTTCCTATTTGTTAAAAAATATGTTTTGTTTAAGTAGTGCATTAAGTTGATCATTATATATTTAACTTTTCTTGTTGACTCTTTTGTGGAGTCAACATTGCTCAAGATCCCGAGTCACTTCTGTGAATGAAAACACTGCTGCAGCTCAGCCGTGAAGCAACGCAACTACATTAAGTCAAATATTGCAAGCATTTCAAGTACTTGTTCTTCTTTCGAATATTTACTTTGCATGTAACTTCATCATACTATGTTCCATTCCAAAGGTTACTACTGTACGTGTTGCTCCAGTTTTACTCCATTCATTTAAATGAACAAATACATAATAATAATATTGATAATACGTGAAATAGTATGAACATCAAATAATACATTTTCTGCATTGTGTACTTTTACGTTTTAATTAAGAACATTTTGCTGAGAATACTTTTATTTACAGTAAGCAACATTTCTAACTAAGGGAGGACCTTTACTTGAAATGAAGTATTTTACACTGTGGTACTGCTACTTTTGACTTATTTAAAGGATCTGTATACTTTCACCACTGCAAATCAGTAAAACAACGATCAATGTCTTTACATATCACACAAAAGGGCCTGCAGACTATATTTCAAACAGAACAGAACCTCTGTTATTATAAAATATAGAGCTTTAATTTATTAGTCAGCAACATTGATGAGGAAGAAAAGATAGTACTTTTTTTTACAAGTCATTAAAATAACATCAACTGTGCATTATATCATACATTACTCTACCTCAATGACCCCGAGCAAAGTCTGCCAAACAGAGAAAAAAAATGAATGCACATGTTTGAAATATGCACATTTCTGAGAAGAGAGAGAGAGAGAGAAAAAAGGGAGACTAAGAGACGTACATAGAGAGAAAGAGAGAGAAACAGAGAAAGAGAGAATTTAAAATCATTATCTTTCAGCATCTTCTGATAGTGTTTCCATATTCCCACAACGAGAAAGACATTCACTGACATCCACAGCAACATAGCATTTTAGACAAATACCATATACATTACACTGTACATGCCATGCACAATGAAAAGCCACCTTCTGAAGATTTTGTTACGCGTTTCTCTTCAGGTTATGTGGTGAACAGCTTGGAGTTGTTCTTGTGACACTTTTTTTTATTTCACTGTATGGAAGTTTTATATTAGGTCTGTGGCACATATGAAAGCAGGATGGCACTGCATGACTGATAAAAAAGGAGCGCTGTGTTGTTAACCAGTTCAAATGAAAATACAGAAGAAAATACAGAAGCAATAAAATGCTCATTTCAGAGCTCTGCATTCGGCATTTTTGTTGTTGTAATCAAATATAAAGTATAGACTGATTACATGATTAATATTCACTTTGTGAAATCCTTATCTAGAATGAAACTGGCAGGAATGGAAACTTTAGATTCATTAGGAGCTAAAGAAAAACAACCTTTGAGCATACAAATGACATGCTCTTTCTTATATGAATATACTGCATATGCCACAGATACAAGTGAAATATTTACCGTTTGTTTGGCAACAGAAGGTGCTGTCTCTAAAAATGTTTTTATCACAAACTGTCACAAAGTCACATATAGCTGCCTGCTGGAATTTCTTTTCTCAGAAGAGAATAGAAAAGGCAATGTTATATTTTTAGTCGTTAAAGGACCCTTTTCCTCCAAAAAACAGCTTATCACAAAGATCACGTTTGTTAAGGATACAACATTGAGATGTGATATTCACATACAAACAAAACAAACACTTGGCAGCAACTGATTTTCTGAAGTATTTGGGTGGATGATGTAACTCCATAACCTGAGGCCAGGCTGGACCACAGACAGGAACGGAGAGACGTCTTACTTTATGTGTGCGACATGTTATCTCAGCTGAAGTCTCACTGTCGTCATTTCTTTTTATCATTGCCTGTCCCAAGAAATGCCATTATCAGTATGTCCACAGCTTGTTTTTGCAGTAAAAAAAAAACTGTCTGATATACAGTAGATGGTTCTGGTGAAGAAGTTTAGGGAAGTTTGATTTCACTGAACCAGCGCCTCGACTTCCAGCTGAAACAATGAATACTGCCAGCAGTCAGGTGATCCAACATGGTCACCTGTAACAGTTTCTAGTTCATCGGTCCTTGTCCATGTGTGGATCCTCCCAAAGTCCTGGCTTATTGTTGCTGTTTCTCAAAAACACCAAACATAAAGATATTCTCAACATAATAACACATCGTAATAAACAATAACACTAACAATAATATTATAATAACAACAATATTTGCACAAATTTACCTATTCACAAAAAAAAACTAGATAGGTACAAAGAATTACTTTTTACAACCTACAATAAATATTGTGTATTTTTGTTCCAACAGTTACGTAGAAACAGTTTGATGCTGTTGCTTCTGGTTGCAGTTTCTGTCTTGTCCGTTATAATCAGCTTTCTAACTGGAGTTAATCCCCTGAATGGAGGGATGCAGTGTTTCAGGAGTGAGCAGGTAGACTGTAGGACGATGAGTTGTGTATCTAGCTCCTCATGTCTCAGATGGAGTTGTTAGCTCATCATGATGCCGACGGTTGCGAGGCTTCTTCTGCTCTTTCAGCTCCTTCAGGTTTTTGGCTTTGTTCTCCCCGAGGCTGACGTCTCCGAGCTGCCAGTAATCCTGGCAGTACTGGTTGATCAGGCCCATCTCCGGCTGGCTCAGGATGGTCAGCAGGTCCTTATACTGACCGGCACTCGGAGTCCAGGCGCTGGACTGCAGGGGGGGGAGGGCCGGGCTGCCCGTATCCACCAACACGTTGTTGACCGTGCGACTGGAGAGGACCACGAGCTGCAGTTTGACGAGCGTGTGTTTGAAGTTCTTCTCTGTGGACGTGCACTGGTAGATGCCGCTGTCAGAGGACTGCAGAGAGCGGATCAGGAGACCTTCCTCCGTTTTTAGGATGCGACCCTCTGAGCGGATCTGTAAAATCATTTTTAAGATGTTGAATGTGATGTTTAAGTAATGTATTCACTTACTTGAAACAAAACTATAACTGCTTTAAATGGTGTACAAATACTGTGATATAATATTGGATTACAATTATAGGTTAAATAAATTAGTTCATCACACAAATGTTGCAGCTAGTAAAGGTTAAGCTTATTTTTTTTTTAAACGATATGTTACCAATGGATCAATCAAGTTTAACTAAGACTATAACAATACTTAATAAATGATTTGTTGATTATATATTGTATTATTAAACTGGATCTTAGTCTTCAGAGTAACATAATCAACATGTTGAATGCAGTGAATTAAAAAGAGCAATATATGCCTCTTACTTATGGTGGCAAAAAAGTACTAAGTTGCCGGAATTGGAAAAATACTCGGGGAAAGAAGTTCAAAATGATACTCAGTATAGTTCTCGACTAAATGTACTTAATGACTTTCCACCCCTGACTGCCTCACAGTGAGAGCTTTGCTCACCTCTTTCCTCCTGTCGCTGTTTTCCTTCTGCAGATGCCACTTGAGAGAGACATGAGGAGACCGGGCCTGGCACTCCAGGAACGTCGTGCTGCCCTCCACCCCATACTGCATAGACTCCAGGGTATTCTTATTGGCTAAAAAAACAATATGTAGAATATATCTTACGACTTATTCCTAAAAATATGTATGGATTATACAGATTGATAGATTAAGCAGAATCAATGAGGTAAGTGATATATAAATGAGAATAGGCAACCTGCAGGCACTATAATAATTGAAATCACATTCCTATTTCCCTTTTTGTTGCAAGTTAGGTTCCTAATTTGTGTGTGTACTGTATAGGCTTAACACAAAGTTGCTCTGATACTCACTGTTGGAGTTATATCCTCTGCATTGGCGAATCGGATTGCCATACTTTACATCCTGCCTACGGCTCCGTCTAGAGGGGTCAGATCAACATTCAAAAACAAAAAGCAAAACGTTAACATTTTGAAAATCTTAAGTGCCAAAGCAGGAGAGCAACGGTAGTGCACACACACACAAATGAGTACTGTATTTATCGCATGCATGTGTACACTATTTTAAACCTAACCTCTTCTGGGAGGATGAGTATCTGGAGCAGGACTTCCCGTCCCAGGCGCAGTAAGGGTCTCTGGCCAGACAGCAGTCAGCGCAGACCTCTCCGTACACGTCACAGCGATGGAGAGCCAGGTGAGACACCCCCAAGACCGACCCCACGTACAGTTGTTGCTATTAATTAAAAAAAGAAAGAACAGAGATAAAGATCAGAAAATAAAATAATCATATAAACATTACATACCACTTGAATACATTGGCCTGCAATTTCTTTATGATTTTCTACAGAGACTAAAAAGAAGTTATGATATAATTTAGTAATTTAAAGTGGACCTATCATGCTATATTTGAATAATATATTGTAGGGCCATACCTATATAAGGTATATTTATATGTTTTCTTTTTCAAAATACCAAACAGATCATGCATTTTAGCCATGCCTCATTTCGCTCTATTTTGCTCTCCTCCATCCTGTCTTTGCATGCGCTGCAGCTGACCACGCCCCCCTGCAAAGGAGGGGGCCGAGTTAGGAGCGTCATGTTACCATGCTGTTACCATGCCAACCTGTCATTCCCCTGATTGGTGGAGAGTTGGCCATATAGGCGGAGCTCCTCGTCACTGACTTCGGGACTATTTTCAAATCTCTATCAGTCTGTATCAGATAGTGATGGGAATTCCGGCTCTTCTTGGTGAGCCGGATCATTTGGCTCGGCTGACCAAGAAGAGCCGGCTCTTTCGGCTCCCAAACGGCTCTTCAGTTTACCACATATTATACCTTTTATAATTCAATCAAATGTAGCCCTGTTTTGACTAAGGATTTATATGTGTACACATATATCACTTAAATTAATCAAAACATCCTTTATACTGAAGCATTATAAAAGTAAAAATTACAATGATTTGCTGTGGTCAAATGTTTTCGTTGCATTTACAGACCCTTGTAACTCTCTGATACCACCCAATGAATGCACTGACTTGCTTGTAGAACCACGCTACACAAAGCAGATAGCAACACCTATAAAAACTTAAGCATAGACATTTAAAAAAAGGGGGCTACTGTATCGACATTTTAAATTATATTTAAAGAAAAGGCCCTGACAAAACAGCAGGGCTCTATTTCAGTAACTATTAACTATAGAAAAAAAGACAGCAATAGCTGACATCAAATCTTTGCTGAGCCTAAAGATAATCATAAATAAATAACATAGTGAACATAAATATATTGCAATGCTCAAAACAGCAGCATCCAACAGTCGCTAATCCTTGGATATTACATGTCACTGCATGCAAGCACGGAGCAGCTGTAACGCGGAGATCATCATATCGTTCTGTCTTGTATTACTTAACAAAAAACAACAAAAACCGTCCCGTTCGCGGGCGTGAGCCGGCTCCCGTCGCGCTATTCAATTAAAAGAGCCGGCTCTTTCGCTATGGAGGAAAGAGAGAGGGTTGTATTTTCTGACACTTGGTGACACACCGGGGACACATATTAATGTATAAAAGACGTACAAAAGGTGCATTTTGCATGATAGGTCTCCTTTAAACAAAGAAATTAAAAAAGTTTCGAGACAGTCTTTAGTTACTTGTGCTCAAAATGTATAAGCTGTTGTTTTACTGAGAAAATTCCTTCCCTTAGATAAATTCTACAATTTTGCACTGATTGTAAACTCTCACTGTATGTTATTATACGCAACAAATTACTGCAATGGCAAACTGTGCATTTACCATTTTATTCCTCTTTGTTAAAATAATCACTGATTATATAGTCCTTACAGGTACCTTCCTATGAATGTTGTTTCTGTAACAATAGTCAACTTAATTTGGTAATGTCAGACCTTTGGCTTATTAAATCATTTATTTTAGCTCATTACATCTAAGCATATGCCATGTGCATAAATTACAAGGTATCTGATTGGTATTGACCATCAGAAGCGGGTTTTTATCAATTATGTAACAGCGGAAAAAAATCGATATGGTACCTCCCCACTATTTGGTCTAATTAACTCTAAAGCAACGTACCCTTTTTGATGAAATCTTCATGGTGGTGATTGGCGTGGGAACCTGCAGGGACACAGTTATCAACAGCTTTAAACGAGCAGACAAGGAATATTCAGTGAGATACTTTAGCCTCGGAAAACCAACACAATGTACATAAACAATGTACAGACAGAGAGAGAAAGAGTTCATAGACTGATGTTTGGAAACTGACCTTAAAGACTTCCACTTCCTCTAAGACCAGCTCCTCTGTCTGCAAGTCGTCTCTGGGCAGGACAATCACTTTCTGGACTGTCCCCGATCTGTTAAACACAAAAGAAAAGCAAGTTAAACTTAAGACCTGTGGACAGGTAATACTCAATAATAACCATCAATAATGAATGGAAAATTAAAAGGTAATTATAATGAATTATTTACAGATATTACACATATTTACAAACCGTTTATAATGCTATTTTTCTAATTTATTTGATAGTTTTTCGTTAATATTTACCTCTTTTTATTTGAAGCTTTTAAGAAATCTTTTGTGAAACATAAATAACCATTAAATTAATAATAGAACAAAAGACCAATATTAAAGGGACAGTTTAAATGATTTATCAATCTATTTATTAACCATTAAATAAAGTATTATAATCATAATTTCAAACTTTTAATTACCATTGATTATTAGTATTATGGGTGCTGCCATGTTCTTACATGTGGAGAGACCTAGAATTAAACGGACAACCATCCATAATGTAATGAAAGGGCTCTGAGCACTGACCTGTCCCCAGGAAGAGCACCTCGTAGTTCCCGTCAGCAGCCGCCACCTGGTCCACTGCAATTGTGGTGAACTCATAGTCCACATTGGTTCTGACCACCAGGGGGCGCTTGTGCACTGGGTATATGGCATTGTTCATGGTGGGGTGGTTTCTCATGAAGTTGATAACCTCATCTGGGTAATCCTTTGTGGATTTCATGTTGGGGGTGAAAGTGCCTCCAGGACACTGTTGACAACAAAAAAAGAGATCCAAATGTGAAACCTGCAATTTACCAAATTCTTTCTGCAGTAAAAACATGTTCTTTTAAAAAGGATGACAGACGACTTTGTTTGTGATAGGAGGAGGCGTGTGTTGTTTATTGTTTATAACTCACAGTGCCAGGTCGTGGATACGGGATCTTCCCAGTGTATGCCACCCACTGGTAGTTGGGCCCTCCTTGTGGGCAAAAGGCCCGTTGAAGACCATCCGGATGTCAGCCATGGAGTAGACGCACACCGCCGAGCCTTTAAACACAGCTCTGTAGGAGGGCAGAAGAAAAAAGGTTGAACACACAGACACAGCAGCTAGAGGATACAGATAAACTCTCTCCCTGAGATAATTACTACGGGTGATCTCTGCGGCTGGTAGAATCTACTTCCTTCCCACGTAATCATCCGGCCTCTAACGGGAACGCAATGAAACATCCTTACGCACAAACACTCTCTCAAACCGACTCAACTAGAGTCAAGCTGTCTGACACACTGACATACAAACACCCACGTACTGCTGAGAATCGCCAGAGCTCTGGCTCTTGCTGCTGTGTGGTGGGTGTACTATGTTTGTATCTCCTGTCATGGGCCTCTATCATTAGCTCCGCGTGTGTTTTTATCAGCTGGGTTTGAACGTGCCTGATGCCTGAGGGAAAGATGGAAACAATAACGGTATTTGTTTCTCAAATACATTAATCAAGACATGTTTATTATGACTCGGTGCGCACCTCTCCCTGCTTGAGCACAGTCAGAATATCAATTTACATGTCTAGTTGGCTCCCTTGAATTTTAATGCTGGCTGTTGAATGACAACGTGCTATCAAACCTGACCTATGAAGAACTAGGCTCAGCCTCTCAGAGGAGTGAGACTCCCTCTGGGCTCCAGATTCTCAGCCTGTTTTGCCTTTGTAGCTGAATCTGACAGGTCATATGCAACACAGCATCTCAATATCAGAGAGACAGAGCTGACATCTTCAGTCCGTCTAAAAAGGAACAAAACCTGCAGAAGGTACAAAAATACACCTTTCCTCCAGACTGCATGAAAGTTAGAGAGTTTGAGAAGGCTGTCAGTGACTCACCCTGACACTGAGAAGACTCCATAGATGACAGGATTCTTGTTGTCTTGTGTTGGCTGTATATACACATCCCCTAAAAGATAATGACAACAATTATAGCAATTAGTCACAGTCATAAACCATAAAAGCAGAGGAGCTTACCAAACCCTGAAACTGCTGAATAAGACAGGGAGGATTATAGAGATGGTGCTAAAACGGATAGATAGAGGATGAACGCAGGTATATTCAGACCGACAGTGTGTGGTTTTTTTTAATGTTAAAAGTATGTATAAATGATCTAGTAGAAACCCAAAACATGACCTCTAAATAAGCATTGAATGCCCCCTTAAAGTAAAAGATGCACATTTGAAAAAACCCTAGTTTTATAGGTTTAATATACTTAAAGTAAACAAACAAAAAAGAAATATGAACAAATATCTCAAAATTGTATTGAGGTAATGGATTAAATACTATAGGTTACTTTCTGGGACTCATGAATAGACGGCAACTTTTCCACAGAAGCACAATAACTGTCATGATGAATAGTCAGACAAAGAAAAAAAATGTATTAAGTAAATATTAGTGTCTGTGTCTTGTATCAAATCAGCCCATAGACGTATTAGTTCACAGATTCCACCTGGTTCAAACCAAAAATAATTGTAATTGTTGCATTTGGAGACTTTTTGCTTCCTACGAGGGGGAGTTAAAGGAGACTTCCTCATGAATTGCGGTTACCAGAGCCTCAATGAGATCCCGAATCCAAACCCTGTCAATTCTGAAACCTTGGTTCCAAAATCTCAGCAGGGAATATAAGTGAAATAGAGATCTCTGGTGAAACATGACTTTAATAGGAGCCATATGCATCCAATGACTGTGGGGGTGAGGCAGTTGTGAACCCTGCATATCCTTGATGGCTTAATGAGGGAAAAGTGCAAGGAATAACAATAAGGAAGAAAACTTGAATAAATGAGACAGTCTGGGTAGAATAACATTTCGCCCGCTGTCGCCTCAATACTGAGCATTAATGGAAAACCAATGGAAAGAGTTTAAAAAGGCCTTGAAAAAAGACAAGTACAACAATGACCTAAAGTCAAACGTCTTTAGAAAAACACCAATTATAATAAAGACACATGAAATCCTATCTGCTCTTTCTATAACTTGAGATCTTTTATTGTTATCCCTGAGAAGCAAGTCATTATTCCATCCAACCACATTCAAAATGGAGAGCTTTCAACTCAAATTGTTCTCCTAAATATTCCCTAAATTAGGACTTCATCATCATATTTGAAAAAACTGACTTTTCCCCAGGATATGATTAAATATGCGTTTTTGATCAACATCATCCTTTCTGCAGCCAAAATATAGCAATACAGTTTATATAGTGATTATTTCAGCAACTAACTTTTCCTATTTGCATTTTTTTCAGTTCCATGCTCATGTTCCGTATTTCTTTCTTGAATTTGAGTAAATTATATTAAATTATATCAGAGAGACTTCTATTGTAGATTAGTTATGGAAAGCAATTTCCTTTGAAATCATCAGCATGAAACAGAACAAAACATATAGCCACAACTACATATGTGAAAATGAGGGTCACAAGTAACAACACGTGATTTGATCTTTAGGCCCTTGGCGTCATCTGCAAAAAATAAACAGGAGCGAGCTTAAACTGACACAGCTTGTTTGAAACATGATTTCTGACTGCTAAGCTGACATAATCAAAAAAACGCTCCTTTAATCACAAGTTTGAAATTGTTTCAGAAAGAAACGTCCTTACATGCCAAGGTCTTAACATGGCAGGTAATGGCTGCACACTAAAGCAAAAATTAACTTTTGGCAGACAAAGTTGAAATTCATAACCCATCTGACGCCAGCCTGACAGACCTACTGGCTGCAGAACGAGCGCAGTGAAAGAGAAGATACATAAATCAACGGAGAAGTAGAACAAGTTGCGTCACTGCAACTTTTGTTTCTGATGCGTCAAATCAGAAAGTCTTTGAGGCACTCTCTGTGTCACATTAGAAGAAAAACCTCTCTGTTTGCTCTGAACATAGAAACAAACACAACGAGAGGGGATAAATATGTTTTTTATTAAAGTAGAAACAAGAGTGTGAGTGATGCACTCAGTGAATAGTCACAGGATGGAAAAGGGACTGTCAGATGACCTGAGAGAGTATGTTATTTATGCTGTTGAAAATGATGTTGAAATGTCCACTTAGAATAAGTACAGCGAAAATGGAAAAATAAACTGAAATATTATATACAGTAAAGAGGTTTGGGGATTTGGGGACTACAGTAGCATAAAAAATAACTCAAGGAAAAAACAATGTTTCCCTCCATAATTACATCTCAGAAAAGGCAATAAAACTTTATCGCCCACACATTCATTTTCATTTTAGTCTGGCAGACGTTTTCATCTCCCCTGTGTCTGTGAGTCTTCCCCTCAGTCTTTATATTCCTCTTCTCCCTCGGTGCCCTGCTGAATGCTTTCTCTTCCGTTAGCCCATGCCTCACCGTCTAAATCTACTCTACTCTGTCCCTCGAGTCTCAGTACAACCACTCTGATGCCTCTGCTGGACTCCATCAGAACCCGCAGGACTGGAGACAGAATACATTCCTACCAGACGGTCTGTGGTTGTGGGAAGACGGACTGACCACAGGCTTTTGGGATGTTTTACTGCACCTCAGCACTCACAATGACCTCACCACGAGTTCTCGTATAAACTGAGACTACAACTGACCTGCTGTCCTGTAGAGAGACGACTCAAAGTACAGCTGACAGAAGAGCGCTCTTCTGTCACTGGCAGAGTGCTCTTAATGCATAACATACATTTGCAACTAGCAAAGCTTCATCACAGCAGGAATAAGAGATGCTACTTTACATTTAGCTCACAGCTGTGCATGATGCACACTTACTGGCTGAATTATTCAATGCTGTCACAATATGAGGGCAAATTCTGAATAAAATAAATGATGACAGAGATAATGCTGCTGACCACATGGCGTGTTCAAGTGCAACTTCTAACACCTTGTAGGTCAAACACTGCAAATTATTATCTAATCTTAGGATAATTCACAATATTAAAGTCTATAAACGTTGATTAAGAAGCATGTGGAAAACTGTTGAACAGCGTGAGTTTCAATCATAATCTTATAATAATCAACTGGACTATTATATACTATCTATAAAAACAAGCAGCTTTTGAAAAGGACTAGGATTAAGGAGAAGAGAATAATTGATCTGCAATTGACAATGTATTAAATAATTTAACTACACTTGGACCAAAGCCTAAAGCTCTTTCCTGTGGGATCCGAATAGTGAGTAGAATAGATGGGAGGACATGTTTACATTTTTTCTAAAGCTTTCTTTTTGGTACATGCCTTACTTAGTTGAACCTGTTGTTTACCTATCATTTTACTGGCTGTGTTAACCACTCTTGACAGTTTCCTTTTACATTTGACAATAAAGTGTCGGTATCACATCACCATGTTAAAAGGCTAGAAAAAAATCATTACGCTTTCTGAGTAGGGGTAACCTCTGTATATCTTTTAAAATAATATAGTCATGTCATCTGTTAAATTAAGGCGGCTGACTAAATTAGTACCTATGTATTATTTTAGCTGGCTAAAGTGCCGCACAATTCCACAACATGCATTCAACATTAGATTTTGTACAAACATGTTTCATTTGAAACTTGATTTAGCATTATCCATTTGAGTTGAATCCATTTTGTTTGCTGGACTTAGGTAAAGTTCAATTGTAAATATGAGCTTGCAGTTGAATTCATCATTGAATTGTATGTGTTTTATTCCCAGCAAGAGCACATTTTCCAATGGCAAAAACTAGTTGAGAGTAGTGAAAGATGTTGCTTCTCATACCAGCATTCATTATGATTTGAAGGATACTACAAATCCCTCGTTAATCCTGTCAGTCATGTGAATGACCGACAGGCCGGGATGATCCACGGGGAGTCGGCCTGATCCCAGCTGCTCATTACTTTGATTACTCTGCATGCGTGTGTATACTTGCATTTCAATCTCTTGTTTTTTTTATTTCTTTAAGTACACATTCTCTGCAAACCATGTTAGAGGTGCTCAAAAGCAGAACGATCACTGTCTAACGGTAAAGGTGTTACCTTTGAGGATGTTACCTACATGAGCTATGTTGATGTTCAAAGGAATAGGCATGTCAAGCTTAACATGTAGGAGTCAGTGATACTTTAATCTAAAGCTGCAGCTTCCCGTGGATTTTTCCCAGCACTTCTGTATATAAGCAGACACATGGTGCTGTAAACGCTGGTTTGCTGGGTGTGAGTCTTCCAGTACAGTGAGCTGGTGTCTCACACACTGCAGCAAAATCTGAGGAGACGCTAATTCCGAATGCCTTAAAACTGTAACATCATTGTGAAAGTATGCAAAACAAATGGAGGGCAAAATGTAGGAAACCTCTACAAATGAGAAAGTTGTGGATACTGAATCTCTCAACCACTTGTCCATCTGGAGACCCTTGTTTTGACTTGTAGTTACACGGTCACGTAAGAATTCTCACTTTCCATCTGCCACGTATTCATTACCACATACTCTAGGCAGATGCATTCAATGTTCCCTGATGTGTGGAATATGATATGTGAAAAAGTATTTTGGATATTTTGGATTTGTAGTTAACTATTAGATCACAAACATTGATGCTGTGACCAACAGGTGGTGGACACAGGACACACCTAATGAGGGGACAGGGTTTAAAACTGTCTACAGATAAAAAGAGCAAGTACTGTGATAGCGATAGAGGGAGAATCTAAATCAAGGAAATAGTGATTTAAACTCACTTAATTCATCAAAGTGGGTCTCGATGCCGTCAGCTCCAGGCACAGAGCAGATGAGGCGGGCTTTCAGGAACGTGCTCCACTTGTTGACCAGACAGCAGTGTCCACCGTCATCATTCTGCGGGGAAAAGACAGAAGTCATCCAGACACCTCTATGGAAAGAGTCTGACCAACGTCTGACTAACAGCTGTTTGAAACAGCCGTCCAAACTAACTGCCCTGGGTCTGTTGTTATTGGACCTGTGTGAATAAAAGATCAGCTCTGAGTTTCAGCTTGGCCCATCTGTACAGCAGGTCAGCCAACTTCTACTGCTGAGGTAGAGATTCAAAGCCTGGGGAATGATTTGTGAAATGAAACTCAACACAATTTACAGAGACGAGATGATTTGTAGAGCTGGAAGACAAGCATTCAATGTATTTTTTTAAATCTACTGTAACATCAATTGGGAAAGAATCCTGCTTTCCAAAGTTTCTTGTGGTAAAAAACATTTACTTTTAGGAAAGGTCTACCAGTCAGTCAACTTTGTTCGATCTTAAATATTTTACCAACCATTGCCATGAAACTTTGTAAACAGAGTGGCCAAAGTAGGAATTAATTAAATAAGAAAAAACACCCCTTTTGACTTTAATGACGATGTCATTTTTGTTTTTTATTGATATTCCTTAACAAGTGTGATGCACTGTGGTCCTCAGAGGATGAATTGAATTGCCTTGATTTGTCATATAGTGCCATAATCAGGTAAATTAGTACCAATTCCCTTTTGGAATTATTTGTCCATCTCCAGGAAAAATCAACTATTTGGGTCACAGCACTTCATCACTGAAGACACACGGCTCTGGCTTTGTATTGAAGCATTTGCATGTATACAGATGTGGACAAAAGTCAACTCTGCCGCTCAAACATTTCGTGCAGAGGAATAAAAATAACCACACTTTCCAAACTTAGCAGTATAAGCAAACAAAGATTGTGTTTTTCTGTAATTGGTGCTTTTTTCTTTTGGATCTGCAATTACTGCTGCTCATGGGGAACCTTCTTTATAGGCCTCTAAGTCGAGAGACTGAGGTAGGCAACAGACTATACCTAACCACTCCGGAGAAATATAAACCTTTCAGTTGAGCTGATCAACACAAGTTTTGCTGACTGCTGTGATAACTCACCAGACAGATACGCCCTATCCTGGACTGGGTCATGGGACTCTGGCCCATCTCAGAGGCTTTCTCTCTGAAGAAGAAGTAGAGCTTGTCATCATTCTTCTCAGCGCTGTCTGGGATGAGGTGTGCGTGAATGAATGTGGGATCTGTAGAAAAGAAAGACAAGATGAAAAAAACAGACCAGCTATAATTTGAGGATCCCCAGCTGAGGCTTTGCCATGAATACAATATAAGAAGTACATCGACGTTGCATATCAACTGGATATGCACTAAACCTTTTTTCTCACAGCTCCTATCATTCCCTCTGCCCGTACTGCCTGTTGTAAACTATAGTGGAAAACATACCTTGTTTAATGCAGAAAAGCTAACCTGAAGCTTCATCATTTTCTGAGTCTTACATATCAAATGTATCTCCTCCAAAGCCAAAGTTGTATGTTTATAACTTGGATATTCCTTCTTGGTTTCCCTTGGACATAATTTATTTTTTGAGCTGCAGTAACATCAAAATAAAAAGGGATTTAACATTTGAAAGATACCTGCTGCATTATGTTTTCATGTACAGAATTAGGTCTCAGTTTCAATAACAATTGATTAAAGACAGAAATTAAGAAACATGAACCTTTATTGTCCCTGAAAGTAGTAAACCTTGATACCTTGATACGTTACCTACGATAGTTATACTAATATTAACATGGGCACAATAGAGGTCTTAAGTACTGTTTCGGAGAAAATGTTTATTGCTCGGGGAACAAAACCCTCACAAACTTGATGACAGTGAACATGTCATCAAGTCCTGTGCTCACAGAGAAATCGGATGAGGCAGAGTCTATTGAGAATGAATACTGCTGTAACCTAAATAATAGTAGCCCGGAGCCCAGAATAGTACTTTGACTGTCCTCAACCCATCCCCCTTTATTTCTTCCTAGTGACAATGCTTAATATGGCATCACAGTGCGTTCCCACTGGCTGACTTACTGGGTCACTGATGGGTGCCCCTCCCCATTGTGACTGACCAGGGGCCCAAATGAGGACAAACCAAAACCAGGAGGAGGGGGATAACCAGGAACCATGGAATCGGGGAGGGGAAATATCCGAGGGATTCCACATGGCTGATTAGCGGGACTCAGGTGTCCCGATTCAGTGTGCCACTACCAGGGGACTGTTGTCAGGGCAACAGGGTCAGAGGAAAATCTGGGAGCCAACGAAACCAGGGGGAGGCCGTGATTGATTTGGAAACATCAACGAAACTCCCGACCAGCATTTATAGAGCTGTGACAATCACGGTTCATTAGAGAGCCGAGGCCACTCTGACTCATTATTGACATTCGGTAATTCCCCCCCGACTACTGAGCCTGCGGTCAACGATTAGCATAGTGCATTTTATGCTCTGAGTCAGATGATCATGTGGTCATGTGGCGCAAGTAGGAAAGATCAACAATCTTATTCCTAGACAACATAGCTCTAGGAACAGACAACATACACGGCGGTACATATGGGAGGCCGCCTGAAACATTACAGCTACATTTTTTCAGGAGCTGAGGAATCAATTATAAACAGTCTGGAAAAAGATGACAGAAATAAATTATGCTGGCTGTACAACAAGCCGTGATTTGAGACATTACCGTTTAACCATCTGGAGTTGTACTGATCCGTCCTCATGATTGTCTGCTTCCCCATCGTACGGAAGATAGAAGAGTCTGTTCCCATGAAATCAATGTAGACACCTGCATACAGCTCTCCATCTGTCAATCACATAGGAGCAAGAAAAGGAGCTGAAGTCATGACAGGTGAAAGTATAGAACACATTATCACCAAGTCTGATTACAATTAAAAATGACATCCTTTCAGGTTTCACCAAAATCCAAATGATGTATGTATACTGTAGCAACTGTGGCTTCTCACAATGAGATGTTTTTACTTTGCATATTTCTTCTTTAAAAAACACAGCAGTGCCAAAATACATAATGGGTCTAAAATGAATTTAATCAAACCCTGTCCAGAAGTGTGAGAAATGTCACGTCTGGGTTAAAAATGTTGACCTCACAATTATATGGCAATCATACTTATATCAGACTCATTAGTCCAATCAGTGTAATTCCAATGGACAGCTGGATTCACACATTTCAACATGTCTGACATCTGATGCGTCGGAACAAGGTTTTTTTCTGTGCATGAGAAAAGGGGAAAGAGTCTCTAGTGGTGTAGTGGGTAAGAAAAGTAGTCAGCCTAACGCCTGAACCACGGGAAATACAGCTTCCCTCGTTCTCCTCAGTGAGATATTTCTCGGCCCTGCCAGCGGTGTAAGACATCCTGTAGCTAATTTGACTGGTGTTGCAGTTTTTCTGAGGTCAGGTAGAAATGAGCTGACAAAGTGAAGTAAAAGAGAGGGTCTTTCTCTCTCCCTCTCAAACACACACATACACACTTGCAGATGTGCAGGGCAGTAGGTCACTGATCAACAGGCATTTCTGACCACCTGTTAGCTGCTAGCGACAAATGACCACCCACCTGGGAGACATTCCTTTGAAAATGATGAAGTCTTGAGTCAATGGTTTTAATGATTGTATGTTATTTCTTCATTTTAATTGACACGTCTTATGCACACTCAAATCAATGAATGAATATATTGATGAAAATATAGCTGTATCAAAGCTGAAATGATTAGCCCAAAATGCCTCAAATTATTGAGTTGCCACGTCCTAATTGTAAGGATTTGCTATTTCCTCTGTTTAATATTTTGTTAAGTCGGTGTGAGTTTTGGAGTATTGGTCCATCAAAGTCTTTTTATAACATCATTAATTTTCATTTCATATACAACTCAATTTACTTTTTATAATGCACAATAAGATAATTTCAAATCTTCACTCAAAATCATAAAGGCTTAATACCAAAGGGGAAGCTACCGTACCAACCAACTGAGGTAATACTCACAAAATAACATATAAATCAAGACATAAACCAAAGTCATATTGCAGAACTTCTTTGTTTTCCGCAGCTATTTAAAGCTGCATGTATTCGCGGGGGAAGGGGAAAATAAACAAGCAGGGACTTACTGATCAAAGCAGAGACGCTGTTCAGTTTGGGGTCATAAGGACATTTTCCTTTTCCAGAATCCACTTTACCAGGTTCAAGTCGGAAAATGTATTCCTATAAAAAGGTAAAAAAGTAGAAAAAACACAATTAATAATTTACATGTTATCTTTACTCAATTGCTAACAGATTTATCTTGTTCAAAGAATCATTTTTTGGTTGTGTGGGAAGGTTGTTCTTTGAATGCAGCATGAACAAGGCACTTTGAAGACTAGTACTTAGATGTCAGAGGAAGTTTTAAATGGCATCAAAATATTAATGTGATCAGTTAAGAGACACATCAACAATGACGAGGTGAGGGCTGTGACCCTACAGGCACTGAAAAACAGACTCTCTCACAGCACTATTGGATCTGCTGAGGGGAACAAAAAGCATACAAAGCCAGTTATCTGTGAGATGGAGAGGTGGAGGAAAATGCTGAGAGCAATCCAAAACTCATCCACCATGCTTCTGATGTTAGTGGCTCAGACAAGAATTCATTATTCCACAGTGCAAGAGGACATCTTGAACATCTGTGTCAACACTGGTTTTTGTCGGGGGGGTTCAAAGCTTGCTGAGGATGTCTGACAGGTATACATTTGAAAGGGAAAGAAACACAATTTCAAAGTTGTGTTTTACCCTTTACAAAATGTGTTCTTCAGCAACAGCAGAAATCTTAAATTGTTTGTGTGGATAAAAAACCTTTGGAAAACCAATAAATGAACCTTCATGGTGATAATAACTGATTCAGTCGACCTCTTGACTCAATTACCTACTGCACTGTAGCCTACAACTATGCTTCAATCCTTGTTTTCCTAAAATACTCATGCATAAACAAGTCATGTTGCCCTTAAAGGCTCTGCTGGCTTTAGAATAGCATATTTAGAAAAGCATTTGTTTCATCAAGCTGTTTGTGTTCCTCCAAGATCTGTAAAAAGTGTCTCTTTTTGGATACCATTGCTATCCATATAGCTCTAACTGAGACTGAAAAAGTACTCTAGGTGGGCACCAAACTTAAGAGTAGCTACAAAACTCCCCCCAGCCCACCTTCGCCTCCAAAGGCTCTGATGTATCGCTGTGGTCTGCTGCCCGATTTGTTCTCCCTCCAGAGTTGGCTGCCTGTAGGAAGTGGGATCCCTAAAACAAAGACATGGCACAGTGGGCCATCTCAATTATTACCACGTTTGACAGCGCAGGATTAAGATAATTTTACTTTGGCGACATAAACAAAAGAGGAAAATAGGAAAGTGCAAAAAAATGAAAAATCTTCAAAACATGTAGACTCAACGAAAGACGAACAATTCTACCAAAAATAATGGGAAGCAAAATGTAAATCTGGAGCTCAAAGTAGACTTGGTGGGTGACATTCATTATTTAGTAACCATGTTGGATTAGAGTCAGTGTCGAGCAAACACAGCTGCAAACTCCATGCATAAACCATGCAGTGCCAAGAATGAAGACTGAAAAGGAAATGCAACACAATAAGACAAGCAACAATTGAAAAAAAACAACCACATTTCATCTAGCTGTACAGTGAGGGACTGAGAAATGTAAAATAAATTCAGAAAAATATGTCATTAAGGAGATTGCTATTGTGCAATGTTTGACTTGATCATTCAATTAAACCCTGATAGGATAGTTTGGATTTTTCACAACATAAGTACAGTTTTCATGTTGACCTCGACAGGTTGAAGCAAACTCTGCAAAGGAGCTCTGAAACAGCATCCACAAAGCAGGAAGAGTGACGCCGTTAAAGGAAAAAGTGAGAGCTAACTGAAGACTGGCCATGTGTGAAGCCCTCCGAAGAATTCGGAACAATTGGTATCTGTTTACACCTACCCTTGCCGCAGAAAAATCTTTATAGTGTGAAGTAACATAGCTTTTGGGCCTTAGGGGAGAAGCTGAATGACAAGAGGCTGGACTGACCTTTACATTGACATGTGAACCCTTCATTTGAACAGTGAGACTAAACAGGCAGAGAGGTGAATGTAAGTGTGTGGATCGCAGCTGCTGCAGCTCTGTGGCCCATCGCGCTGGAGCGAGGGAGGGGCGGAGGGAGGGGTGGGCTACAAGGCTGATGATGGATGAGACGCTCCATCAGTAATGATGGCCTTTCAGAGGCTCTCAGCCAGATAGAAAGACAGGCCACAGGCTCTGCTTTGTAAAAACAGGTAAGGAGGAGCAGGGGGACTGTGAGGGAGGGTATTTGCTATAGATATAGTGTCAACCTGTTATTCCCAGCGGTAAGAGAAGATTGGTGTCTCAACGACCTTTAAGTGGTAGCAGTTAGGTACCTTACCTACAGCAATTTTGCAATAATAATAGAGATCTAGATAGGACAGACCATGAGCTTCTTTCTTTGAGTCTTCCAGACCGTGAAACAGCACAAATCGATGAAAAGTACGAGGGCAGAAAATGATGGAAGAGAAGCAGAGCCCCGTGAAACTGAGGAGCGAGAGCAGGAGGAGGTTCTCTGACCAGAGATTGATTGATAGATAGGGTCTTAACAGAAGCAGAGAGTCAAGGTCAAAATGTCTCCACGGTTGCCTGGCTTTGTCTTTGGTTACCTGTGACCTGCGTCCTCGGTCCACGTAGGTGCAGATGGGGTTGTACGCGCCTGTTCCACACACATACAGGTGGGTCCGGTTCCATGGCTCGATCAGACGGATGAAGTTTCCACATTCACCCTGTGACAACAAACAGGGTTAAATAATTAGGGTTTTAAAAAAATGTGTGTGTAAAATGTGATGGTAGAAAAAGGGTTGCATAATACATAACGTCCCACCAATGGTTAATAAGCCTTCTAGCTGGCTTAAATACATCCCATCTATCATTTCCGCTGTTGGCTGGCTTGTGTTTGGCTCTGTGTGTGTGCCTGGACCAGGCTCCACATCAGACGACGACACTGTCAGAGGAAAAATGTTTCCAAACACCACAAAAACTAAGGAAAGCAGTGCATCTCAGCTGGAAAGTGTGTTTGCCATGGGGATTGAGGGTAGAAGCAATTTAGTATTCTGTCAGACTTGAAAACCGAAAAACATTTTGGTTAGACCAAACAAGACTGTTGAGTGAAAACTGTGTTTTATTTAGTAACAGAGATTCTAAAATCCAATTATGTTTCTTTTTTTTTTTGTAGAATAGGCATGCCTGTTTTTGTGAATGTTTGCACTGATGTGGTTTATTTCCAACAACACTTTTTCTTTTTGGTGTGCATCCATAGAGGTGCTAATGGTGAAAACAGCTCTATGGGTCTTTTTTTTAATCTCTTTTTGTCCGACCAGCTGTCTGCCTTCCCGCTCTCAATCCACCCAAATCAAAACTACCAACTACAGAAATGTACAGGCCGATGAGATCTACTCAGATTTGTCCGTCACGTTGGCTGCTAGTGACAGCTGGCGAAAAAGAAAGGATGTACCAAACGTAAAAAAAAAGGAAAAAAGATTGTATGCAGGATGGGGGATGAGGCATTTTGGCAGATCTTAGCAACACGACAGATGCACAAGTCAGAGGTTTGAGAGGATGTGTTTTTGTGTGTGGTTACGCATCATGTGGGCCTGCCTGTATTATTCAGCGCAGAGTTGTGCTCCCCCACAGAGAGCACAGTGGGGATGATTGCCTTTGACCTCCTGGCTGAGCGGACATCCCCTCTGAATTGCTTTTGAATTGTCATCATCTGTCATTCTCTAAAGAGTGGGCAAGGACATCACCCGGTAGCCAATTTTATTTCTTACTTTAGTGATGAAATCAAACCCACCTCTGACACACATACAGAGGCTCATATATGCACGTACAGGGCCAATACAATGTAGCCAGAGGCGGTGAGAGGCGCGGGTCACCAAACACGCATAAATGAACATTCCAGATGGATAAACAGCAGCCTGCGCCCCTTACCAGCAGGGGGGGGCAGGGTTATTAGCCAGAGCCTCATCACCTTGTTGGTGATCACCGCTCCTGCCAGCGCAACCATAACATGTGTGAGACCAATGTGTATGTGTGTGTTTCAGGGGGGCAGAATGTGTGAACAAAATCAAAAGAGAAGGATCTGGTTTTATATGAATTTCAATGATGAGCTTCCTTGTCGGGGCTGAACATCTGAATCGTATTAACACTTCATACAGGCTTGTAGCTTCAAGGGGCTGATTCATTTTGTCCGCCTGCCTGGACAACACAGGCTAACAATAATTAGTGTCCAAATAGGATAATAAGATGATGATGAAATTAATTAGAAATATCTAAATGTATGAGATATGTGAGCCGGTGTTTGGAATATGTTTTCAGCTCCCGACGGAGATAACTGAATGTCGCATTTTCCAAGTTCCTGCTAGAGCTTAATTGGCGGCAGCTGTATGCAATCAGCAATCAGGGATTCAGCGACAGTAAATAAGAGCTTCACAGCAAGTCGCACACTGAAAGAAGCTTTAAAATGTCCCCCACTGACCCTACTGCTTCATTCAAATCGTAAAAGACACACTAAAATGTCACTCTTGAATTCTCCAAAAGGATATCACCAGATGAAATTATGTTAAAATGTGCAGCAGGTCAAAAGGGACGCTAGTTTTCAGCTGTGCTTTTATTAGCTGCCACATTAGGGGGTCTGTCACCCTTACATGTCTTGATGAATTGCTTATAAGGCTTGATGGAAGATCTACCAAAAAGTCAAGGTCACCAGCATGGGACTTTTAATTAAAGCCTTATCTGTTGATAGCTTTGTTATTCATTAAATATGTAAAAAAGAAAATCGTAAAGATATACAAACAAAAAAACACATTGAGCCGACTCTCCAGGAGCTCAATGGGACATCTTAGACTAATATTCTAAATACCAAAATATAATTTGTAAAACATATTATGAATCTTTTCAATACATCCAAATCAGCACTCATTTGATATCATGCTACTTGAATACTTACATTGGTGTCTTTCCCTGACAGGACACATTCAGTCTTCCTCTGGGGGACAACGGGCCAGTGGATCTGAGGGGAGAGATCAACAAGCTGGTCAGATGTAAACCTGCACGGAGCTCAGCCAGGACTAATGTTTGTGTGGGACATTTCTTACTATGAGCGGCTCCTTGTTGATGTCATGCAGATCCAGGGAGAGGATATAATCTTTGCTGCCCACATACATGCGGTCGTGGTCCTCATCCATGCGAAGGATCCGATAGTCGGTAGAGTTCAGCAAAAAGGAGAAGGTGTGAGCGGTGCCGGTAGACTTTAATTCTGCAAAAGAGACAGAGTATTTAAAGAAATGGTTTTCCTTTCAAGCTGTGCCTATAACACTGGAGTCGAAAAACATAAAATACAATTGGGAAACACAAAACACAGGCATGGTCACAAGAGAAGAGTGTAGGCTGCTTACTTTTGGCACAAATAAAAAAGTGAAAAGACATTATAATTCGTTTTGTACTTAGGTGATTTTCTCTCCATTTACTTTAAACATCTAAACCACAAACACACACACACTGTATGATGATGATGTCATGATATAGTATGCTAATGGTTTTCCAAATCTTCCCCCAGACTCTTCTAAACTAATTTACAGAAGCTGTTGGTGCTTTTTTCCCCTCCAGTTCTACAATTACATCTTGCCATTATGGGGTTATGGACATGCTAAATCTAGTTATAACATTTTGACAAAGGCAAGAAGGCCTACAGTAAATCTCACAAGAGTCTGAATGGCATCAGACAAAACATAAATCACCTACTGATGTATGGAAGCATTAAAGTGTCAAGAGAACTCTACATTACCATCCATTGTGGCCTTTGCTAAAGAGGCGTCCATGCTGCACATCTTGGATTCCATTTAGTGCTAAAATGAACATTTATCTTTTATCGTTTTACCTGGAAATACTTTACTCAATTCATCGTTTAATCTATACAATAATGAAAATAGTCAAATTGAATGTCTTTAAAATCAGTTTATCTCCATATTTAAGAGGCTAAGAAGAAAGGTTTTTGTCATTTTTGCATGATCACAATAGTTTAGGATTATTTCTTTTTTTTGTCTTCTGCAGATCGATCAGCCTTTGCAGCTCTACTTAAATAACTCCAATAGTACATCATTTTCAGGATATGGCATTCAGATTTTTTCCATTACAATTGTTTAATTCTGTGGAGCTGTGTTGGAGCTGATGGCGGATCTCTTGTGAATTCTGCATTTCAACTGCAGCAGAGAAGATGCCAACCCATCCTGGGCTTGGCCTCACATCATGCATAACATTGCCACATCCTTTTCTCCAAATCCCCATAAAAACTATTCTGACATTAACTAACTTCTCTCAAATGGCTCACATACCGCTCGGGCACATGGCGGGTGTGTGTGGGTGAGTTTAAGTTACACTCGGGTGTGTGGGGAGATAAGTGGAGATCTGGTGGACGGAAAGCAGCTTTTCCTCCGGGTCCTCCCCTTACCTCCCGAGCTGTTAGAGAATCTGATAGGAGGTCTCTGTCTTTCTCTTGCTCTCTTTCAAAAACTATGCTTGAGAAAGTTGAGCCCGTACTTAAGCTGTTCTGTTTTGAAACCTAGAGGACCAGATAGAGGGGCTGTCCATGTTCCACTTCAATGGGACCAGACAAACGCCCCTTCTGTTCTCCTTGAGACCCTCTGATGCTGAGAAAGACTCAAATAGCTTTTCCTGACCAAGAGGAGGCAAAATGTCTTGTTACTTCACTGGTAGTAAAAGGCAGCATGATGTTCTCCACCTGCACAGGATATCTTGAAATGCTGACATGAATCCTCCATCTGAGAGCCCCTGAGCTCCTTCAGGAAATATTAAATGCTGCTGTCACACTGCAGCATCACAGTGGGGCGGATAAGGTAATAAATAGGAATAGACATGGCTGTCACCCTTGTCATGCTCATAATTTGCCTCCTAACACACATACTGTAATGCTGGTTCCCACTCGCATGGACAGATAGTTTTAGTAGGCCTGGACAGTTATGCACTTTTATTGCATTACGTGTCAAGAGAATATAACATTTCCTACTTCTGCTAGTTTACATTAAAAGTACTCAAATGGTGAAACACACATTTTTGTTTGTTAAGAAGTCAAAGGGTATGCAATGTGCAGTAGATTGCAAGTGTCTGCTGTAGTAATGAACTGCTTTGTTATAACAACAAGTAACAATGTACAGAGCCAAATCAACTGAAACTGAAATGTTAAGAATTATAACTTTATTTGATATTGATTTTAACCATTTCACTCAGCCCTAGACCAGAGCGTATGCAGAAGCACATTAAAGTAGGACATGGTGCGGGCGGTGACAGCAACATGATGATGAATCACAGCCCCCACTGAATGTCCTGAAATCTATGCTTGTGCAGAAACAGTACACACAAGAACACAGAGGACATCCTAAAACACTAGATGTCCATTCTTTCTCTGTCTCGTTTTTCGTCCTTGTCTACTTGTCAGCCACACACTCAGCGACTCTGGCAGGCCCAGCAGTCCAACAATACTGAGCTTCAGGGATACCAAACGTCACCAGCTGACATCCATATTTATCACCTCTAGACACTCTGTGCCATCTGAATGACAGCCTGCCGGTGGTGACTGACTGTCACAAGTTCGACAGCGGTTAGGTCACAGTAAAGTTCAATGAGAGCGGAGAGACAGACAGACTAGACCGACTAGACAGGCAGACAGACAGATAAGCTAATACGTCACAAATAAACATTTGTCAAATCACATTATCAGTTAGCAGTAACTGACTTTAAGCGTCTGACAAAAT
Source organism: Notothenia rossii (assembly GCF_949606895.1). Classification (NCBI taxonomy): domain Eukaryota; kingdom Metazoa; phylum Chordata; class Actinopteri; order Perciformes; family Nototheniidae; genus Notothenia; species Notothenia rossii. The sequence continues at coordinate 75,755,108 of NC_136903.1, read as the reverse complement.
GTTATCTCTCTCTCTCTCTCTCTAATCTAGCCAAGCTCCGTTCGGGATAACAGAATCAATATCTATCACTTTTGGAGCAGACCTAATGTCGTCTTGTCAAAAATGACCTGAATTATCCACATTTCATGAAGATAAGATACAGCAGGAAGTGAGGTCCAAACTCCAAAGGTAGTAAATAGGTATGAGACTGGCCAAAACGCAGAAAACAGTATGTCAGTAGTGGGGTGTGGGGTGTGGGTGAACACTTAATCACAGATCATGATCTATATAAATAAACATTGATTGATTGATTGAGATCATATTGAATGGAACGATATGGGGGGAATCATGAGATAAAAAGAAAAGCTTGTCACTTTAAATCATTTCTTATCATCTGAAACAAAAGGGACTCATTCTAAAACCCATTTAAAGCCAACATCAAGACTACATTTCCTGTCAGCAAATGAACAATGACTCCATTGTAGTTATAGTATACATTAACTCTATTCATCTTTCCATCTAATAGGTGAAAATGAAATGCCACATCTTTGCGAGACGAGACATGCTAAAACACATTTCCTATGGATTAATGCCTGTGGAGTAGTGAGATAAGGAGGAGTGAGGCATGATAACAGTCCACCTCAAAGCACTCGTACGCTCTATTGTCAGCACAAATTCACATTCTCAGAAGCATTCCTGTGTGTTGAAGCTCAATCTAAATTAGGCATGCCTCTGAAGCCAAGGAAAGTGTAACAGGAAACAAACAGCCTTGATATAGTGTTAAACGGTTGAATTTATAACCAGCTAGTAAATTCAGAGATGATAGGGTACAAGTGTCTGTCTCTAAAGACCACAGGATCTGGTGTTTATCACAGTTTCCCAGCAAGGTATTTGTAATCACTACCAGACATAGGCAGACAGATCGAAATTGTCTTTTTTTAATGGTGTGTGTGGAATTATCTTTGGTTTGTTTTTAGATCCTTTTTTTTTTTTATAAATAAAACCCAATCTGTTCCTACCACTGCCCAAGAATATGAATGACATCTGCTGGTAAATTGAGCCTGCAGTCTGTCCACCTGTTGATGTGACCCCTCTGCACTGTGGTCACTCTCCGCTTTGTTCTACAGCCAAGGTATGCAAGCCTTTTGGCCAAGAGTTGTACTTTGGCGTGGTCTTTCTGGGTCAGCCTCAAAGGGACATGAGCGACCTCTGTCTTAAATCGGTAAGGAGATGTCGAAAGACCCGGCGCTCAGACACTGCTGCCACTTCTTTTCATGTCATTATCAGCCCCGCAGATCTCCCATTCTCTCTCCCAGTGTGTGTGTGTGTGTGTGTGTATGATAAGGGGTTATGAGGAAGCAGGCAGCAGAACAACACACATACCTACCCAGGCATTCCTGGTATGTTGTCTGAATTCCCCAATCTACTCATGTTCCCATTCTCGTAAGTAGAGGTGTGGTCCCCACCTTGCTGAAGCTTTTCTGTAGCCAAGCGTGCACAGATGTGACCCTAAGTATATATTCTTAATCAAGTGAGGGATAAACATTACCTCAACAAGTGACTTCCTGTTTGTGTCAGTAATGGACACATTGCATCACGTTACATGGTCAAAACCCCTTTCATGTCTCTACATTAAAGGTTAACATTATTTTCAAACTAAACCCTATTTATGGGGACAACATCTTTTAAATTAAGTATATTAACGAATGAGAACTCTGCAGACGCCAGTCGTGCTGCAATGTAATTGCTAAGGGAAATTCCGCACTTTCAGTATAAAATCCCATTGCATTTTTTAAATCAGCTATAAATATTCAACAAAAACATTAAAAAATATTTTGAGTAACACTAAAGCTGTACTTCCTGTACTCCAGCACAACAAACTAATCACTGGGAATCCACTCTCCAACTTTCACTCCGGTTTGCACCGTTATTCTCCAGCAACAAATCACATAACATACTGGAGTAAGCTAAAAGGTAAAGAAAAACGTATCCTTTCCATAATGTTCCAAATTACAGCCTCGTAGGACACAACTCGCCATTTACATTGTTTCAAAACAGAGACAGGCTACATGTCTCCTTCTGCTTCCGTTATAATAAGTTAGGCCAATAGTTTCGGGACTCTAGCTACTGACAAACTCATCTTACCCCCTTGATCTTTTCATCCAACTCTCGGAAAAAGAGTATAATTCGCAACATTTCAGTACTAGTTAAACAGTTCTAAAAATCTTTTATGACCTTATCCAATCATTTGTATCCAAACCCAGTTGTTTTAGTTTAAGGACTTCTGGTTCATCTATGTATTGTAAACTCATACAATCAAGGCTTGAAAGTACACTTGTCTACTGTGCAAATCCCAAGTGCATACTGAGTGTCTGACGCTTGTGTATCTTTTGAGGTGTAAGCGCTCTGGACGCAGAGGTCATTGCTGATACCAGAGGGGCTGAACAGCAGTGGGAAGCCTTATCAGCCCAGCCTGTCCCAGCTTTATGTTTGCCTCTGTTCAACACCTCATAATCAGCCTCTCACCACCCACTGGGGCCAGGACTATTGACTCAGAACATATGTCACTGGAGCTGATTGCTGCTTACCTGTGCCTGTCAAGGACAAATAATTGGCACCAGATCATGTCTTATCTCTGAGCTTCCGGATGCTGTCACTCAGATGCTCTTCACACTCGTCTGCCACTGATACACTGTGTGTGTTAGTGTGTGCACATAGGAATATAAGTAGAGCTCTCTGATCCTCAGATCGAATCAGGCACACCTGTCTCCCAATGCACAAATCAAGAGCAGAGAAAGATTGATTTAAGTAGTGAGTTTGCTTCCTGAATGGCAACGAGAGCTTATAACAAATCTACTTTGGCTGTTTCGGATGACAGGAAAGGTTAATTAAAGCACAAGGGAGCAGAGAAGGAACTCTGGTTCAACCGACAGGAAAGGTCATGTAGTTTCTTCACTCTGTCTGGTCTGCAAACCCAGCCGTCACAAGTGAATGTTATACTGTATGTAGTCATTAGAAGGATACAGGGGGATAACGTACAGATATGGGAAGATCAAGGCACGTTAATCCAAATCTTTCACCCATTGGACAAAAGGATTGAGTATAGTAAATTATTAGTTTAAATTTTTCGAAAAACCAGTCAAGAAACTTTCAGTGAGAAATAGTTATCTGAAGACCAAGCCAAAAGGCAGTGTGACTATTGAAAGCATTCATATGAATACTAACAATGCTTTTTCTCTTAACACTCAGTGCTACAGACAGCTGCCCTCAGTAGCTCTGCAGGGCCGCAGGTGAAAGGTTAAAGGACACAAGGGGTCTGGGGCGAAAGCTCCTCCCTGGCCTCCTTACAGACCCAGGATTATCTCTGTGGGGTCAGGCAGGGGGCCTGCTCCGAGCTGGGTCAGGAGAGAGCAGGGTGGTCATGATACTGAGCAAAATTAATTGGGATGTTTTGAGGAGTTGAGGAGAGCATAGGAGGAGAGAAAAAAAACACTTAAGACACCTAAGAAATCTCTGAAAATGGGGAAAGAACACTTTAGTAGTGGCAGCTGTTTCAAAAAAGGTATGATGTGTTTATTGTTGCTGCTGTATAGTGAAAAAAAATCATTTAATTTAATCTCCTTCGCATAGAGTTGATCAGGTTGTTGATTGTGGCCTGTGGAATGTTGGTCCACTCCTCTTCAATGGCTGTGCCAAGTTGCTGGATTTTGGCAGGAACTGGAACACGCTGTCATATACGCCGATCCAGAGCATCCCAAACATGCTCAATGGGTGACATGTTAGGGTTAGGGTTAGGGTTTAACCCTAGGGTTTTCGGACCCCCCCAGACCCCCCCAATAAAGCAAAACTGCACTTTCAGAGTGGCCTTTTATTGTGGCCAGCCTAAGGCACACCTGTGCAATAATCATGCTGTCTAATCAGCATCTTGATATGCCACACCTGTGAGGTGGGATGGATTATCTCGGCAAAGGAGAAGTGCTCACTATCACAGATTTTTTCAGATTTGTGAACAATATTTGAGAGAAATGGTTATTTTGTGTATATAGAAAATGTTTTAGATCTTTGAGTTCATCTCATGAAAAATGGGAGCAAAAACAAAAGTGTTGCATTTATATTTTTGTTCAGTGTAGTTGGATGAATCAAGTGCCCTAAAATGTTCAATACTCAAGCATAGCTTCCCATTTCCTCACAAAATAAACATTTACTGTAATGTACCAAGAAAAGTTACAAATCCATATTCACACTGCTACTGTAAAGTCATATCTCATCAAATCAGTCTACAAGTCTGCCTGACTCTCTTCCTTAATAACACTAATTTCTGGATTTTGGAGATCATGAAAAAGACTAGTTGTCTCCTTACTTTGTTTATAAAATCCTCTATCCCAAGGCGCTGTCTGGGCCTATGGCAGGCCATTGTTTGCAGAAGTGTTTGTGTGAATGTGGGGTGGTGCAGATGCTTTGAGCGGCTGTAATGATGATATAGCTGTGTTTGTTGTTGTAGCTGTGCTGTCGCTTGCAGCGAGCTGGTCAGGACGGCGGCGACGGTGGTCAGCGGGGACTACACAGGTTAGAAGGATTATGGAAATGGTTGAATAATGGGACAGAGCTGGTGTGAATAAGTGAAAAACCCTCCACTCCCGGGCTGACCTCTGGCCTGGCACTTAGAACAAATACTCTCCCTCTGTCAGCTGCACCAACACACACCCAGATGCACAATGCGCAGCGGAGTCTGTTCATTCTTACTTATGGATTTCTCCTAATCCTCAGTCCTACTGGGAGTGTTTCAATTTGCATACTGCGATAGCTCAGATAGCTCAGTGGTTAGTGCTGGCAGCCCATATGAGGCATATGCTGCCCAGTACGCTAGTTTGACTTCGGCACGTAGAACTATAAAGGCAATGTCCTCCCCTCTGTATCCCTCCTTTCAACACTTTTGTCTACCAATAAAAGCAATCTCTGGCCCAAAAGAAATCTTAAAGAAATAGTTCCTGAGCCAAGATGTTGAGGTGTCTAGTTGTCTGACTGATTCTAACCAGAACTGAAGAAAATATTTTAAAACATGGCCTCTTGCTTCCTTGTGTATCAAGGTCATGGCCAGAGTGTTGCTAGCTGGGGGCAATAAGAGGGGGTAATTAGGAGGTACATTTAGAGAGACCATTAGCAGCAAGTGTTGACTCAGGGTCCACTGGGGACCAAAGCCACCTCCTCCCTCTTCGGGTGTTCCACTCTCCAGTCCAGCAGTGAGAATCCACTATATTCCTTGAGGTCATTTTTCACCCCACAACAGCAAATGGCATGGTGGAGAAGTGAGAAAGGAGGGAGGAGTCCCAAGGGCAGAGCAGCCTGACAGCAACCCTAAGAACTTTCATTTATCAAAGCAGACAGGAGAGAGCCATGGAAACTCTGAGTCGAACTCTGAGCGAGCGTCTCTGTGCAGCCAACACAGAGAGACTGAGATCCCCTCTGCTGCTGCTGAAGGGGCAGAAAACACAAAAGGCACAGAGGCTCTCTCAAATCTGAATCATGAGTTGGATGGAGGACAAAAGACCCTGATTGTGTGCCCAAATACGCAAAAACACTGATTAAGATCTCAGCCCCCAGCTGAGGTAGAGGGCAGGAGTGGAAAAGGAGGAGAGAGACGTTCTAAAAAGTTGTGTTGTAGTGAAGAGGAGGATGGAAGAAGTAATGAGGAAGCAAGATTTTGCGGTCAAGGGGCCAATGTATATACTAACAGCCTAATGCACATGTGAAACAGATGGCACATGCCTGCAGTTAAGAAGCCTGGTGCCACATTTTACATGTATAGGTTAACAAAAGCAAATGAGCACAATGTTCTACAGGTACCGGTATATAGATGCTCGCTTTTAACTGTATTTATGTAAATCGTAAAGATGCAAAACAGCATGTGCTTGTAAGGCAGGAAGGAACAGTTCATATCCCTCTAGCTTGTTAGTTATGTTCAAACAATAATGGATGTGTGTTGTTGACTTCAAAGACCTTTGGAAAGTACCTGTGACTCGATGGTGCTGGTTCAGATGCTCTGGAATTGGTCAAGTGTTGGTGTGTTGTTTGAGTGTAAATGCTTGTGTACAATTTATGGCACACCATGGACAGAATGTCATCCCAGGAAATGCCTAAGGACTAGAGCCATGGGACTTCAAGTAAAGGAGAATGTTGTGAGATGTTGTTTTAAAGCCACAAAGTCTACAGAGGGAAGCAGTCGAGGTGGATGGATGGGTCAACAAATCGTTGGGCTTTGACACTAGAGAATGCTGTTCATGGTTTGTTTCTTATAGGCAATCAATGTCTTTTAACAGGGACCGAGATGTTGCTCAAACTGATCTTGATAATAGCTGTGGTTCCAGCAAAGATAGGGTTAGGGGAAACTGTAGATCAGTAAAGACACCACTGTTGTGCTTGTATGTGTAAGGGTGCAATCGTTTGTTTAATATTTTCTTTCTTTTTTTCAATAAAGCATTCATTTGGATGATTTTCAATTCACACCAGGCGATTGCCAAAGTCAGATAACAAAAATGCTGCTTCCTCTGGTTTACAAAATAAAACTAAATGATCTCTAAGTGAGGAGTGAGGGGGAAACAAATATCACAACAATCATTTATCACTTTCCCTGTCCTGCATCTACTTCTTCAGGTTGTTTGAACATGTCCGCCAGCCTTGCACACCATCCAGAACATTGTATGGATTATTGAAATATCCCACATTTATAGCATCCACATCCATCTCAAATCTCCCTGAGTATGCCTGGTAAATGTTATTTTGATTTATCACTTAGCTTCCTCCGACACCCTTCCTTTACCTCAGCTTGTCTGATCCTGCCAGTTTCCACTATCCCTTGTCTGCATACCAACGCATTGAGATAACACACGGCCCTTTCTTTAACACCCAGCATGCCGCAGGTAAAAGAAGCAGGGTGATTTATGCATGATGTGCTCAGTGATGATGTATTTTCTTATAAATGCTTCACCTAGTAAAAGGATTTAACTCTAGCATGAAGAAAGGGTTAACAAGAGTGGTTAAGAGTCACGTCTAATGAGATTTCTTCCTTGTACGATGTGAGGGTGTCGTTTTTTCTCATACTGATATTCTTTACAAACTGTGCTGTTGTATTTGTTGTAAAGTGTCCTTATTGTAAAGTATTTTTACTGTATGTACAGCACTTTGGCTCGACCAAAAATCGTTTTAAAAATGTGCTATATAAATAAAACTTGATTTAATTTGATTTAAAACAGATATCCTTCATCTGAAATGTTGAGAAAAACTAACATTTTTCAAAAGTTGACAAAATAAAAAGTCTGTGGTTATGTGGTTCCATTAGCTAATGTGCAAAATTACTTGAGTTTTTGCTCTTTGTTTGAATATGTCATCATGTAACATCCTCTCAACATGGCATTTCATTCCTGCTTCCCAGCTAATGGCGTTTATGTTATTTTAATGAATGACTCTTCTGTCAACACACCATGTGGCGCTTTGTCAGCTACCCTGGAGACAACGAAAGATGACAAGCCCCCAAAGCCACTGGCTCAAGCTGAACTGGGAAGTTTCTAGTGTGTCTTCAACAAACAGGCCACCCGTAGAGATGGGGCACATTTTGGGTGATTTTGCAAATGTCGGATGGAAATCCATTAAATAAACTCAGGTCTGGCATATGGAATATTTGTGAAATGGACATTTAGTCTCCTTTGTTGTATGCACTGCATTGTTCAGGACATGCCTTGTGCGCATAATCATACAGTATATTGGCAGTGAAACGAGATGGTCAATTAGAGGTTTGTGATGGGAATATAAATGTGCCCTCGGCCCTAAATGGCCAGCCAGGGCAGCCAGTTGAGCTCCGGGGTCAACGGTATATGTGGTGTTATCATACTGCAAGCCACTAATGGGCGAGTGCCCATCTGCTCCTGCACATTCAACATAATACTGCGTTCCCTGCGGCTGCATACATCCACTTGACCCGACGTGGCCGTTCGACAAAAGCAGGGTCACCCCCAACCAGGTAGGTGTCAGCGCAGATCCCGGGTCGAGGCTCGTGCACTAATGCTGTATGACAGGCGCGGGACAACCAGATAATGCTCGACAATCGGGCGGCTGGTTGTTGAGCAGCGTGGAATAGTCCTCAGATGGGGAGTTGAAGTCTGGGCCTGCAGCGAGGACCTGCTTCTCTGGCTGACAGGCTTTGTGCTCAGTTGATAGCGAGTGGGAGTTTTGCCACAAAGACTGTGACAGGCATGCATAACCATATGACCAGCTGTTGGTTGGTTGGTCCACCACTTAAATAAAAACTAAAACATAATTTAATTATAGATGGGTTCAAGTGAAATTCAGTACAGACATCCATGGTCTCCAGAGGATGAATTCCAGTAACTTTGGTGATCTCCTGACGGTTCCTGATACCGTCATCTGCAGGTAAACATTTTGACTTATTGTACATTGGGATATATCTCAACATCTATTGGATAAGAACATCATTTGGTACAGACATTCAAGGTTTCCAGACAATGTACACTTAGATTGGAAAACAGAGAAATGTAATTCAGACACTCAGGATGAATTGTGATAACTATGGTTATCCCTTATCTTTACTTCAAGCGCCATCATCAGGTCAACATGTTCTTTAAGACCAAAAATGATCATCCTAATGACATTCTCATCTGTCTCTGTTGCAATCCTCTGTTAGCCACTGTTCAGTGCTCATATGCAAATATTAGAATGATATGGTAAACTCAGTTGTTGAACATTAGAATTGCTAAACATTATTATCGACTGTCATTAGGAGGATGTGAGCATACTAATGTTTGCTTGGTCTTGTTTCTCAAAACAGAAGATTATTTCTAACCAAACTCACTTCTGTACTTTCTAAGATAGAGATATTCAACAAAAGAATAATATGTTCCGTGGCTGCCACTCCAAGTCTTGGTTGATTGAGACGTACAAGAATGTTAAAGCTCAAGATTATTCAAAACACATTCTCTAAAAAAATGTTCTTTGCAAATAATCAAACACAACATTCCTCTAGTAATCCATCTACGAGTTGCCCGGGAGAACCAACAGATCAATACGGCATTGACCTCATAAGATAATTCTGAAGGTAATTACACTCTGAGCACAAACTCTGCCTGCCCAGTCTCTTAAACTCTGCAACCACAAGCCTGTCTAAGAAAAATAAATTAACTAGCAACATGCTCTGACCGTTCTTGAGAATATTCTCAAACAGAAAAAACACGATATTACCTGACACGTTATCACAGGTAACTCCTGAGCTGGTATTACTTGGAAGTAGCTCAGGAACAATATTATGTTTTCTTCTTATGGCCTGGGTGAAAGCAGCTTGAGCCCCACAATGTGAGATATTACTTGCTAGTGTTTCACTTTTTGTGTTTTTGCCCAACACTGGCTCTGCTTGTTCTAAGTATCCTCTATCACCAAATACTTCACAGAACAAGCAGTTCCTTCATCTGGATGTTTGTTCTTTGCTAATTCTCTGTTGGCACGAAGAGAGCTGTAGTCTAACGGCAAAAACTGTGTGCAAACAGATATTTGGAGCAGACTGCAAAAAAAAAACCCGGTCAGTCCTTTCATCAAAACTATCTTTTGTATGTCTTCCTTCAACAGCAACTGTTTTAAATGTGGTACATTTACAAGCAAGGCATTTCATACAGTCAATACAGTCACACAAAAGACCAATGCACACACACAGAGATTGAATTGACTCATTCAATGAATCACAGCAGGAAAGATGGTGAGAAAGAAAATAGAGAGACCAACTGGTGAGAATAAGCTGACTGGATGCTGTGAGTGACAGAGCATCCATGTTAACTTGTCCATTTGCTATCTGTCTGTCTGTTTGGCATAAAAAGAGCAGAAAAGTGGAGAAAACAAAGTGGGGCATGATGACTGTCAGTCAAGGGTATTCATCTTTTCTAAGTGGAAGAGTGGCTGTATGATGTGAGATGATGGCAGTGGGGACGGACGGAAGTGGACCTGAAGTGGGGAAAGAAGGGGAAGAAAGGAACACTAACAGTGGGAGTGCTACATAACATTATTATGGAAACAGGTTTAAAAACAAATTCAAACTGTAATGACAGGGATAAAAGATTATATGAGGCCACATTGTTGCAGTGATGCAAACTTGCCAAACATTTCATAGATTTTGTTTCCATTTGCAATTCATCATCGTATGCCACCTGTCTTGTTTGTAGGTCAAAGGGTCTCAGCGATAATTTGACAAGGTGATAGCTGAGCTGCTCAGAGGTGTGAAGGAAGCAGTAAGTGGCACAGTTGCAGATAACAGCAACAGGTGGGGCATTGAAGTGTATTCTCACAAGGTAGCAGTCAACTTCGGCATTGGAGTTATGTTTGTTCAAGTATCCTCGTAAAAGGAAGCACTGACTCAACAGTGTGACCAGAGGAATGCTGCATGCGTTGGTCTTTCCAAACAGGAACGGCCTGCATTACTTAAGAATGAGGGGGCTTCACAGCAAATAATTACAGGCTAAATCAACCATTTACATTCCAATAGGTTAAATATGTGCTTTGAAAGCAAAGAAAATGCCATTCAAGATGAAACACGTTGGCAGCCATTACAACTTAAATGGATAATGTGAATTGTCTGCTAAAGGCAGGCCCCACTCTCACAACCCAGCCTGCAATTAAAGCAAAGCTGCTCAAGGTCAGGCTGAGTGACAGGCTGACAGACCTATAGATTACTGTCTGTCTGTGTAATCCACAGCCTTTTTACTCCCTTTGCTGACTGACGCTCTCACCCCTCCCATTTAAAACACCAGTGCCTGCTTTCATGTTTGATGGACAGATGGGACATCCTTCTCAGTGACCCTGCGACCTTCTTCTCACCCACGACTATACGGGTCGGTGTGCAGAGTACGGCTGTTTAGGGGCAGTGGGGAGAGGATGATTGTTTTTAGTAATAAATGATATATATAAATATACTTTTCAAAATGTAATTATGGGGTTGGATGGTAATGTTTTGCAGACTCAAACGACAAAGTAGTATAACAATCATTCAAGAAGAAGCAGGAAGCAAGTACAAGTTGGGGAAAAAAAACTAATGAGATAACACACAAATCACATCAAGGACTCCGGTTCTCATCAAACCTTTATGTCAATAGTACACAGCATTAACTGCACACCAGGCATGACATTGGCAAATAAGTATACCTGCTGTACCCAAATACCAACAGCAAATCAGAAAGTGGCTTTGATTTCCCATGCATGTTGATGTTGGCAGTTCTGCTCATTGAGATTAAGTATGCACACAAATGGAGATAGATAAGAAATATTGAAATTACCTTTCCAACAGTTTAACAGTGATGATGCAACACATTCAAAACCATTGAGGTAGTGTCTCATAACCATTTTAAAGAGTAGGATCGGTCAATTCCTAGCTATTTGGCTTCAGGCTCACACTTGCACTGAAAGCAACAAGTCTGTACTTAAACATCCAAAAGGAGGATGCTCAGACACAAAAGAAGGTGCTAGCTGGAAGTACCTGTTTTGATTGGAGAGTGGAAGAAAGATAGCGAGATATGAAGAGAAAAAATTAGAGGAAGGAAAGAGTCTTATCAGTTAGGAGGCAACATGCGTGACAGAGGGAAATCTTAGTCACAGTTCCTCCATCCGTCCTCACACAGGGTGTTGAAGGGGGCCAGTGATTGCACGGACACATGGAGGCTCAAAACCCTCTTATCGTACGCCTTCATACCTTCTCATAAATCAGTGCTTAGCTATCCACTCGGCACTGATAAGGCAACCAAACAGAGATTGATCCACACCAGGAATGAAAAGAAATAGTTTTTCTTCAAATGACCTCTTTTGCTCTCTCACACTCCCTTCTTCTATCTTCGTTATCTGTCTTTTATTAATCAAAACTGGACAGCAGACCAGTTTTTTTTCTTCTTTTTTCTTGGGGATTGATGGTTTAGTTTTATTTTCTCTTGTAGCTTCTCCAGCAGTCTGCTTATCATCATCTTAAGAAACACAAGAAAGTGTTTGGAGTGCTGAAGATTATCTGTTGATCGTCACACAATCAGCTCCTGCACTAAAACATTTATTAAAGCGGCAAAAGGCTATTATTCAAACAGAGTTTTAGAAGCCATCTTCAAAGCTAATTCGGTATTTTAATTTTGGGTTTGATGGTGGACATCGTTGTTGTGTTCATTGCAAATTCACGATTTTTAGTATAGAGATAACATGCTTTGAGTTTTAAATGCAATACAAATGTAGGAGACACCTATTGTCATTCTTACCCAGACTGAAGTCTGATCAGAAATCTGGGCAATATCTTTTATTTTGATTTTGATATACTTTAGTAATCCCCGTGGGGAAATTGTTTCTCTGCATTTGACCCATCCTAGTGTTAGGAGCAGTGTGCTGCCTTTTTGAACGGTGCCCAGGGAGCAGTGTGGGGAACGGTGCCTTGCTCAGGGACACCTCGGTAGCACTTGGTCTTGCCGGCACTTGAACTGGTGACCTTCCAAGCCAAGTCCCTATCGACTTCGCCACCACCGCCAATAAGGGACCTTAAAAGCAAAACCAGATGTAACAGCAAACTTAACTTTCTTGAAGAAGTCCACACCAAATTAATTACTCGTTGCGCATTATGTTTATAATGTCACAATAAGATATACTGTAAGCTCATGTTTAAATTAATTAAATGTACTCATACCTGTTAATGCAGTGATGAATATATTGATAGTTTATCGAGAAGTAATTACAACAGCACAAGTATAATTCATCTGCTGGATTTGAGCAACACTTTGCATATAATAAAATATCTTTGTAACCAAAATAAACATTCCCGATATGGCTTATAGTGACGCTAAACAATCCTGTTAAACACTACAGAAGGCAGTGTGGTGTAGTTCCTGTTGATTTTATGGTCTAATTAGCTCAAAAACACATTTCAAAGGTTTGTGACTAATTAATCATGCATAGATGGTTTAATAGAACAATGTAATCTGGCCATGGTCATGAAAAGGTACATTTCACACTTTGCCCTAATTCTTTATGGAAGTGACATTGATAGAATCAAAAGCCACACTAATGAATTCTAAGCTTTTCATACTTTGTAAATGCGATTACACTCGTACAAAGCATCATTTAAGTTGGATATCTTCCCAATGTTAAAAGACACTTTTTGTTTCCTCTGTGTGAGTGGACCACATTAAAACTCGATCTGTCAGCCGTGGATGAAAAAGTTTGTGTCTCTTGCGTTTGTGCCAGGAGGTGCCGCTTCCTCTAAGCCCTCCGAGGGGCCGTCTGTGCTCTTCCATCATTGTAGTGCGACGGAGCGCATGGTCCAGAGGAGCACATCAATTCATCTAACATGAAATCCTGCAGAACATGAAAGCCCCGGATCACAGCCAAGCTTTGAGCGATGACTGCTTCAGCATTTGTGCCAAGAGGAGGAAAAGTGAGAGACGAGAATGATGAGGGACAGAAAGAGAGAGGGAGCAGAGGGAGGAAAGGGGACAGACAGAGATGCTTTGAGCGTTAATGCCGTGCCAGTGTTGTATGCCACTCCCCCTCCGCTACCCCGGGGACATGAATGAAGTAAATGAATGATGGACCCAGCCCACACAAAACGCCCCTCTTCCATTGAGACCAAGCAGTCCATTCAAGGGGATGAGTGAGGCGTCGACACCAACAACAACAAAAACAACAGCAACATAGGAGGCCCTTGCTCCTATTTCTCATTCATACATATGTATGCCGTCACACAGACACACACATATGGCACAGATACCATGGACAACACTGCCAACATACCATTAGGGACACCTAGAGGGTTCCTGAGAACAGGGCTGACTAACAAAGCGTGGAGGCAAAGGGGTGTGAACGGGGCAGCCACGGAAAAAAAAGATCTTGGCATCACGTCAATGCAACGGCCACAGTGATCGGGGATGAGAGGCCATCTCCTCCCCTCCACAATCAGCACATTATCAGGAAGCCCATCAGAGCATGAACCCTGAGAGAAGGCCTGGAAACCTCATGTTGCACCACATTTGACCCTCCCTCCTCCTCTGGGCACTTCTCTCTTGTTCTTTCGGGACGTGATGGGTTCGGGGGGTTCTCGCCCACACAGGCGTGATGTCACTCAGAGGTCTGACCTTCAAACTCAGGCATTACTTGCCCGAAGCCACAGCAGCTAATGGAACATGGGGAATACAAATCCAATTGGAGCTGGATCAATCTGACAAGGGAGGCTTTGCTATTTAGCAAGCATGTACATCTCAAACTTTGAAGGTGGGCTTTGTAATGATGTTAGCATCTGACTGAGGGCTCAGTTTTCACCAATTAGGAATCCTGCAGAGACAATGTATGAAGAGTGTATGAAAGCAAGAGATTGAGGTAAAATATGAAATACAGCTCTGACGGTGGCAGCAGTAGGAAGAGAAATGTTCCGGCTTTTTAAATCCAATAGCGAGACACAACTACTGCAGCCTCCCACAGGATCATGGTCAGGCTCAACCACAGGCCTAATTTCTCCCATAATCACATAGACAGCTACTTGGTCTTTATCCAACATACACTGTTCACACAGCCCAGTTGATGGAATGGTCTGAATCTCCCACACCTGAAACATTCTTCAAGTTGTGGGTGCTGAGATTGCCTGAACACAACTTTGACCTTTAATTTATAAAAGGAAACACTTCCCATACAACTTTGCCAAACTGGCACAGAGCAAGCTACACTACTTTGATCATATAAACACTCTGCAAAAGGAAATATTTTTACTCTGGCTTCCCATCATTTTTCTAATGTTGATGAATAGATGTGTGGTTCACAACGCACTTTGGGATTTAGTCCAAATGTTCGTGCCAAAAACACTATTTCTTAGACAATCTCTGTGACAATCTGTAAGTGTGAATAAAGTCAGCATTTCATTGACTCTTGCAGAGGTTATTGCCGGGGCATTGGCACAGAGCGGGACAGTCAGACCCAGTCACCAGCTGAGGTAAACCATCTCAACCAACACTCTAACACCGCTAATGGGAAGCAGACACACAATTTGTCCTGAGAATGTCTTTGTGCTCCCACACTCCTTCTCATTCTCAAATCCCTCCATCTATCCACGCTCTGGCTGAGACAGCAAACCTGACACTGATGCCCTGTAGTCCATTAGCACTCTCAGAGAGCCCCGTGTGAGTCTGCTCTTTTGCTCCCTTCACATTTTCCTCCACTCACCCTATCTTCTTAACAGTCCTTACTTTGACTCTTGCACTCCCTATCTGACTCTCTCCGTCTTTCTGTCTTCTGCTTCTCTTCCTCCTTTCCTCCCGGATGATGTCTGAGCTGGAACAAGACACGATTCCCAAGTTCAACATGTCAGACTGTGTCTATAAGGAGGGGAATACGTCTGTAGTCACTCATGTGAAATTCAGATAACATTAAAGTAATGGGGCTGCGAAAAATCTCCATGGATACCAACAATAGCTTTACAGATCTCTGTACATCAGAAACACCTGTTATCACTGGTAACACAATTAAATGTATACACTGTGAGCTCTCCACCACGGAACGTTACTCCATGTCCAGCAAGGGTGCAATTTTTTGATAACTTTTTAATCAATAAATTATTGAGTAAGTCTATAAAATGTAATACATTAACGGTGAAAAACCTTAAAATCAGACCAAATAGGGACATTTAAGAGGCTAAAACAAGTAAATATGTTGCATTTTTCCATGATAAATGTCCTTTAGAAACTATTTATCTATTATCAAAATGATTGACCAACTAATCACTTGTTTCAAAACCACTGACCTAGTTTCTGCCTTAAACTAAACACAAAGCTAAAGCCAGTGACCTTATTCACACACTACGAACTCGCGTAGGGGTAATTCTTGCTTGGTATTTCAATGTCAGTAAATCAAAAACTCATAATACACTTATTGCTAGTATAAAACTGAGCCACATGAAAGAAGCTTGTTATTGAAATTGTTGACGGTGAAGGTTTACTTCAATCAAGTGCTGAAAGTCTGAAGAAGGTAAATCACTGGAGCGAGTTTAGATAGAAAATGAGGCGTTTAGTCAAAAAATTATTTCTTTATTCTATGACTTAATGAATATACAATATTGTTCCTCTAATGCCAGACATAGTTCTTATTAGGGCTGAACGATATATCGTGTCATGGCGATAACCGCGATATGCGCATGCGCGATACTCACATCGCAGGGACGTGCGATTTTATAATACTATTTTTTTCTTTTTTCTTTTTTTTTAGGACGTGCGATATTAAGTAGGTACATTAACTCAAACACTTCATGTTACAATTATTTTGCTGCTCGCTACAAAAGGAAAAGTTGCGCGGCTCTCATGTCAGGGATACTTGAGTGAGTGACATGCAGGCTCTGCATTCACAGAAAACCACCAATCACAATCATTCTTGATCAGATGACAGCAGGCCCGGCCCCGCTAGTTTGCAGACCATCAAAACACCGGTAAAAAATGAGCGATGCAGAGGAGGACAATACCGGCGAGAATGAAGATTTACTTCCAAAAAGAAAAGCAACATCTGCCATCTGGAACTATTTTCGATACAAAAAGGTTCTTCTCTTCTTCATTCACAGATGAACCCCCTTATTTGAGGGTAAGCAACATGCATTATCATGACATGTTAGATCATGACTTAAGGTATGATGAGTCAACCAGTTAAGATCCAGACGTCATCCGGTTAAATATAGTTAAAAAAAAACGTAATATATATCGCAGGGGAAAAGAATATCGCAATGTCATTTTTTTTCAATATCGTGCAGCCCTAGTTCTTATAAACATTACCTGCACTTATGGCGCTACATATACACACACACAGTATATGTAGCTCCACACTACCTAGTGTGTGTCCCCAGTAGTTTTCCCACCACAAGTGTTCACACCGGCCACCATTTGAACGAGGTCAAAGGCACTGCAGTAACAGGATCCCAACACTGACAGACAAATGATAATGAATGATAGCTGTCTGAGTAAACAAGTGGAGGGGTGCCCTTGACCCACTGTCACCTTCATTTTAGTCCGGGCTACAACAACCTCCCTCCCCTCGACTCCCATACCTCAGCCACATCTGGTTGGCATGGTTGGAACCTCCAACAAGAGAAACCAATCCTTCACTTAACTCTCCAACCTTCCTTCACACTTTCACAAAACCACACTGTGGCCTTTTAAAAGTCTATTGTTTTAGCAAATGTATTTTTTTTGTCTTAACTAAGCCCTGAAGCCTCCATGCCGCTTCACTTCAAGATCTCCTGAAGCAGACGAGGCAGCAGACATCAGGGGAAATAAGCACAATGCTGTGATTACATTGCACCTCTCCCCTCTGTTGAAAATCATCTCAACGTGATTCGATTTGTGAGGAGTGACAGGTAGATGCTGCTATGGCAACACAACCAAATCAGTGTCATACAGCTCTTTACAGACACTCTGCAAGCATGTGTGCACACTCAAGCATGTACACACAAACAAGACAGCAAGCATATGGACTTGACATGAATGTTCAAAGACTCTCCCATTACTCTCCGTCACTATGAATCCTAAGAAAATACTCTCTTGTAAAAGCAATGACAGACTCTGTTTCTTAATGTTGTCATCAAACATCCTGCAGTTGGTTAGGTTGATCACAGCCTGCATAATAACCTGCCTCTAATAATGACTAAAAATCACACCTCAATAATTATGGGCACTGTAAAGTACTCAGAACAATTATCGAGACATCATCCTCATGTAACTCTGTAGCTTACATTTATCTTCAGCCAGATTTCAATCCAAAAATGTATTGGGTGAAAACAAAGAGACTGAAACATACACCAGGATAGGGCTGCTCGATTATGGCAAAAATCATAATCTCGATTATTTGGGTCAATAATAGTAATTGCGATTATTAAATGCGATTATTCATTGACTTTGAAAACATCCATTTATTGGAGACATTTTTTTGAACAGCATGTTTTTAACAGTTGATTACCCTGAACTTTAAGTATAATTCAACTGAAAACCCCCCCCCAAAAAAAAAAAAAAAAAAAGTCATAATAATAATAAAAAATTATTGTTTTATTTCGATTAAGTTGTTTTCGGAATCGTTGCAAGCCATAATCATAATCGCGATAAAAATACGATTCATTGAGCATCCCTAAACCAGGATACACCGTCTACCGCACACACACATTTATCACAGCATGTTTCACCCGCTGCTGAGTGTTACCCCCCCTTTACACAACAGGCAGAAAACTGGAAGGGCTATTTATCGAGCGTGCCAAAGCTTCCCCTACATGTAGTAAATCATTGAAGTGCAAGATCTCTGACAGAAAACTTAAAACACAGAATGTTTAAAGTAAAATCCTGAAATTCTCTGGATACATTGTTAGGTGACTGTGATTAGTTGGAGCAGCTGGATGGGAATGAATATATATATATATCTATCATCAGAGCAAACGATGAGGAGGTTTGTTTGAAAATGTAATAAAAAGTGAAAGGTATCTCACAACTCTGCATGCATGATAAGGATCCAAGTCATAAACCTTTAGTATCATTACACTAAACATGCTTTTGCAAAACGAGGAACATTGATGCTTTTCTTAGTTTTAAGTTGCATGTGAAAGTATAGTAGTTTGCATGACTAATAAACATGTGTTGACAGCTAATATACATTAGTCTTTTTAACACACTCTAAAGGTTCACCTCTTGTCATATACCAACATCCTTCCCTCAATCATTACTGAATATTTTCACTATGCATGTTTGTTAGTAGCTGCAACACATCTCGCAGAGGAAGAAAAGCTTATTCTGAGATAAGTAGATCTCCTCCTCCCCCGTACAAAATAATAAAATCTATGATTAAAATGCCTATTAGCTAGAGTCTGGAATAATAAATAGCGGAGTGATTACGGTTTCATGTGGATGTTGTGCATTTGTATCACCGCAGGGGGAGATTCCCAGCATTAACAAGTGCATGGGCTCTGCAGCCAGCTTTGAAAAACGATTAGAAGGAGGAAATATTTCGCAGCAAACTGTTTTCACTTAGTGAATCGCTTACTCAATGCATTTCTCTTTAAAAAAGGGTGGGGGAGCCAGCAATTATTGCGTGAAAACGAGAAAAAGAGCTACATTGGAGACAGATTATTTCCTTTCAGATCTGCGATCTAACTTCTGCACTTACGTTTCCTGAGCTGGTATGGAAAACCTTTCAGCACATACATCCACCCACTCCTCTCCTATATTTCCCTTATATATTCCCCTGCTCCCTCACCTTTGTGTCTTCCTCTTAAGGAAAGTCTGGGCACTTTAGAGACCCCCCCCCCCTCTCCCCTTTCCCATTTTGAGTGTACAGAAACAGCTGCTGTGGGCGGCACACTGGGTGCTCTCCTCCCTCACCTCACACTGCCAAACTCTTATCAACAAGCAAATAGAGAGGGTATGAGTGTAGAGTAAAGGCAGAGGAGGAGGAGGACGAGGCAGAGAAGGAGCGGGAGATAAAAAGAGAAAGAAACAGACAGGAAGGACACTATATTTAGCACTGGAGCTGTCGCCTTCTGTTTTTCTCTCCTGAATAATCATAGTTTGACAGCATGTATCCTGCAGAGCAGAGGTTGCTCTCTGCTCTGCCCCTCATCCACCGGCAGCATCTCTAGAGAGAAAGTAGCAAAGTATTGTAGTAATTGCTGCGGGCTTGCGTGCCGCAGCCCCCAAACATTTTTCTGTGGAAAATGTTTTCAGTGCCCTGACATTCTCTAATGGAGATCATCGGGAAGGGAGGCAGCTTTGGACTGCTTTGCCACTAGTTACAATGTTGCATATCTTATGCATACCAAGAGAACAAACTGCAACCATGTACGACAAACGAGGAGCAACGTGACTAAGTGACATTTCTAAAATGCAGTCTTCCTTCCATAAGTTCTAGGAATTGAGCACATGTAGGACAGGGAGAGTGAAAGGCTGTGGTGATGATGATTATCTGTTGGGAAGAAGTAAACAAGCTCAGCTGGTATAGTAGGTAGGCCCAAACATTGGTTGTTGCTATGTCTTTTATGTTTAAAAAATCCCAGCAACAGAATAATCATTTCCATTAAGGACAAACATGACAACACAAAATCCCCATGTACTGTAAACCATCAGGTGTAAAACTATGCAAAAACAATCTATCTCTATTCCCCGAAGCCTTTATATTATTGACCACCTCTATACCCTACTACATTGGGCAAAGCAATAACATTAGCACCTGACACTGTAGACAATTACTTTCATCATTGCGTATTGCCAATAAATTCATGATAACATTAAGGCAATCTCCCAAGGATAGTTTGCTTTGCAATACATGTCTCATTATGTTTAACATCTCTGATGATGCATGTAATATAATGCACGATAACCTGAAATGAGGTCTGATCATATGGCTAATTGATGAAATGTTTCAGCTTAACAGCAGAAAGGCTTCTGGGTTAATAGAACAAGCAATCTCTCTTGTGATTAGCCAGCAGTAGCCCGTTACATGCAGCCTCTTCACCATTGTTTGAAGGAGCCAGATAAAGACAACGGAGGCAGCTCAAACATATGTGTGTTTGCATGAATGACTATGTATGTTTATATTCTTTGCTTCTGATGGATTGCTATATCAAGAAGCTTGTCTGTCAGGTTTGTCTGGACTTTAACAGCCAGACTAAAGATCAATCCAAGGTAGCCAGGGGTCATGTGCCAGCAGACAGGTTAGCTGTCCATAAGCTTTCAGCAGCCCATTGATTTCTGAGACTTAATTGCAGCAAGGCTTGTCTGAGGCACTTTGTTCTGTGTCTGGTGTAAAGTGAGGAGGCTGGGCAAGGTGCGAGGAGATAAACTTAGCTTTGGTATCCCTCTTACAGTCTGGAGAATGTAAGGTGTAATGTCTCAGGGCAAGATGAAGATGAGCAGGACCAAAATAGTTTCTCTTTCACGTCAAGAGAACATCAACAGTGAGACCACCTATATAGTGGAATGTCACACTCGTATAACTAGAGGAAGACAAAGGGCTTTTCTCATGTGCTATATATACGCATAAATCTGCCTATAGGACATAATCTCTGGAGGATGAGGTCTATTGTTTTAGAGAAAAAGCAGGAAAGTTCAAGCTCTGTAGCAACTGCTAATTATTCAGAGGGTAAAGAGGTGGAGACATCTCACCATCTTAACCCTGAAAACTGGAGAGATAGATGAGACGATAGTGAAGTCTTTGTTGCAGACTGACAATCATCGACGCATTACGTGGGACAAAAAGACAGTCCAGGAAAGTACAGAGGCGGGAGTAACCTTAAGATCATTCCTCAAAATTGCCTGGCTTTGTCTGGCTTTCTTCCCAGAGCTAACCTTGCACCCAGGTGTTCAACCGAGGTCTGAAGCGGCCAAAGGAAAACAAAGTTAAACACTTTCAAATGGGCCCGGGGATTAGCGTAACAAGCTATTACTTGTTAATATGGTGCCATTCTCCCACAGTTTGAGGGCAGTTAACCTCGGCTGTGACTGGCTTCTGTTTAAAGGGTCACAACCTCACAGAGCCCCACGCACTAAAATAGCACGTGATTATAGACCTTGTTTAAAAGTAAATATAGGAGTTTTCAGCAGCTGATCTAAGTCACCCTTTAGAAAGTCCTTTATGAGAGAGAGAGTACACCTTCATAACTCTGACCTTTTGTTTACATAACCTCATCCGCACTTACCTAAGCTAACCCTAACAACTACATAATTTAACATTTTTAATTCAACTTACACTTTTAGATGTATGTACAAGAAGGTAAGTTAAGCACTTAGTATAGCATGGTGTTAAACTATACTATTTTTGGGAAATGCACAATGTATAGTTTGATAGCTGCATTGCAGTGTGGTGTTTTGTAAGTGTGTGTGTTTAGGTTTGTAAGTCTTTTGAAGTCTGGGTTGATGATCTATCCCTATGAGCTTTGAATGGGCATTCCTTTGGTCTTAGCCTCTGTTTGCTCCCCTTATCACAGTTAATAACTCAGCTTACACAAACACACTCAGTGGCTTCTTTAGGAACCTCAAAAGACAGAATTATCAGCTTTGGTTGCTTATGGCTGTTTACTTAGTAAACCTTAAGTCATCTCGTGGTTAAATGCACTTAATAGATTTTTTTTTCAATTTGGGAAACCTGTATAGAGCTTGAATTTTGAACGAGAATACAAATAGAATATTAAAAATGAATTGCAAGTGCACATAATTACCTAGTTAAGTATATTTATTGTATTGAACAGAAAAATAATTATCAGATCAATTTAAATAAAAATATGTACAAAAATTAAGTAGTAATAAAGCAGGAGCCAAATGCCACATTGAAGGATGTTCTTCAGACTTTAAAATGTTTACCTGATACGCCATTGTGATATTACACATGATCTGATTTGTCTGGGCTTTTATACATGTTCCAGGAAAACACACAAACCGTACAGAAGAGCAGTGTACGTAGAATTGAAGTTCTGTGTAAGTGTTCATGGCAGATTGTCACACTTTAATGCAGAACTAATACTGTGTACAGATGTTATCCTTTTTCTTTAAAAGAAAATGTGTGTGCATCTATGCATATAACCCCTTGTTTGTTTCTCTGATCAAGGGCAAATAATTGAAAAGCAAAGACAGAGTGTTGGATCATTTGTGGAAAAGTTTTGGATTTCAGCCAAAGGCAGCAACCTCTTCTCTGCAGCTTTATAAAATGCAAATAATCAGTGGGAAGTGATACTTTGTGTAACCTTTATAGATAAACATGTGAAGCTGGGTCACAGACAGAAGCACACTCAACAACGAAGTACCAAAAAGATAAATATATATATATTTTAGCAGCTACAGTCGGCAGCCCACATTTTAAGTTTGTCTCTTTGTTTTGTTTAATAATCAAAGCAGCTCATTAAAATTTACTTGGATATGTTATCTGAAGCCTTTATTAAAACACATCTGTATGCCAGCACTAGACACATATCATTAAACCTAAAGCCAATTATTTGGATAAGTACATTTGTACATAATGTTGTTCATTACATAGGTATGCTGCAGAATGGGAAGAAGTTTGACATGTTTGGGGCACATCCAAAATTAATAAAAACACATTATAGCTTTTCCCAGAAGTACAGTAGGGTGCATAACCAATACAATCAGGGGATGCATAGCTTAGGGTGCATTTCTATTCTCCAGCAATCTGAAGTTGCTCTGCAGGGCATAAAGTAACCTCCACAACTAATTAAAAACAAAAAGGAACTCAATTAAAAGACGTAGAAAATAAATGAACTATTTTCTGCCAAGTAAATGTGAAGCGAGTGGAGGGTGAAATCCAACTGGATTAGAGACAGCGAGAAAGTGATGGGATGGTGAGAGAGAAAACAAACAGGTGAGCAAAATATATAGGGAGTAGAAACTTGGTAAGTGTAGAAAATGAAGAATTTCAAAACAGTGATTTACAGAGACCTCCAGTTCCCATTCAGTGTTGCTAACTGTTCCACTCGACACAGAGGTGGGATCTGACATTTGATGACCTCATGACGGATGCTTATAAAAGTCTACTTGAGAGGCAGAAGCGCTATAAAATCATTAGATATTTACATGGACACGATGGCCTTGCTAGCGCTGGGCCGACAAAGCACCGGAGACTGCACCGCTGAGACCTATTTTAACGGGACAGTTCAACACACACAGGGTCTCATGTGGCACTCGCAAACATTCATAACATGCTGGATCTGATCCCCGAGTGTGTGCCCAGCCAAGTGTTAAATCTGACTTGATTTCTGAAGGGAGCCGAGGTCGCACAAAGGCCTGTTTGGGGAACTAATATCAGCCAAGCAATTAAATAAAGAAATGTTCTCTGTCCTGAACGGTCAGGACAATCAGCAGCACATCTCCTCTGCCCTCTCATCACGCCTCACAATCAAACTCTCTGTCAGCCAGCGAAGGAATAAGTGCCAAGCCCTCCTGAATATAGCTAGTGCCAGTAGTTTACCCATAACAAGACCAAGAAATAAAAGACTGCTGAAAGTAGCAACCATCAGACAGGTGATCTTGTCTGTATAAATCCAGAATTAAACAAACTGGGTCACAGATGCAGCAAGCATTTTAGCGCCTTACCTTTGAAGGACAGGAAGATCCTGGGAGCAGAGAGGGGCTCGTTGGGGCCGGGCAGCGCCCCGGATGATAGGGCCAGCAGGGCCATTACCCAGCACAGTTTGTCCCACAACATGGTTCCTCAGTTTTTTAACAGAGGAGAAGGAGAGCCCAGAAGCTGAGGGAGAGAGAGGAAAGCATTAGACAATGAGTCTCCCTCAAAAAATAACTGCAGCGACCAATTCTCAGCCACTGACCTTCAGTCTTAACGATTTGGTACTCAAGTCATACACTGACAACACAGAAAATCAAGCAGGGACTAAGAAACAAAGCGTCAAACTAGTTGTGTAGCCTCCTTTTATCTGTTTATTTAGATATTCTTATAAGGAATCAAAATGCCTTGAATTTTGATTATATTATGTTCAAAGAAACAAGTAGGCATAACTTAACCCAAATCTTTAAAACCAGAGAGTTTGGAAAGAAACTGCTGGTTCAGCATTGGTTTTCCATCATTGCTAGATTTCCTGTGGAAGCTCTCATTGTAATGTGACTCTCCTCATCGCCCACAGTTATTCTTGCATGGTCTGCCTCTGTGCTGTGAGGGCAGCAGTGTGAATGGACGGATTCTCCTTCAGCTGGGAGAGCCAGAAGGAGCCACCGCGCGCTGCCCTCCCATACTTGTAATACACCGGACACAAAAAGTGTTTGCAAAAGCAGCAAATAACTAGGAAAGGATTGTTTTTCTGCTACCATTATATAACAATAACTTCATTTCAGCAGTAGTACACCGAGCCTGGCGCGCACTGGCCGGGCTCAAATCACAAAGCACATCAACATGCTGAGATGAGGCACAAAGGGAGATGAAGTTAATAATATCCCCATAAAAGGATCTAAAGACGCTCCAAATTATCAGCGGGAGGCCGAGGTGACAAACAAAAAGCTTGCACAGAGAATCGACTGTGCCACGTTTGGAGACAATACAACGATTTTACAGTAGCGCACAGTGCTTTGCTGTAATTATCCATGCATGGTATGATCTTCTCGTAAACGTGGATCTGAGTCTGAGGTCAAACTGTCAGTGAGGGTTTAAGATCAAGTTCCACATTGAGCCCAAAGGCATAACTCCAAAGCAGACCGTTAACCAAAATAAAGCGTGACTGGGCTTTGAGTTATGAGGACATGAATATGAACCACGTGTCATTTATAAGAGGATTTTAAGATTGTCAAAAGTAGCGTTGAGGACAAGTGACATGCATTCAATCATGGCGGATAGCAGATTATGAAGATACAGCATCACATGCAGAAAGAACTTTCAGTGCCCTCTTAACTCACATTGTCCACTGAACACACGCACACAAATAGTGGTCTTTTCTCTTGCAGCTTTTGAATTTGTAGTATCGGTCATTTAAAACTACCTCCCAGGCGCCAAAAAAGCACGCTTAAAACAAAATGACATGCCAACTTAACTTTGATGATTGGAAATATATCGTTCCAATTATTCAGGACAAAATCATATCACATAATTAAAAAGAAAACAAATAATTTCAATTATTGGAGCCCTAATCTTGCACAAGCAGCCTTCATAATTTGTGTTGCACAAAATGTGTCTCCCTGATTTATGAGCACATCTGTCTCCATAGAAAAATTAATCTGACATCAAAACAGCATTTAGATTTGAACCAACCTTCTAGTTCCGTCCAGTGACTATTGGGATAAAGCTGGCCAACATTTAAAACCATCCACCCCGGATCCTTTGAGCTCCTCTGTCCGCACGCAGTGACTATCAGTGTATCCGCCGCAGATCCTGCACGATTATCCACAGAGCCAAACAAAGCTGGGATTTAAATGAACTTGACGCAGCCGCCTTAACTTGAAGTGATCTCTAAATCGCATCAACAGATTCTGTATTGTCCACTGAATGAGGTGAGAAACAAAGAGTTGTTCCTGGAGAAGAGTGGCAGAGAACCGTCTTCCATGCACAGCTACGCTCAAGTGAGTGAAGCAGGAAAGCAGTCTCTGCAGGTGGATCCGCGGAGGTCTCCCGGCGCTGGACACACCCATGGGGGAGGGAACCTACCTTAGCATCCCAGCGCTCCGTCCCGCCCCGAAATCTAGCACAAAACAGGTCAGCTTTGCATCATCTGACTCCAGAGGTAAACTCTAAACTGAAATGATGAATATATTTGGGTAAAGGGCAGCTTGTAGAGATGTGAAATATGTCATGTTCACTTCATTAGGGGAAGGCGTCCAAAATGTTCTGCCATATCAAAACTCAAATATATTCCCTTTAAACATCTGGTTTTGAAATCTTAGTTTAATTACTTTATAGGGATTTTGCAACTGATATTAAGTTTCTTAGTGTTACCCACTGACTAATAATTATCATATTGCATCTCCCATTCATACATAATTTGTTTTTCTTTTCTTTTTCCTATTCACTGTGGGGACACAATTGCTTTTTAATGACTCTTGCATTATAGTTTTCCAGCTGAATGTCACTGTACATTTGAATTTGATTCATAGTGAGGAAATGACATACTTAAATGAAACCCAAAGCCTTTTTGCAGAATATGCAGTTTATTTTCATTGCTATTAGCAAATATCTATGTTACCTAAAGGTAGACATATTAAGATCAAGATTAAGATAAAGATAGATTGTGTTAAAATAAGCAACGGCAATGTTATAGTTCTCAAACAGTGAAAGGTTAAAATATCTCCATAATGACTTTATAGCTGAATGAAGAGTGTAAAATACATGTACGCACTGTGGTACAAGACACATGGCAAACACAATATGTGTGAGAGAAGACAATATTTTGCTGTGACAAATTCACAGTTATTCAACATGTGTGTCCAAACTTCCTGCAAAGGGTCTTAAATACTCAACTTAGCTTTTTTAACACTATGGCTGGAAGCTGGAGTATGAAAATAAGAAGGAGGTTATTCTACAACATAATTATCCTGACTGCCAGCTACTGATTTTTATTTGCTGACTGGTGCCAACATCGAGTTGTGCTGAGAAGCGTTCTGATGCCAGATCTGAGCCAAACAATTGTTCAGTATCTGCTGGTATTGGCAGTCGCACAGTATGGAAAAGTGTTTGCTTTTTGAATAAGGCATGAATCACTTTTTTCTCAAGAGGAGAATAAAGAATAACTAAGCCAACCATGATTTCAGATGAGAAGAAACATTTTCATAAGATGCAAACAACTGCTGTGGGACTTTGTGGTACCACAGAAATGTGGCTGCACGTCTCACATAAGAAACATTTGAAAAGTGGCCAAACGGAGATAAGGTAGATTTATTCTGACACCTCGACGACCTGACAGAGGATCACTAGCTCTCGCCACAGATAGGCATCAGATATTCATGGGCAAATGGAGCCTTAAATCTTTTAATCTCACTCGATCCCTCGCCTGATCACACTGGCTTATTTTGCTTCGTATTCAGTCAATGCACAACGCAGCTGATGCCCAATATGCATGCTTATTATTCCGTATATGATAAATACAGTACCGTAGGTCTCATGCATGTCTTTGAGACGTTATTGTTGCAGAAACATCTAAAATCAGAAAGGAATTTGGAGGATACAATGACTTTCTTTCATTGAATAATGGCTGTGAAGCTGATATACTGTTTCCTTTGTGTGTGTGAAGGATAATGTTACAGTGACAAACCATAAAACCTGCACAACTGACTGGGTGGCAATTTCACTGAAACGTACTTGTGAACGCGATATGGAAAAACCTATGCTGAATGACTTTATTTAGTCCAAAATATGAATAGGTTTCATTTATCAGCCTTTGAGTTGAGGAGAATACATTAGATAACTATAACAAAAAGGCACGTTCATGCTATAGGGGGACAAAAACATTGCCGGATCCCTGGCTATGACTTTGAGTTTTCTGTCCTTTGAAAGATGTCTTGAAGACAATCATTTCATTAGTTTATGCAAAATAGGCTTTGCAGCATGACTCCGGGCTTTGATGCTCATAGCAGAGACATGAAGAGAGCTCAGCATCAGCATTTGCTATTAAAAGTGTTAAATTTCCCTTGATACCAGTAAAAGGCTCTTGGAAACAATTACCCTCACGCTGACGAGCTCACGCACACAGGATGGAAGACATTGATATGTTTCAGTCCATCTGAATATCAGATAATAAAAAAACAAACATCAAATCCTTTTTCTCTCACAATGCCTAACTTACGCAGGTGGGCGTTTGTGTTTGAAGTGTGGTCTGACTGTAAAGAAGCCAAATAAATAACAACTTTCATAAAACTCCCAAGGACTCAACAACAAAGAATCAGTCAAACAATAAAAACTCTTTCCCCAAACTTCCACTATCAGCACTTAAAACAATCCTCAATCAAAATGTGTGTGGAGCAGCCAAATGTAATTGTTTCATTACCAATATTATTTTTGTTTCCCAGCTCTAACTATTCCTATTTCTCTCTTTTTTTGTCTTCCCTCTTCTTTCTTGTAGCCAACAGCTGCATGTTGTTTCCTATATTTCTTTTTAATCAACAATATTATTCCCATCTTCAGGCCTCTGGTGGCCTCACCATCTGTCACTTGCGTGAGACAAGAGGAAAGCAATTATTGAATCCTGGCTTTGAGGAGTGCCTGCCTTCATAAAAGTCCCTCATGCTTTCCAGTTTTTCCTCTAGGCTTGCTTTCTCTAGCAGCTTTCTGTGGGATACAATGTGAAGGATAAAGTTGAATCCATATATCATCTTTAGGTGCCAGACCACATTCAGAGAAGTTCTGCGAAAATGACGTTGAGGGTTTTTTGTTCTGCTGAGAACATGCCAGGTTTACAAATCTGGGTTTTAACACTGCTGATGGGAGATTATTGTTCTTTCTCAGAAGTCTTATGATCATTTCAGATATTACATCACTTCTCTTTGAATGCTTCACTTTTATCATCCAGACTGAATCTGTCAGTTTTAACAAAACTGTTTGAGTTGATCTATTTAAAAAAAAATCATTTTCTTAGAGGATATACAGTAAAGGCAATGCTGCATAGATTATTGTTTTCATTCTAGCCAAGTTCTCTGAGGAGGTCTCATAAGCATCACTTTGGAAATAATGCACTTATTTGTAGTTACTGTAGAAGACGCTGGTGGGTTGAATGGAAGCAGGTGCCAGTGGGGAATACAAATCCAGGCAGTAAGAGCAGAGGTCACTCTCTCATGTGAGTTTCATTACATTCAATGAATTTTCCTCCAACCTTTTGCCATCAATGACTCCACCAGCCATGGAAAGTAATTATTAACAGACTGTGACAACCCTAACCTCTGATGGGGAGGCAATTAACAGCTGTTCATTACTGATGAGGTGAAGAAACAAGTGCACATCTGCATGTACACACACATGTTAATTACACGGGCAGATGTGAGTGCACACAACTGACCATGCACATAACCAACACACACACACGCACACACACACGCACACGCACGCACGCACGCACGCACGCACGCACGCACGCACGCACACACACACACACACACACACACACAAACACACACACACACACACACACACACACACACAGCTAAGGATGCCGTGACACACAGAACGGCCCTCAGTGCACTCCGAGGGACACATCGTTTGTGTAGAATTTAATGAGGGAACATGTACTCATCTCCCCCTCACCGGGAGAGCTGTTACCTTTTGGTGTGATAAGATATTAAACATTCACACAGTTTCTGCTGCGCTTTGACTAGTAAGGCAGCATGCTCATTAGCATTTAAATGGGAAAAGATAACGCCACACTTTGCAGTCATACCTCCCTCACAAAGCTGGCAGACAGGAGAAAACTTGAATCAGGCCCTGAAAACTTTGGCTGTTTATCATCTTACAGTGTTGCCTGTTTTATTTTGTTTTTACACCTTATATATACTATAACTGTCGGTGTGACTAACTTTAAATATCTATTTTATACAAACAAGAAATGTTTTTTATGGGAAGACCGGTGGGCAAGCTCTAAAAATACCACATCACATTTGAGTTATGAACAGTGATTTAATAGGGATTTACGAACTGTTTCATATATAAAGCTTGGTAGCAAAATAATACCAAGTTAATTGCTGCAAAACTCATAGACAATGAGTTTTCTCTCTTGTTGCTGGAGCAAACAATTGTATTGTTTGCTGGTGAATATGTAATCAGCCCAACATGCTATTTAGCGAATATACTGTTCTTCCCCTGATTACTCACACATGACATGCGTTTTGATCTGCACTCTTAAGATTAATGACACTCTTTTCTTCATGCATATTCTTCTCATCCAGATCTCCCAGTGTTCTGCTTGATTGTAATTTTTCTGTTCGTATTTATCTCTCGGTCTCTTGTCACAGAAGCTGACAGTGACTCAGCTGGAGCTTTGCGAGGCTAAAAATGGGACAGCTGCCTTTTTTTTGAAAAATGACACAAGTTTGTCTCATTGTATCTGGCTCACGTGTCTCCTGCCTGGGAAACAGAGGGAGGAGGGCAGCTGTGGTGGGATGATTTGGTATGAATTAAAGCTGTTTCTTAACAGGCTCCACAGGGTCTGATCCTATCCCCTGCTTGGCTGGGGGGGATTCTCACCACCATTATCAACCAGAGAACAGCATTTATTACTTTACATCAGTTGTTTCCCCCCTTGTCTTTTTGCTATTCACAATAAAACGTACTGCAAACAATAACAATGGTTTTATATTTAGCATGACATTGTGGTTGAAGGTGCCCCAGCCATGCTACCTGTGGTTGGTTGAGGGGGTTTGTGTAATAGCTTTCCCATGCTGTGTGTTGGCGTGGGCCTCCTGAGGGTCCGGGCTGTAAGTGTCCTTCTTCATCGGCATCCAGCCGCAGGTCTCTGGCTAGAAGGAGAGACTGCAGACAGCAAGAGGAAATGACTCTGCTTTTTGTTCGACGCTGCATTCAAAAGTGGTTAGCTTTTGTAGTGGAACTCAATTTAATGTATTCTGTGGTCTGATAGGGGAATACATGGGACTTTTGTGTTTTGGCCGTGGCTTGGTTGGTTCTTTAAAGGGAGTGAAAACATTCTTAATAGTTTCTTGCTTATTTGACTTTTTATTTAAGCTACTGAGAAGTGTTGGCTAACAAGACAGGTATTTGCCGTTTGCTACAAAGCCATCTTACTCCCTATTGTTCTGCTTCCTTTTCTTTCCCCTTCCTCTTTTTCTTATGAATTGCATGGAAATAAATGTTAAATATAGCTGAGAACAAGAACAAGTGACAGGTTTTGAGTCTGTCAGTTGTTCCACTACATTGGTTTGAATGAGTTGAATGGATTGATAATCATATTTCCCAGGGGAAAAATCCTAATATTGTTGTTGTTCTTTGACTTTTCCTTAAGCAATAGGCTACTGAAGGGTTACATTTGTGGGAGTGAAATATCTCAATTTGATCTATAGGTTTACTGATGGATTACCATGGATTTTGGTAAACTCATTCATGTTTTGCTCATAATAAATGATCATAACTTTGTTGAACTCTGTATTTTTATGTTTTCGTCATAATATGGTCAAACTAAGATTAACATGGTAAACATTAGACTTGCATCAGCATGTTAACATTGTCACTGTCAGCATGTTAGCGTGCTGATATCAGTGGTTAGTTTGAAGCTTTGCTGTGCCTCACAGAGCGGCTGCAGGGTCTCACTCTGGTTTGTAAACTACAGATAAGAATTCTGTGTGCTCCATGTGGGTTGAAAGCTTTAGTATACACTGTTTAGAATATATATTTACGATGCCTGTCTTTAACTTACCCTCCCTCTGCGACAACTCTAGCTGGACTATGCCCGAGTCCCTTGTCCTTCACCCTTCCCCTCGCTCCTCCTCCCCCTCTCACCATCTCATCCTCCTGTCATCACTCGCTCTGAAGTGCGTGAAACAGGTGGCTAGAGAATTTAAAATGACATAGGAGGGATGTAGACCAAACACTTTTGTGTATGTGTGTGTATGTGTGTGTGTGTGTGTGTGTGTGTGTGTGTGTGTGTGTGTGTGTGTGTGTGTGTGTGTGTGTGTGTGTGTGTGTGTGTGTGTGTGTGTGTGTGTGTGTGTGTGTGTTTGTGTAGGGGGAGATTTTGTGTGTGTCTATGTTAATGAAAAACAAAGGAAGAAAAATATCGCCCTACCCCAAAACAACAATAACAAACAACAACAAACAAACAAAGCATAATGTTGTTGATCATTTCTACAGTCTGCTACCACATTTCTTTCAGTTCTCTCTCAGATTGCCTTCTCTACCTAGATTGTTGCCAGAACACACCTAAATGAAATGAAAGTTAATGAAAACCATCTTGATTCAAACGCTGTACTCTAGAGTAATGCAGATGAAGAGCTGGCAGCAGTGACAGATTGGACTTTTTAAGATAAAAGCATTCATGACAGTAGCATTGTTCAGTTGAAACAGACACAGTTGATTTGGAATGATGAGAAAAATACTTTCTATGGAAATAAAAAAATCTAACAGGACTAAAAGAAAAGAGAGCAAATCTCCCTGGACATCTGTTCCCAGACTTTCCAGCAGCAGTTGTGAAAAAGATCCCGTAGTAAGTTGTCTGGAGACAGTATGGCACATCAAGCGCATATTCTCATCTATGCCTTTCTCTCTGGCTTAGTTCACAATTCAATTATCTGTGAAAACGTTGTAGGGGGGATGTCACAACTGTCGATGGCTCCCCAGTCAATCCCAGAAGAAAGTCCTTCAGTCTTATCGCCGTCTGCTTTCCCATCAGCACTCCCTCCCCCCAACACTCAGGTTTCCAGTCGGTCTCACACATTTTGCAAAAAAATCTGTTCCCATGATTATTGTATTGTTATTCAAATTCAAGTTATGGCTTTGTTTTGATGTTAGCTGTGGTTCATTTGGATTTGGCAGCAAAACTGAAAACATGTCACAAGCGGTTAATAGAGTGGTCAGTTGTGTCCATTTGGTTTACAGTGAAGCTGAAGTGAAAATTGCAAAAACTTTTAAAATATCATACCACATGCTTCACTTACATTACACCAGATGTTGACAGTTTAATGGCCAATCACTGGGGACAGTGTCTTGCCTCAAACAGCTGCCACTAAATGGCACATCTGGCTCCTAATTCTGGATATCCCTCAGTTGAACTAGTTGTGCCAGCCAAAGTAAGCTAACCCCATATTGTTCTCTGTGTGAAGTTGACAGAGAGATAATTTGCCTCTGTGTTTTCAGACCTGCTGCTGTTGTCCGCTGGAATAAAGTGGGCTGAGACTTGTGGAGTTTGCATGCATTTTAAATTTTAAGAATGGTGGTTCCTCTAGTTTGTAACTCACACAGAGCAGGCACTTTTATTGTCTAAGACCACATGGATACCAGCGTTCAAGTTGTGTAATAATTACTTAAATCAGGCAATTCTGTTGGAGCCAGCATCTTGTCTGTAAGCTTATATGTAGTATTTCATTGTTTCTGTCTCAGTCTTTCTACATTTTAATATTTCAAAAAAGGAGAGGTATGGCAGAGGTTGCAAAGACTCCCAGCAAGATGTGTTTCTGATACTAACCAACAGGCCAAGTCTGTTCAGCCAACACTTCTAGATACTCCCGCAGTCTTTCTTCTGGGCGTATGATGGATGTTTCCCTGTGCACATAGATTCCACATTAGCACACGCACACTAAAGCTCGGTTGACAGATTCAACAGTTGAATAAATACCCTCGCCGCCACAAACGTGGGGCACATTTCTTGCTGTTACACAATGTAAACTGTGACTGCATCTCTAGTCTGTGGCCGTTTCTCAATGTCGATTAAACCTGCTGCAGAGCCACTATTTCAAGTATACTGCGTCATCGAGTGGCGCCGAAGGACTGTTTAAATGCATGTTAAATGCCCAGCATTCGGCGCCACTTGATGACGTAGTATACTTGAAATAGTGGCTCTGCAGCAGGTATACTCGGCATTGAGAAACGGTCTGTGAGTGAGTTTTTCACTGGCTGTAAGGAAATGTGGAATGTGCTGTTACACAAAGCTGAGGAAAATGAGCTGTTACTGAAAACAAGTTTAAACTCAAAGGAAGTCTGGGGACTGACAGAAGAAGCTGACAGGCCGAAGTTGAATTTGACATGTTCATTGAGTTTTTGTTGGAGGTCTCAACATCACTTCCTTTTTTGAGACATTTTAACACACACACACACACACACACACACACACACACACACACACACACACACACACACACACACACACACACACACACACACACACACACACACACACACACACACACACACACACACACACACACACACACACACACACACACACACACACACACACACACACACACACACACACACACACACACACACACACATGTTACTCATACAGACACACACCTCACAGTCAGACTCACTCTGCACCTAAAGCAGCAACACATGTAGTCAGCAGTGCGATTGGAGCAGAGGAGGCGATCAGACAGACAGCCCAGGGAGAGGTGGCGCCTGTCATGTGGAATGGATCTCATTAAAAGTATGCCCCAGGTCACACTTTGATGGACAGGGAGACGTCAGTCATCTGCCAACTAGATTAGCAGGGACAGAAGCCCCACGTCCTTTTCTCTCTGCCCCTTGAGAGTCCGTAGCATACCAAGTGGGTCCAAACCGACTCTCATGTGTGACCCGCAGCGTCCGTCACACCTCACACCTCTGGTTTGACTATCACAGAAACAAACCGGCACAACCTTCACAAATCCTTGGGAAAAAACCCACCTGCTGTGCAAAAAGGCAGGTATTACGAATATCGAATAGCTTTTCTTTTCCACCTTTTGTGTATCAGGTTGTTTTGCAGTTTAAAAAGCCAAGTCCTCTCTGCTCTGCTCTGTTTGTATAAAAAGAGTCTTAGCAATCCAAACACTTTCCTGAGAGTTAAACTAACTTTTAGCCTAACCTGATATGATAATTTACGTCATCTACATCGAAATATCTTGTTCCCACAGGAAAACTGACCAGCATTATTCTTTGTGTAGAGTCGATCACTGAAGTACAGTTAACCTTATTCAACTCACACAAGTTGGTACATTTTGGTGAGGTTTTCTCTGTGAATCTTCCTCAGCTTACAGGAAGGAATGTATTTTACATTTATATCACCAACAACAGAGGTTCATATGAAACAAATACAGGATATATTTGTTCTGTGTTCTTCTTTATTTTTCTTTGTATGTACCACACACACAGCAAATTCCTCGTATGTGTAAACCTTGGTAATAAAACCGATTCTGATTTAATAACTAAAATAATAATTTGCTTTATGTCAGACATGTCCCCTTTTTAGACAACACATTTTTTTTACTACTCGTTTTTTGCATGGATTTAGCAAATTTGAAATTGAGTGAGCTTTACACCTTTGATTGTGTTACCTGTGAACAGAAAAGCCTACTTGCTGTAACTTCATATGTGAGTGGTATATGAACTTACTCCCAGCAGATTTGATAGTTATAGATATGATTCCATAAATCTCCATGTACTGATGGTACTTTATTTGTTATAGTTAGATCAGTACATGTAGATTTATGGAATTATATCTATGACTATCAAATCTCTGCTGTGATTAAGTCCAAAACAAGTGCGGTAAACTATGACTATCTTTTTTGCTCTTCTGGGATACTTCTTCGGTTCCTCTTTTTGGTCTTGCTGTCTCAGAAAAAAGTACATGCGCTGTAATCATACAGTGACCTACTGTTTATCCGGACATTCCCAAGAGTTCATGTCTCCAGCAATAGACCTGTGGCATGATGCCCAGGAAGGGGGCCGTGGATGGCTCACTTTGACAAGCATGCTAGTCAAGGTTGTGCTAGCTTCACTCAAGCAGATCAGGATTCCAGCAATCTCTGACACGCTGGCTGACGTAATACAAAGTCCTATGAATTATGTCTAAATCTGGAGCTGGTAAAATTGACAAATTGTTTTGGCAAAAGATGGAAATAATTCAGGCTATATACAGAGCTGAGGATGGGCACCAGGAAATGCGTCAGTGTTTAATAACGCTCATCAGCATTACGATTTGTGACAACCCACGGAGATATATGAAGTATCCCTCATTTAATCCATGCTGGAGTCTGATCGGCATGCAGTACGTCATGAATCATGCATCTGTTGGGATAAAGACCAAAGGTAGCCAAAGACTGATATGAGGCGTCTCCATCATCTGTGCCCAGCAGCTTCTGTAGAGAGCGCTTGAGAAGTCTAAAGCATGAACGTACATACCAATTCAAGAATGATGTTTCTTTGCTGGAGAAATAAAACTCTAGAAGCAACAGGAGAATTATTACAGTAGGTTAAGTACGCTTCAAGAGTTTCAAAGTTATTATCTTTAAGGAGGATAATGCATATACTTTACTTTCTTTGCAGCACATCATGTGAGTGTGCCCTGTGCTCTTGTTGCCTGAAATCTCCACAAAGTCTCGTAAATGTCAGTCGAGACCATGATATACTGAGTCAACACTTTACAATACTTCCCGGCACTAGTGTGGACATGTCAATTGATTTATGGCTGCCCAAATTACATGGCAGATTAGTGTTAACTGTGAGAATCATCAGATATGTTTTTTTGCATTGAGGGTAAAATCTTTGTCACATTGTCTGAGTGGTCACAGGGGCGCAGCATTGGATGTGATATAAGCCGTCTTTCCCTGATGGATTGTGACATCTAGACATGTTTGCAATACGAGCTTCCCCAGGACGCCATGCTGGGTCTTCCCTCCTGAGGTGCCCAGGACCTGGGTCACTGGGTTCTGACACGACCCCTCACCTCTGCAGTACTCACTTACCCGGGTAGTGTTATGTAAACTGATATGTATGGGAAATGTTAAACGGCTCGTAAGCTTTGTTGTTTTCCTTTGAAATGTCTTGAATATTGAGTGAGGCATGTTCACTCGTGTAGAACATGGTAATTAATTAGTCATAGTTATTAGTATAATGTGGATTAAATTCAAATGAGAGCCATCAGGGGCTGAGATGCCGGAGGAATGCCAGTTCTTGGTGCTGTAGATGATGAGGAGAGGTTTACCACAATGCAGCGGTAATCACAATGCCTTTACTAATCCCTTCCTGAACAGTAGAGGGAAACCCCACATGCAGTTCTCCCCGAGGCACCAAGACCATCAGCAGACACATTTCTTTTCTCTGGACTGACATGCCAGCAATAAAGATTTTTTTAGAAGGGGGTTGGTGAATACCCCTATTATCCAAACAGTGACAATGAGACTTGGAAATGTCGAGAACCTATAGACTGAAAGAAGGAAGGGGAGGGCGGATGCTTTTATATCAAACCAACTAATGAGTTGACCTCAGACTGCATTTACCTAAGGAGTGTGAGTTAAATTAATACTGAGGTCTGGAGGTTTGCAAATGGTGTGGATTTACAACACAATGAGGAAGATGTTAGTGGTATATTACAAGAGAAATAAATTAATCCAATCAGCATTTTAGACGTGCACACTGGTTTTAAGCAGTTTGAGTTGCAGGAGTTTAATTGTTCATTTTTACAAGATATTTCACCGTTAAATGTCATATGCAAATAGTGAAATGCCAACAGCGATAAACAGCCTTTAAACGGCGTAGTCTTCTGATTCTTCTGAGGTGTAAAGTGTTATTTTCTTCACTGCATAGATTATTACACATTTTAGGTAGAGCAGTGAACTAAGCTGCATGATACTGCCAAATGTATGTGTACATTTTTTTCCAGGGCTAATAGATACTCAGCTGGAGTATCTGCATCTGCATCTTTTTCTCATTAAAAATGGCTAGGGCGCCTGCATGTATTCACAGCAGTCGCAGAGAGGGAGCGATCAAGTAATCAAGCTCCTGCTTCTTGCAGGTTGTTGCCGCGCTCGCCTACCCCTCGATTTGACTGTCACTCAGCAAGATACCACTTTCTGCTTCCCCCTTTAATCATCTGTCATCCCTGTTAATGGAAAGCGACTGCCAGGGCCATGTAGGAAATCAGCCACATCTTTAGTGTCACTTCTCATTAACATAAAGAGTCAGGTAAGAGGGGAGGGCATACATTTACTGTATCCACACAGGTCTGAAAGCGAATGTATATTCTTTAATTTATATTTTTAAAACAGCGGTTATGGGTATTTCCTTGTGGTACTGAGGTAAAAGAAAAAGTGATAGATGTGACAGTGTTGCCTATTGGCTGCTCTGTAAATGATCCGTTTTCTTGACAATTCACCTCAGATCATTCCTCCATCGTCCTCTGCTGTCCTCAGGTATCACAGCTTTTTGCAGATCTCTCTCTCCATTCACAAAGCAGAGAGCTCTCAGCCACACCCACATCCAGTTCTCAGGCACAGCTGTTCTCTCTGCCTGCTGTTGGGTTCAATTTTTTATATTAATGAAGCTTCGAGACTGACACTCACCTGCAGTGCCACGAGAAAGAGGAAGGAAAGAAGACCTCATTCATGTCTGACAGCCCACCCTGGAGAGAGAGCTGCTGACACGCTGATGTTTAAATTCTCTAGTCCATCCTCTCTACATGTATGTCATCTCTTGGTGCATTAGCTAAAGGCTCCTGCATGTCAGAGCATCAGAGCCCATGCGGATATTCACCTGTGGCGACATTTAAATCTACTTTGCATGTTTTACTTTCTCTCCAGTCCCAACTGAGTTCTGTTACCATGGTGACGTAAACTGTACAACACTCCCTGGGATACGAGACTACAGGCGCAGCGGGATCGCACAGACGCATGAGCTTCAGGAGCACACTGAGAGATGTCTCTTAAGTGGATGCATATAGTTCTTGTCATTA